>NC_081368.1:7012295-7362795 GCF_030684315.1 Stegostoma tigrinum
TGTTGGTTATATTGTCTCTTATTGATGATGGTCATAGCCTGGCCTATGTGTGGTGCAAAGGTTACTTGTCACTTGTCAGCCCAAGCCTGGATTTTATCCAGATCTTGTTGCATGTGAACTTGGACTGCTTCGCTATCCGAGGAGTCATGAATGGTGCTGAACATTGTGCAATCGTTGGTGAACATCCCCACTTCTGACCTTATGATGGAGGGAAGGCCAGTGATGAAGCAGCTAAAGATGGTTGGGCCAAGGACACTACCTGGAGGAACTCCTGCAGAAATGTCCTGGAACTGAGATGATTGATCACCAACAACCACAACCATCTTCCTATATGTTTGATATGATTCTAATCAGCAGTGAGTTTGCCCCTGATACCCATTGATTCCAATTTTGCTAGGGCTCCTTGATGCCACACTTGGTCGAATGCAGCCTTGATGTCAAGGGCTGTCACTCTCACCTCACCTCTGGGATTCAGCTCTTTTGAACCCAAGGCTGTAAGAAGGTCAGGACCTGAGTGGCCCCGATGGAACCCAAACTGGGCGTCGCTGAGCAGGTGCTACTGAAAGCCCGGTTGGTGACACCTTTCATCACTTTATAGATGATTGAGAGGGGAGACTGATGGGGCAGTAATTGGCTGGGTTAGAGTTGTCCTGTTTTTTGTGTGCAGGACATACTTGGGCAATTTTCCACATTGTCAGGTAGATACCAGTGTTGTAACTGTGCTGAAACAGCTTAGCTCATGGAGCGGCAAATTCTGGAGCACGAGTATTCAGTACTATTGACAGAACAAGGTGTGGAGCTGGATGAACACAGCAGGCCAAGCAGCATCAGAGGAGCAGGAAGGCTGACGTTTCAGGCCTAGACCCTTCTTCAGAAATTTCTGAAGAAAGAAATTTCTGACGAAAGAAATTTCTTTTATTTCTGAAGAAGTGTCCAGACTCAAAACGTCAGCTTTCCTGCTCCTCTGATGCTGCTTGGCCTGCTTGTTCATCCAGCTCTACACCTTGTTATCTCAGATTCTCCAGCATTTGCAGTTCCTACTATCTCTGAAACAATTTTTATCCCTTCAGTCCTGTTGCCGGAATGTTGTCAGGGCTGGTAGCCTTTACAGTGTCCAGTGTATCGCACACAGACGTGACTATTCCTTAACAGAATGGAGGCAACTGGGTAGATCTGTCATAAATCAAGCCTGGCTACCACCATACGATACTGAGATGAGATTGAAGGGAATAATTTTTTTTTTACGAATCTAATTTGCCTGATGCAACAATTCCACACTCGCTGCAGTAAATAACCCTGATCTTATCGGCAGATGTTGAAGTAGATCTGCTCCTGAGGCCTGTTTGTTGCTCTTTGCATATTTTATAAAACCAAGAGCATGGAAAGTTTATGGAGTGAAGGCGCGTCGGTCAGTAACAGATGCAGATTACCCATGGCCACACTGAGTGACAGAACAGGTTTGAGGATGCAAATGACCTCCTCCTATCCCAATGTTCCAAGAGACATTTTTTTTCAGAAAGAGACTGCGAATAGGCCTTGCAGTAAAATAGATTGCTCAGTGTGAATGCTGCCAGAAGGCAGACCCCCGTACAAGTACATTGCCTGACACAGGAGGAACAGGAAGCTTGCAGTCTAGAGACGGGGAAAGATTAGATTTCAGCGTGTGCTCATTTGGGAGATTAAGGGATATGGAGCTAAGCAAAACAGAGCTGCAAGACTCTTATGGTCAGTGGTTAATGTTCCCTTCCTGGTGGGCTTAAGGTAGGCAGAACATTGCCTCCATGATAAGCAATCTGAAGTGTACATTTCATAATGCAAAGCAGATAAAAAGAACCACTAACCCCAATGCAGCAACTCAGCTGCTGCTTCCATTTAGGCTCTATGATGGAAGGGCATTGAATTGATGGAAGAGAGATTGGTGAAGAGTCTATAGCACTCCCTCCTCTGATGAAATCCGTGATGAGACAGCTTGAGGAGCGGATGATCTCCTCACGCCACCTCCAGCTGCGCCCCTCAGTGGCTAATTCATTCAACATAATGGCCTCTGTGTGCATTTATCCAAAGGTGATTGGGGTTTCACCATCCTGCAAGCCCAAAGGGCAAACTCTGCTGGGGTTGTTGGTGAACTTCTAACAGGGCTGGGGTAGGTGTATTTCTTTTTGATGCAACTGATGAATGTCTGCTCGGGGGTCCTAACATTGGAGGTAGGGTGGAGAGGGAGGACGAAAGCTACTGTCCTCTCTCTGTGCTGCCAAACACCCTCCCAAGTGCTCTAATTCCTGCCATCATCTGCTACAGGATGCCCTGCTGCATCTGGGCCTGGGGTGGTTGTAATGCCAGCATCAGCCACTTCCTGTCCATTGGGTAACACAATGCTGGCTGCCTTCAATTGGCTGGTAGCTCCCAGCAATTGAGACTTCTGATCCTTGGAAAGCCCCTTTGCTGCTCCATTTAGTGGCTCTTAACACTCCAAGTTTTAAGGACTATTACGGCAGCATCTCCACCCCTCGGACTATTAGGCACAGGCTCGACTCCTACCTGCTCCAGAGATGAGTCATAATGTACCTTGAGAGGCAAAATTCTACAGAGAGTAGCTGGAGATCTCTTAGAGACAATCCTGTTGCCTGTGTTAAATTCTGTCCTTGTTTACTCAATTCAAAACTGCTAGAAGTCCCCAAAGTAACTCACATCCATATTTGATTTTTCTATTTTAAGGCAGGTTTTCCAGTTATTTTTAATGCTCTTATTAGTCTCTGGCAGGATGAACTGCTAACAAGCATTTATGTGAAAAAAACAAGATTACTCAACTTTCTGCCTCAGGTGAGGAAATGCGAAGGAACATGAAGCAACAATACAATTTCAGTTACCTGATGAATTCACAGAATGGGGAAGACCTGGCAAACAATCTGAATTGTACATTTCAATAATACAGAGCATAATGGCAAGTCAGCTGTTGCTGCCTTTCAGGGCTCCATCTGTGTTTTCCTGAGCTCTTATCATCCATGGAAGAGAAATGGTTCAAGAGATGTGTAATGAATTTTGAATGCTGCTTGATACAAACGACATTCATGGGCTGACTCTTTGCTCCGCAGGCTGGTAGATTGAGTTTGGAACTTAGTAGACTTGCTTTGAAGGTGGTGCCCCATCAGGCTTATTTTTGTTCCGGTGAGTTGAGTATTTGCAGGAATTATCCCACTCCCTGCCCCTACACCCAGAAGCTGGTTAGAGGAGCCAATAAGGGCAGCCTAATTCTGGGGCTGGTCAGTTGAAAGGCCAGTCTTGATTCTCTGGCACTGCCTCCCAATTGTTCACTTTAGTTTCTCTAAGCACGTCCCTTACAGTTTTCCATCCCTTACCCATCCCCATCTCGGTGGCATCTCACCAACAGCCATGTCTCCCACACACACTAAAATGCTACTTGTTCCCTTCACACAAACTCACAGCACTTCGATGTCATGTACAGTCTGTACAGATCCACCGAACCCGAGCGTAACAATGACATTGGTGAACTGGTGAGAAAAATATTACTCATTCATGATGTTCATCAAAGAAAGCTGCTGCTGGTATGATCAATAATCCACCATCAATAACAAAAGCTTTAAGAACATGCGAGATAATAAAATGTGAGGCTGGATGAACACAGCAGGCCAAGCAGCATCTCAGGAGCACAAAAGCTGACGTTTCGGGCCTAGACCCTTCATCAGAGAGGGGGATGGGGTGAGGGTTCTGGAATAAATAGGGAGAGAGGGGGAGGCGGACCGAAGATGGAGAGAAAAGAAGATAGGTGGAGAGAGTGTAGGTGGGGAGGTAGGGAGGGGATAGGTCAGTCCAGGGAAGACGGACAGGTCAAGGAGGTGGGATAAGGTTAGTAGGTAGGAGATGGGGGTGCGGCTTGGGGTGGGAGGAAGGGATGGGTGAGAGGAAGAACAGGTCAGGGAGGCAGAGACAGGTTGGACTGGTTTTGGGATGCAGTGGGTGGAGGGGAAGAGCTGGGCTGGTTGTGTGGTGCAGTGGGGGGAGGGGACGAACAGGGCTGGTTTAGGGATGCAGTAGGGGAAGGGGAGATTTTGAAACTGGTGAAGTCCACATTGATACCATTGGGCTGCAGGGTTCCCAAGCAGAATATGAGTTGCTGTTCCTGCAACCTTCGGGTGGCATCATTGTGGCACTGCAGGAGGCCCATGATGGACATGTCATCTAAAGAATGGGAGGGGGAGTTGAAATGGTTTGCGACTGGAAGGTGCAGTTGTTTGTTGCGAACCGAGCGGAGGTGTTCTGGAAAGCGGTCCCCAAGCCTCCTGTTTAGAACATGCCACCAGTTTAGCTTTTACACATAAAATATTGAGTTGTTGAAAAAAGTGGAAAAATTATTAACAATACTTTTTTAATGATAACATAAAATCGTCAATATTCTCTACACCTGCGTCTAAAATTCTCAATCGCATAATATTTCACTGGAGTGTGGGCTCTCAGCCGAGCATGCACAATGAGGATTTTGGTTCTGCTAAACATCTTAAATTGGCTCTGGAATGCTTTCGCCTCTTGGAAAATCTGGCGGATAGTCAATGTGAGAAAATAGAAGCTGATTCAATTATGAAGTGAAAAGTCTTCACAGTGAGAATTTGCTGCAATAGGGTACTTCCAGCGAACAAGTCCTGAATGTTGTATGATAACACAGTGAGGAGCTGGAGGAGCACAGAGGAGTGGGAAAGTTGATGTTTCAGGTCGGGACCTGTGTGTTGGACTAAGAAATGATAGATATGCATTATTCCCACAAATGAACTGAATTCAATTCAACACTTCCTCAATACACAGGAGACATGAAAAACTTCAACTGCAAATTTCCAAATAAATATCTGTTCTGTTCCTATTGAAGAAAGGATTATTCGACTCATCTTTAAAAGGTTTATAGTGGATTCCATGTGTACTCTGTAGGCTAGTATATGAGCTTATCCCTAATCCTAAGAGGTCTAGTGATATCATGGGAGATAGTTTCTCTTTGCATCCTGCTTTAATATGAGCCAAAAAGAATTCAAATTATGGATTGTGCAATTGACATTATACATGTGTCTATATTAATAACAGAATAAAATTTATGTCTGATATAATCACTTTCCACACTTTTCAAAATTACCAGCGTCAGGTTAATGAACCTGCAACAATGCCTTCCAATTGTCTAATAATTCAAAGGTAGGGAATCATTCCAAAGAATGCAATTGAAGCAGAAACAATGAATGGGGAATATTCATTTGTGGTGATAGTGGTGGAGGAGCAGTGATGGGGAGGGTGTTGACTCAAGTTTGGTTCAAATACAACTATTTTATTACGATATCACAGGAGGAGAGAGATGGAGAAGTTTAGGGCAGGGATGCTATGATTGAATGCCAAGATTGGTGAAATGAATGGGTGACATACAAGGGGCCAGTATTGGGATAACGTACAGTTAGTCAGAAGAGTACTAGGTATAGGAGCAGATTTCAGCCATTCCACCCATTGAGTCTGTTCTACTATTCAATCAGAATGTGACTGATATGATAATCCTCAATTCCTCTTTCCAACTTTTTCCCATAAACTTTGATTCCCTTACTAATTTAAAATCTGGGTATCGCAGGCTTGTTTATACTTATTATTCTAAACTCTACAGCAACTCTAAAGAATTCGACAAATCCTCTGAGAGAAGAAATTCCTCCTTACCTCAGTATGAAATGGGCAATCCCCTTATTCTGAGAATGATTGCTGAAGTAAAACTAAAGTAAATTGCAAACTTGGGCACTTAATAAAATAGGGATGCACAATCTATTCCATTCCATCCTGAACTCAGGTCCTTAGCTTTATCCTGAACCATTTTACTTGTCAATTCTTGCCAAGTCTAATTTGCCATTGCCTTCCATTAAGGGGGAGGACAGAGCAAGGACTTGGGTAAAGATTACAAATTCAAGAAGAAGCTCGAATCCTTGAAACCTTTGAAAGTAAGGATTTGATATTCTCCTTCGCAAAATGCTACAATGCTAAAGAAGTCCATTCGGTCCATTTTGCATGTACCAGCTTGTTAAATGAGCACCATTACCTTGTGCAAATCTCTTACTTTCCCCTACACCCTTGGACATTATTTTTTATCCAGATAGCCATCCAATGCCCCTCTTGAATGCCTGCCTCCACCATACCTCCAGGCAGTGCATTCCAGATCTTAACTACTCGCGATTGAGAAAGCTTTCCTTCTCTTCTATCTTACTTTTTTACACATCAATTTAAATTGGAGGGACTGCAGGATTGACAGCTGATGTAAGGCAGTAAAGACATTCATGATGGTAGTCGGTCTTAATGTGCTGTCACCCACAGGTATCAGAGCTGTTGGCCAGCTCATCTTTGCTGAAGGTGAACTTTAGGATGACAAGGAGAATACTGAAATAGGCAAATCGAGATCAAAGCTTGGGTTAGGGTATCAGTAGCTGACAGTTTTGGGCATGGTCAAGACAGGTATGTTACAGAGATGGCGACAAGCATTCCTGCATGATATGACACGGACAGGCAATGACCTAATGGCATTATCACTAGACTATTTATCCAAAGACCCAGGTGATGTTTTGAATCCTGCCATGGAAAACAGGAGATAATGGGAACTGCAGATGCTGGAGAATCCGAGATAACAAAGTGTGAGGCTGGATGAACACAGCAGGCCAAGCAGCATCTCAGGAGCACAAAAGCTGACGTTTTAGGCCTAGACCCTTCATCAGAATACAGAAAACTTTTCTGATGAAGGATCTAAACCCGAAACGTCAGCTTTTGTGCTCCTAAGATGCTGCTTGGCCTGCTGTGTTCATTCAGCGCCACATTGTGTTATCATGGAAAACAGGAGACTATGAATTCTATAAAAATCTGCAATTAGGAGTCTAAGGATGACCATGAAACTCTTGTCATTTGTCATGAAAAAGTCCATCTAGTTCATTAATGTCCTTTAGTGAAGAAAATCTGCTGTTCTTACCTGGTCTGGCCTACATGTGACTCCAACTTTGCAGCAATGTGGTTGTCTCTTAACTGTTGGCCTGCCCAGCAATGCCCCACCCCCATGAATGAATATCCTAAAAGTTATCAACCCTGCGGAGGGCCCTTGTTAGCTCACTAGGCTAGACAGTGACATGTGATTCTGAAAAATGCTAACAGTGCAGTCCTAGCTCACGCAAACCTGGGGCCTGTCTCCTCAGCTTGCCTTGCCCTCCTGTCCCTTGACAGTGGTTGCAATGGTAAAGCAACACTTATAAGAATTGGTAAGTAAAATAACTCAGAATGAAGCATTAGCATACGGACAGCCAAGGACCTGTCTTCAGAATGGAACAGAATAGATCTTGTATCCCTTATTTTATTAAGTGCCCAGTTTTGTAATTTAATTTAATTTTAATTCAAGGATCATTCAAATCTTGATCGATTGGGTTAAAATACATCAGACATGGCGGCGATGCTGAGTGGGGTTTCTGATTTAGAAGCTGCTCCATCAGCTGATTACGTCCACGAGTAATATAAACAAAGCAATAACTCTAATTTAGTTCACCGATCATTGCGGTTACCTCTGAGAGAATGAAATAGATCCTGCAGAGGAGAAGCAGGTTGACAGATGAGTTCCCAGGCGCGTGTTAACCCCTGATCTGAACAAATATTATGAAAGGTTTCGGAACTGTTTGTTGGTCTGTCGTGGCATCATCAGTTTTGGCATAATGCCTGAAACAAGTAAGACAATGGAAGGTTCAATGGCCAGACTATAACAACATTGTTGTACTTTTGTACCCACAGATAGCAAAGAATGAGTTGTATAAGTAGATATTTTCTAACCAACCTGCTGGAGGTTTGGAGCGGGAGGCATTTGAACTTGGTCTCCTAACATTCATGGATATGGGGCAAGTGCAGGAAATTGATGACTCCTTCCACCACTTCACTGATGTAAGAGTAGGCTGATGGAGTGGTAACTTACCAGATTGGATTTGTCCTGGGCACTTTTCCACATTATCAGATAGATACCAGTGCTATAATTGTACTGGAACAGTTTGGCTAAGGGAGTGGCAAGTTCTGGAGAACAAGCCTTCAGTACTTTAGCTGGAATGTTGTCAGAGCCCGTTGCTTTTGCGGTATCCAGTGTTTCCAATCATTTTGTGATATCACGTGGAATGAATCACAGAACATCAAACATAGAACTGTATAGGGAAAAAAAATAAAGTTGCTGGTAAAGCTCAGCAGGTTCAGCAGCATCTGTGAAGGATAAAATGGAGTTGACATTTCGGGTCCGGTGACCCTTCCTCTGTTTTGCAGACTCGAAACATTAACTCCGTTTTATCTTTCACAGATGCTGCCAGACCTGCTGAGCTTTTCCAGCAGCTTTGTTTTCATTCCTCATACATAACATTCGCAGTTCTTTAGGTTTTTCTTCTTCGAACTGTATAGCGCTGAAACTGGCCTTTCAGCCCACAATGGCCGAACACAATGCCAAATTAAATTAACCTTTTCTGCCTGACCTCAGTCCAAATCTCTCCATTTCTTTCATATTCATGTGCTTATCTGAACTTACCTTAAATGCCTCTATTGTATCTGCCTCCACCATGATCACCACTGGCCGGGGATTCCAAACTCCTATCACTCTTTGTGTTAAAAAACATGCCCCTCACACCTCTTTTGAACTTTCTCCCTCTCGCTTTAAATGCACGCCCACAGTATTAGACGTTTCAACTCTGGGAAAAAGATTCCGACTGTCAACACTACTGATTCCCCTTATCATATTATAGACTTCTATCAAATCTCCTCTAAGCCTCCGCCACTTTAGAGAAAACAATCCATGTTTTCCTAGCCTCTCCTTATTGCTCACACCCTCCAATACAGCAGCACCCAGGTAAATCTCTTCTGCACCCTCTTGAATGTGGCAACCGGAATTGAACGCAGTACTCTAAGTTTGGCCTAGCTGAAGTCTTGTAAAGATGCAACATGACATCCTGACACTTGTAATCAATTCCTCGGCCAATAAATGCAAGCATGCAATACACCTTCTTTATCACCCTATTTACTTGAGTGGGTACTTTCAAAGAGTCATGTACTTGAAGCCTAAGATTACTCTGTACATCAATGCTGTTCGGGGGCCTGCCATTAACCGTATACTTTTCCATAACCTTTGATTTCCCAAAGTTTATCATATAAAAACCTGGATTAAAATCCATCTGCCATTTCTCTGCCCATATCTATGACTGATCAATACCCCACTGTATTCTTTGACAACATTCTAAACTCTCCACCATTCCACCAATTTTTGTATTGTCTGCAAACTTACTAACCTACCCATCTGTATTTTCATCCAAGTCATTTATTTATACCACAAACAGCAGAGGTCCCAGTAGAAATTGGCTGAAGACTGGTGTCTGTGATGCAAGGGATCATTGGAGGAAGCTGAGATGGATTATCCACTTGGCACTTCTGGCTGTGCATCTTCAGCCTTATCATTAGCAATGATGTGTTGGGTACTTGCATCATTGAGGATGGGATTATTTGTGAAGCCTCCTGTTTCTGTGAATTGTTTAATTTAAAATAATGCTAATTTGGCAACATGCTGAGCCAACATGTCAGTGTGCTTTTGTTTTATTTTGTTTAAATCTAATTTTCATTTTCTCTTGAGATTACAAGGTATTTCAAAATAAATGTTTATTTGCAGGAAGAATGATTATAAAAAGGAATAAAATTGAAGAGTATAAGAACCTCAACAATTTTGTTTTTGATTCCTGATTTACAGCATCTGCAGTTCTTTTGTCTTTTTTTCATAGAACTGTAGAGCACTGAACTGGCAGTGAAAGACAGAAAGCAATTCTGTTTTTTTGTATTGTCTCATAGCATGTGGGCATTGTTGGTTGGGTCAGTATCAATTGTCTGACCTTAATTGCCCTTAAGCAGGTGGTGGTGAGCTGCGTTCTTGAAATGCTGCGGTCTATGTGCTCTCTTCATACATCTTGTGAAATGTTCAAAACTTCAATTGCAAATCTTATAGAGAAAAAAGTAAGAACAACTCTGTTGGATTATTAATAAAGTCTTTCATTACCCAATGGAGTAGGTTAAATGACAGAATATAGATACCAACGCAACAGAATAGTTGGTGTAATGAGAGACACCAAAGGGACAGAAGATATTATTGACATGCAACGAGTTTTTATTATGATTTTAAAGAACATATTCATTCACAAATTGTTTGAAGCACTTTCAAGGCCAACATTTATTGACCATCTCAAATTGCCTTTGAGAAAGTGGTGGCAAGTTGCTTCCATGAGACACGGTGCAGCTAGAGTGCAGCTGAGAGGGAATTCCAGGATTTTGATCCACCAGTGGTTGAGGTACAGCAATATATGTTGAAGTCAGAATGATTTGCAACTTCAAAGTAATCAAGCTAGAGATTTAGTTCCTAGGTGTTGACTGCAACTTGCCTTCTAGTTAGTGGCGGTCATGGGACATGACGATGTTATTGAAGAAACTTAGTGAGTTGCTGCAGTGCATCATATGAATGGTACACACTGCTGATGGTGAGCATTGGTGATGGAGGGAGTGAATGTTACAGGTGGAAGATGGGGTGTTGACAAGCGAGAATAGACAAAGAGATTGACAGAAAAAGCTCCTTTGTGGAATGTCCTGCTTCTTGCAAAGTCAGAATTCTGACGGATGAAAGAAAAGTCATTAACTCTAAGGATGCAGACCATGGCACCAGGGAAATGTTCCATCAGGAGGAACACCAGCTCCCCCAGGATTAACTGCTCCTGTTGCCAATGCATCCCGATCTTCCTTGAAAACCCATTCCATATCTCAAGCACTTTCCACCAAAGAAAAAATGCAAATTACAGTTAAGACTGGAACTGATTAACGTCAATACATAGAATAAAGGTCTCCGGAGTTCAAACAGAAATGTAAGTGCTAATTGTTTGACAACAGGTATTAAGGTAAAAGACAAGAAATGAAAGCAACCATTTCCAAACACCGTACTGTGAAGGTGTTGATAATCACAACTGTGACGAAGGAGAATGTCTGATTCAAGTGGTAACAAATATGTTAGTGACACCATGGGTGGAATTTTCTAACTCGCCTCCAGCTTTTATAAGCGCACGTGGGGGAGCTTTAACTTAATTGGGCAGTTGGCAAAAAATAATTCAGTTTCCCGACAACAAGTTAAAGTTTTGTCATTAAAATCTCAGAACTTTTACCTTACTGGAGAATCGGCTTTTCTGACTCTGTTTTACACTTGTTAACATGTTGTGAATAATCAGACACACCCGAGTCTATGGGAATAGCATTCACAAGTGCAACTCAGCTAGCTATAACTGCCAGATGTACATGTTCAAAAACACAACTGTGTATATGAGCCATGTACACTAGCTGCAATGAAGTAGTGGACATTGATTGTCCATAAAGAATTTGATAGAAATACCCAGGAATCTCCTGTGTGACAGTCGTCTGCAATGCACTGTCACAACTGCTAAGTCACACCCACAAGAAGATGAAGCATTGACCAGAGCCGGCAGATCATTCACCTTCTAGAGAACTTCAGCCACACAAGGATGTTGACCTCTACAGCCATCTTTGTCCAGACTTGCTTCATCATTAGGGAAATGCATCTATGGGCAAAGGATATTCCTTTATCTCCTGGGAATGCTTCAGCCTCTGGGGCGGTGGCACTGTTCTGCAATATTTCCAGGGTTAGGTAGGTATGATGAGAAGACCTTCAGGGATTTTCCTCGATGAAAACTGCCTGAATGCCTTTGGCATACAAATTTTTGAGCATCTGAAGTAGGAGCAGGTATAGGGAACCCAGATCTTTGAGTCAGCTCCACCACCTAATCGGATCATCAAAAATCAGTTAGAATTTTGAAGTCTAATTTCCCATCTCTTTTTGCTGACCTCTGTTTATCCTGCCCAACATGAAGCTATCTACATCTGTCTTAAAAATATTCAATGACACGCTTTCACTGCATTTGAGGCAAAGTTCCAAAGTTACACATGCCGCTGAGAAAATAAAAACTTCCTCTTCTCTGTTTTAAATGTTATTAAGCTGGAGAGAGCTCAGAAAAGATTTACCAGAATTTTGTTGTGATTCGACATTTTAAGTTATAAGGAGAGGCTGGAAAATGCAGGACATGTTTCTCTGGAGTATAGGAGGCTGAGGGGTGACCTGATAGTTGTTTGAGGGGTATAGATAAGGTGAATAGCCAAGGTCTTTTTTCCAGGGTAACAGTATACCAAAACAAGAGGGCATGGTTTTAACATGAGAGGGAAAAGATTTAAAAGGGGCTTGAGGGGAAATATTTGCATGCAGAGAGTGGTGTGTATGTGGATCAATCTATCAGAGGAAGTGGTAGAATTGGGTACAATTACAACATTTAAAAAATGTCTTGGTAGGCACATGTACAGGAACAGTTTAGAGCAATATAAGCCAAACCCAGGCAAGTGGGACGAATGTAGTTTCGGAAACCTGATTGGCATGGACGAGTTGGACTGAAGGATCTATTTAGAACATAGCACGTAGAAAAGTACAGCACAGTACAGGGGATTCGGGCCACGATGTTGTACTGTGGAATAATTCAATCCAAAAATAAAATAACCTAACCTACATTCCCCTAAATTCGCTGCTGTCCATGTGCATGTCCAGCAGTCGCTTAAATGTCACTAATGACTCCGCTTCCACGACTACCACTGGCAAACTATTCCATGCGCTCACAACTCTCTGGGTGAAGAACCTCCCTCTGATGTCTCCTCTATACCTTCCTCCTAACACCTTAAAATTATGACCCCTTGTGGCAGTCAATCCTGGCCTGGGGAAAAGTCTCTGGCTATCGACTCTATCCATGCCTCTCATTACCTTGTACGCCTCGATCAGGTCACCTCTCTTCCTCCTTCTCTCCAGAGAGAAAAGTCCGAGCTGAGTCAACCTCTCCTCATAAGACAAGCCCTCCAGTCCAGGCAGCATCCTGGTAAACCTCCTTTGCACTCTCTCCAAAGCCTCCACATCTTTCCTACTATAGGGCGACCAGAATTGGACACAATATTCCAAGTGTGGTCTCACCGGAGTTTTGTAGAGCTGCAGCATAACCTCGCGGCTCTTAAGCTCGATCCCCCTGTTAATGAAAGCCAAAACACCATATGCTTTCTTAACAAACTTATCCACCTGGGTGGCAACTTTGAGGGAGCTGTGCACTTGAACACCAAGATCACACTGCCGAGAATCCTGCCTTTAATCTTATATTCAGCATTTAAGTTGGGCCTTCCAAAATGCATCACCGTATTTATCCAGGTTGAACTCCATCTGCCATTTCTCAGCCCAGCTCTGCAGACTGTCAATGTCTCGCTGATGCCTGCAATAGCCCTCGATACTATCAACGGCACCTCCAACCTTTGTGTCGTCAGCAAACATACTAACCCACCCCTCAACCTCCTCATCCAAGTCATTTATAAAAACTACAGAGAGCAGAGACCCAAGGACAGAGCCCTGTGGGACACCACTCAGCACTGACCTCCAGGCAGAATACTTACCATCTACAACCACTCTCTGCCTCTTGTCAGCCAACCAATTCTGAATCCAGACAGCCAAATCTCTCTGTATCCCATAACTCCTGACTTTATGAATGATCCTGCCGCGGGGAACCTTAGCAAATGCCTTGCTGAAGTCCATGTATACCACATCCACTGCTCGACCCTTGTCAACCTGTCTTGTGACTTCCTCAAAGAACTCAATAAGATTTGTAAGGCATGACCTGCCCCTCACAAAGCTATGCTGACTCCCTTTAATCATGCTATGCTTTTCCAAATAGTTATGAATCCTATCCCTCAGAATTCTCTCCAAAACCTTGCTGACCACAGACATAAGACTGACTGGTCTGTAATTTCCAGGGATTTCCCTATTCCCTCTCTTGAAAAGGGGAACAACATTTGCCTCCCTACAACTCCCGTGGAGAGTGAGAAAGCAAAGATCTTCGCCAGCGGCTTAGCAACCTCCTTTCTCGCTTCCTGGAGCAACCTAGGATAAATCTGTTCTGGCCCTGGGGACTTATCAATCTTAATGTTTGCCATACTATAGGACTCTGTGGCTCTATGACTCCATGGCAACCCCTAATTTTAGAACATTGTGCCCTTGTTTTTGCTTTATCTACAAAAGGAAACCTCAAACCTTTCCAAAAGGGAAATACAAATGTTTTCCACATCCATCACAAGACCATTCAAAGTCATGTGTCTTTCAATAATGTCATCCCTCACTCTTCTGTTCTTATTCTTATACTTAATGACTACATATGGTTGTTTGCGTGAGACCTTCAAATGATTTGACAGCTAAAATATCATGGTTCTCTGAACATCGTATCTGACATTGAGTGAAGCACTAAAATAGCAGGAACGTACCCCTATGTAGCATTCTAATTCTTACAGAATGGCCAAAGGAACTTCACATGAGTGCTATATAATCAAACTTAAGCTAGAAAGTGGTTGAGCTTAAAACATGATGCGTTTGTGAGAAGGAGATCAAGATGAAAAGGATCAGCAGATTTGGGGTGAGGGCATGATTAAGGTATTGAGCTTGATGATCACCCATGAACATTTTGTATTACCTATTCAAATTACTTACTCCTGTTCCATCTTCTATGTTTCTGAAGACTCATTTCTCTTTTCTACTATCACAAGATAGTTTGAATTCAGTTTATGAAGAACAAAGGAATTATGAATATATATGTTAAAAGACACAAATAATTTGTTGGAGTGTCTTGAAAACCTGATTGTCAATCTCTCTTTATGGAACGGGACCTGCTCTTCTTTCCCAGTCTTGGCCATGTCTGACTCTACTCCATCACTGTCTTGGGGTGGCACAGTGGCTCAGTGGTTAGCAATGCTGCCTCACAGCGCCAGGGACCTAGGTTCGATTCCACCCTCAGGCAACTGTCTGTGTGGAATTTGCACAATCTCCCCATGTCTGCTTGGCATCCTCTGGATACTTTGGTTTACCCCCACAGCCCAAAGAAGTGCAGGTTAGATGGACTGGCCATGCTGAATGGCTTATAGTGTTCAGGATGTGTGGGTTATAGGGAATGGGTCTTGGTGGGGGGTGGGGTGATGCCTCAAGGGTCAGTGTGGACTTCTTGGGACGAAAGCCCTGCCTGTTTCCACAATGTAAGAATTCTTAAAAAATGTAGGCTGATTCCTAACTATCCTCTGTCACAGCTGAATCATCACGCGGTTGCATCTAACCGCTTGATGAAGGCCCTTAACTTTCCTCCTGCAACCAAGGGTCAAGCAGAGTGAAGTCTCAAGGAGGAGACAGAAAAAAAGGAGTGGTCACATGGAGCTCAATCTTCTGAAAAACAAGATGGGCACTCATACTTCAGCTGGCTTAACTGAATGTCATCCACTACATCCACCTCACCGTTACCACAACAAATTCCCCAGCCCTCAAACTTTGATTGAAAATAAATCTCTGACAATGATGAACTGCATACAGGAATGAGATGCAGCAATTTAAATTCCTTCCTCACTGTGGAACCAAATTTGATTGGCATTACATTAAAAGTTACCATGCCATGAAAGGGTTACTCTTGCTGTTATTTATCATCCATAACTATCTGTGGTTAGTTTAGTGCTGAATTCGCAGGAATATCTTAAAAATATTGGGGAACGTAGGGACAAAGGAACAGGAGTAGGCCATTCAGCCCCTCAAGCCTGTTCTGCCATTCAGCCAGGTGTTGACAGATCTGTAGCCTAACCCCACACACCTGCCTTTGGCCAATTTTCCTTAATACCCTGGCTTAACAAAGAATTGTCAACTTCATATTTAAATTAACAACTGAAAGCTCACACCAACTATCATTTATGGAAGGGAGTTCCAACCTCCATCACCCTTTGCATGTGAAAGCCCTTCCTGACATCTTCTGAATTTCATCTGACCCTAATTTCTAGACTATGCCCCCTCGTTCCAGTATCCCCAACCAATGGGGGTAGTTCATTTTTATTTACCCTGTCTTTGCCTATTATTAGATCAATCAGATCATCCCTTAATCTTCCAAATTCTCGAGAAAATGGCTTAATTTTCCCAATTGCTCTCATAACTTAACCTTGAAGTGCAGGTGCCATTCTTGTAAACCCTACATTCTACTCTCTCTAAGGCTAAAGGTAAGATTCTGTTTGCATGAGCCTAACCGTAGAGCACTGTTCATAGCTCAGCAAGTTCTGAAAAATATGTAAAATTAAACATTTCTCTTCAAATGCTGAATTTGCTGGCTATATTTAGTAAAAATAAGAGTACACATCATTATTACACCAGTATGTTTCCAACATGTATTGGTTCACTGTCTTTAGCCCCACTTCTTGCCTTGAGACATTTTTCTGCATTGAAGGCATTAGATTAACAAATGCAAGCTGTTGCTTAATACCCCACAGCACAGAATTGCATTACACTCACAAAGCAGAGCACTAACCTACTAAACAATGAACTTCTGAGCAAATCATTTTACAAAGTGGCATTTAACAGTCACTTTGTATCAGCCATGTTTATGAAGAGCCCTCTCAATGCTGTCACCAATAGAATGCCAAATAAGTTGATTCTGACTGAATCTTCAGCTTGATTAAAGAGAGGAAAAAAATGTTAGCTCAATTTGAAAGGACACTAACCTTTGATAAGTGTTTTTTTTTTACTTGACAAGGTTTCATTGAGGTTTTTGCACTGCGAAAGTTGAAACCTCTTGAATGCCTAGTACTGTCGGTTTCAATCTCAGGTTGGCTTTGCTTGAGGTAATTCAATGATGTCTTTCTTTGGAAAGGCACATCAGCAGAAGAATTTACATCTGACTGTAATCCTTCAGAGTTTTGTCAGAATATCCTTTCATTATTTTCATGCATGAAATAAAAAACTTGCATTCTTTACATGACCTGAAGTTGTCCCAAAGTGCCCCCAGGAGCCAGTGAAGTGTGGCAACTGTAGTAAGATCGCCTACATAACAGCCAGATGTTGTCCAACAATATAATAGTGACCGACAATGCTGATAATAATAACCAGGTCAAAGATTTGAGTTCAGAAGCAGGCATGCTTTCCTACAGAGATAATGGGAACTGCAGATGTTGGAGAATTTCAAGATAATAAAATGTGAGGCTGGATGAACACAGCAGGCCAAGCAGCATCTCAGGAGCACAAAAGCTGACGTTTCGGGCCTAGACCCTTCATCAGAGAGGGGGATGGGGAGAGGGAACTGGAATAAATAGGGAGAGAGGGGGAGGCGGACCGAAGATGGAGAGTAAAGAAGATAGGTGGAGAGAGTGTAGGTGGGGAGGTAGGGAGGGGATAGGTCAGTCCAGGGAAGACGGACAGGTCAAGGAGGTGGGATGAGGTTAGTAGGTAGCTGGGGGTGTGGCTTGGGGTGGGAGGAAGGGATGGGTGAGAGGAAGAACCGGTTAGGGAGGCAGAGACAGGTTGGACTGGTTTTGGGATGCAGTGGGTGGGGGGGAAGAGCTGGGCTGGTTTCCTACAGTATTATAGGACCTTGGTAAAACCCTACATTGAGTGTTGAGCACAATTTAGTGAAACTACCTAAGAAAGGATATACCTACCATAAAGGGAGTAAAGCAGAGGCTCACTAGTCTGATACTGAGGATGGCAGCACTATCTTCTGAGGAAAAATTGGTTCAACTATCCCTTTATTTTAGAAGAATGAAGAGATCTGATTGAAACTTCGAACAGGGCTGGACAAACTAAATGCAGGGAGGACACTTTCACTGGTCAGGGAATCTAGACCATAAGTCACAGGCTCAGGATTTAGGACTGAGATAAGGAAAGATTTCTTCACTCAAAGGATAGAGAACCTGTCGAATTCTCTACCACAGAAAGCTGCGGAGGCCAAGTCAATGAATATATTTAAGAAAGAGATTAATACTTTTTCCCAACATTAAAGATACCAAGAGGTATGAGAGAATGCAGGAATATGACATTGCAATACATGATTAGTCATGATCATGTTGAATGACAGAGCTGGCTTGAAGGGCCAACAGACCTGATCCTTGTTTCTAAGCTCCAATATTTCTGCGGAAGGATCAGTCAGGGCAATTTTTTATCACAGTTTTTTATAACAGGAAGTAGATGTGGCCATGGTTCAATGACTATTTGACCTCTCAAGTCTGCCCGGCAATTCATTATGATCATGGGTAGCCTGGGTGAAGAAATTTCTCCTTATCTCACTCTTAGAAGATTTTCCCCTCACCATTAAACTATAACTCCTAGTTCTGGACTCGCCCACCATCGGGAACATCTTTCTTTATTTACCCGGCATTATTGAGAACTTGCGCGTTTCATTGAACATTGCCCTCTCTCAATTTTGCAGACATTCAAATGATAATCTGCCTTCAAATTTTTGCCACTAAAGTTATACACATTATAGTGTAACTGCCACGCATTTACTCGCTCACCCTGAAGCGAATCTGAAATGATGGATTAAGAGGGCTAAGAGAGGACATGAGATATTGCTGGCAAACATGGTTAAGGAAAATCCCAAAGCCTTTTATTCATATATAAAGAGCAAGAGGGTAACCAGAGAAAGGATTGGCCCACTTAAGGACAAAGAAGGAAAGTTATGCGCTGATTCAGAGAAAATGGGTGACATTCTTAACAAGTACTTTGCATCGGTATTCACCAAGGAGAGGGACATGACAGATGTTGAGGTGAGGGATAGATGTTTGCTTATTCTAGGTCAAGTTGACATAAGGAAGGCGGCAGTGTTAGGTATCCTAAAAGACAGTAAGGTGGACAGGTCCCCAGGTCCGGATGGGATCTATCCCAGGTTGCTGAGGGAAGCGAGAGAGGAGATAGCCGGGGCCTTAACAGATATCTTTGCAGCGTCCTTAGACACAGGTGAGGTCCCAGAGGACTGGAGACTTGCTAATGTTGTCCCCTTGTTTAAGAAGGGCAGCAAGGATAATCCAGGTAATTATCGACCGGTGAGCCTGATGTCAGTGGTTGGGAAGCTACTGGAGAAGATACTGAGGGATAGGATCTATTCCAATTGGAAGAAAATGGGCTTATCAGCGATAGGCAACATGGTTTTGTGCAGGGAAGGTCATGTCTTACCAACTTGATAGAATTCTTTGAGGATGTGACAAAGTTGATTGATGAGGGAAAGGCTGTAGATGTCATATACATGGACTTCAGTAAGGCGTTTGATAAGTTTCCCTATGGCAGGCTGATGGAGAAAGTGAAGTCACATGGGGTCCAGGGTGTGCTAACTAGATGGATAAAAAACTGGCTAGGCAATAGGAGACAGAGAGTACTAGTAGAAGGGAGTTTCTCAAATTGGAGACCTGTGACCAGTGGTGTTCCATCGGGATCTGTGCTGGGGCCACTGTTGTTCGTGATATATGTAAATGATCTGCAGGAAGGTGTAGGTGGTCTGATCAGCAAGTTTGCTGATGACACTAAGGTTGGTGGAGTAGCTGATAGTGAAGGGGGCTGTCAGAGATTACAGCAGAATATAGATAGACTGGAGAGTTGGGCAGATGAATGGCAGATGGTGTTCAATCCGGGCAAATGTGAGGTGATGCATTTTGGAAGATCAAATTCAAGGACAAACTATACAGTAAATGGAAAAGTCCTAGGGAAAATTGATGAACAGAGAGATCTGGGTGTTCAGGTCCATTGTTCCCTGAAGGTGGCAACGCAGGTCAATAGGGTGGTCAAGAAGGCATACGGCATGCTTTCCTTCATTGGGCGGGGTATTGAGTACAAGAGTTGGCAAGTCATGTTGCAGTTCTATTGGACTTTGGTTCGGCCACATTTGGAGTATTGTGTGCAGTTCTGGTCACCACATTACCAAAAGGATCTGGATGCTTTGAAGTGGGTGCATAGGCGGTTCACCAGGATGTTGCCTGGTATGGAGGGTGCTAGCTATGAAGAGAGGTTGAGTAGATTAGGATTATTTTCATTAGAAAGACGGAGATTGAGGGGGGACCTGATTGAGGTCTACAAAATCATGAGGGATATAGACAGGGTGGATAGCAAAAAGCTTTTTCCCAGAGTGGGGGACTCAATTACTAGGGGTCATGAGTACAAAGTGAGAGGAGGAAAGTTTAAGGGAGATATGCGTGGGAAGTTCTTTACACAGAGGGTGGTGGGTGCCTGGAACGCGTTGCCAGCGGAGGTGATAGACGCAGACACGTTAGTGTCTTTTAAGATATATTTGGACAGGTACATGGATGGGCAGGGAGCAAATGGACACAGGCTGATAGAAAATAGATGACAGGTTAGACAGAGGATCTTGATCGGCGCAGGCTTGGAGGGTCGAAGGGCCTGTTCCTGTGCTGTAGGTTTCTTTGTTTCTTTGTTTCTTTGTTTCAGCCTGCGAAATCACACTGCAACATCTCTGCATCTGCCTCACAGATCTCCCCCTCCACCCAGCTTTGTGTCATCTGCAAATTTTGAGAGACTAAATTCAGTTCCCTCATCTAAATCTTTAACAATGATTGTGAATAACTGGGGTCCTAATACTGATCCCTGTAGTATCCCATGAGACGCTGTCTGTCATTCAGAAAAATATCCATTCATCCCTACTCTCTGATTCCATTCTGCTAACTAATTTTCTAACCATCTCAAAACACTACACCAACCCACGCATATTAATTTTACTCATTAACCTCTTCAGTGACATGTTGTCAAAAGCTTGTGGAAATAAACCACACCCACTTGCTTCCCCCATCAACTCCACTAATTGTATCCTTGAAGAATTCGAATCAATTGTCAAGCATGATTTTCCTTTCTTAAATTCATGTTGACTATATCTGATTCTGCCACTGTTTTCTATGTGAAAACAGATTGTGCTGGACACCACACTAGATCAGGCAGCATCCAATGAGAGAGAGAGCAAGCTGACATTTCGAGTTCTAGACGACTTTTCATCAAAGCTCTGATGAAGAGTTATCTCGACTCGTAAAGTTAGCTTGCTCTCTCTCTTTTGTAAGATGCTGCCTGGCGCAGTGTGGTGTCCAGCGTTTGTTGTTTTTAGTACAGATTCCAGCATCTGCAGTAATTTGCTCGGACGATGTTTCCTATGTGTCGGACTGTAAAATCCTTGATAATGGACTCTAGTATCTTCCCCGCTACCGAAATCAGACTCAATGGTCTAAAATTCCCTGTTTTCTCTCAAATTCACTTTTTAACTAGTGAGGTTATATTTGCTATCCTCCAATATGTTCCAGCATCTAAGGAAGCAAGAGGATCACCATTTCATATAATATTTCTAGGACCACTTCCTTAAGTACTTTGGGGTGGAGGTCATCAGGACCTTAGGATTTTCCAGCCTTTAATCTCATAAATTTCTCCAATACTTTCCCTACAAATACAGATTGGCTTTAGTTCCTCCTTCTTGCTAAACTCTGTGTTCCTCATCATGTCCGGTACATCATCCCTGTCCTCTTTTGTGAAGACAGAAGTAAAGCACTAATTTAGCTTACGATAATAAAATGTGAGGCTGGATGAACACAGCAGGCCCCGCAGCATGCCAGGACCACAAAAGTTGACGTTTCGGGCCTAGACCCTTCATCAAAGAGGGGGATGGGTTGAGGGTTCTGGAATAAATAGGGAGAGAGGGGGAGGTGGACCGAAGATGGAGAGAAAAGAAGATAGGTGGAGAGGAGAGCATAGGTGGGGAGGTAGGGAGGGGATAGGTCAGTCCAGGGAAGATGGACAGGTCAAGGAGGTGGGATGAGGTTAATAGGTAGGAGATGGAGGTGCGGCTTTGGTTGGGAGGAAGAGATGGGTGAGAGGAAGAACAGGTTAGAGAGGCAGAGACAGGTTGGACTAGTTTTGGGATGCAGTGGGTGGAGGGGACGAACTGGGCTGGTTTTGGGATGCGGTGGGGGAAGGGGAGATTTTGAAGCTGGTGAAGTCCACATTGATACCATTGGGCTGCAGGGTTCCCAAGCGGGATATGAGTTGCTGTTCCTGCAACCTTCAGGTGGCATCATTGTGGCACTGCAGGAGGCCCATGATGGACATGTCATCTAAAGAATGGGAGGGGGAGTTGAAATGGTTTGCGACTGGGAGGTGCAGTTGTTTATTGCGAACCGAGCGGAGGTGTTCTGCAAAGCGGTCCCCAAGCCTCCGCCCACTGCATCCCAAAACCAGTCCAACCTGTCTCTGCCTCCCTAACCTGTTCTTCCTCTCATCCATCCCTTCCTCCCACCCCAAGCCACACCTCCATCTCCTACCTACTAACCTCATCCCACCTCCTTGACCTGTCCGTCTTCCCTGGACTGACCTATCCCCTCCCTACCTCCCCACCTATACTCTCCTCTCCACCTATCTTCTTTTCTCTCCATCTTTGGTCTGCCTCCCCCTCTCTCCCTATTTATTCCAGAACCCTCACCCCATCCCCCTCTCTGATGAAGGGCCTAGGCCCAAAACGTCAACTTTTGTGCTCCTGAGATGCTGCAGAGCCTGCTGTTTTCATCCAGCCTCACATTTCATTATCTTGGATTCTCCAGCATCTGCAGTTCTCCATTATCACTAATTAAGCTTATCAGCCATTTCTTTGTTCACAATTACAAATACCCCCATTCTGATTCTAAGGGATCTACATTAGTTGTTAGCAATCTTTTTCTCTTGTCATTCTGACAGAAATGGTAATCAATCACCTGGACCTCCTTTGCTGACTTTTATTTTGCTTGTATTTGACCATCCTGAGGTATATGCGTCTTTTCTCACGTGTTTACCTGCCTTTTCTTTTGTATCGAATGTTATCTCAAACTTCGAGATAACAAAGTGTGGAGCTAGATGAACACAGCAGACCAAGCAGCATCTTAGGAGCACAAAAGCTGCTTGGCCTGCTGTGTTCATCCAGCTCCACACTTTGTTATTTTAGATTCTCCAGCATCTGCAGTTCCAATTATCTCTTATTTGTCACTTCTCTCATTCATGTATTCATTTCATTTATTGTTGTGACATGTGCTGAGATACAGTGAAAAGTGTTTGTTTGTGTGTTGGATCAGCAGTGTGTACCACACAAAGTTTGAATACTATTGTCTATCCACTCTTGCACCAGACGAAAATAAATAACTTTTGTAGTTCATCCATTGGCTGTTTTGCCATTGCTTATCCACTATGAATCCTTTTTTTTAACATTCCCAATCCATCTCAGACAACTCATGTCTCGTACCAGCATAGCTTCCCTTCTGAAGATTCGGGACCCTTGCCTCAGACCTCAAAGACCTCATTCTCCATCTCGATGAAGAATTCTATCATATTATAGTCAGTCATCCCCAAGGGTCCTCTCACAATGACATTACCAACAACCCTCATGCATAATACCTAACATAACATGGACCACTCTCCAGGTTGCTCCAGGCAGTCATCCCTTATGCATTCTAAGAATTCCTCCTCCACTTCATTGTGAATAATTTGATTCGGCCAATCAATATGCAAATTCAAGCAATCAATATGCAAATTGACAGACAAAATGATCAGAGGATTAAATAGGGTGGACAGTGAGAGTCTTTTTCCTAGAATGATGACATTGGCTTGTACAAGGAGGCATAGCTACAAATTGAGGGGCGATAGATTTAAGACAGATGTCAGAGGCAGGTTCTTTACTCAGAGAGTGGTAAGGGTGTGGAACACCCTGCCTGCCAATGTAGTGAACTCAGCCACATTAGAAGCATTTAAACAGTCCTTGGATAAGCATATGGATGATGATGGGATAGTGTAGGGGGATGGGTTTAGATTAGTTCATAGGTCGGCACAACATCGAGGGCCGAAGTGCCTGTTCTGTGCTGTATTGTTCTATATTCTATGTTCTATGTTCTAAGCCACCCACATTTACAGATGTTCATTTACCACATGTGTCTCTGATATCCTGTTTAATGCCATTCGCAACATCACTGGTTACAGTTTGGTGACTGAGTGCTTGCAAATGGAATAGTTAGGTGGCTGTTTTTGACTGGTGCAGTCTTGATGGAGCAAAGGGCCTTTCTCTGTGCTGTAGATGTCTGTAACTCTATGACCTTTACACACTCAGACCATGTGATGGTATCACAAACACTTTTCTTAAAGGTATATTTACATACCAACTGCAAGACGCAGCACACAACTTACATTTCAAATTTCAAAGTGATGCCTTGGATGTCAAATACAAGTAAATTAAAGGAAATGCTGGGAGTCTGAAGTAAAACGGGAGGTTCTGGAGAGCCTCAACAGGTCTGGCAGCACCAGTGGAGAGAGAGAAAAAGAATTTACATTTAGAGCCTGTTTGAGTTTTCTTCAGAGCCTATCTGAAGATGTCATACTCAACTTGAAATGTTAACTCCATTTATCTCTGCTCTGGTGATAGTACACCAGTGTATAGAGATGGATATTGTGCATAGCTGCAATTATTTGACAATTTTGTTGTCTTGCACTGGTTGCTATCACTCAAAATTGCTGCACAGTCTTCATTTGTCACCAGGCTTTTCTTTATCCTGTTTGTTCATTAATTGTTGAATTCTGTTCCTGTAGAATTCAGCATTATGATCTCTGAAAACTTTGTGTGATCTGGGCTAGTTGAATATTCCAGAAACCTTTACAGGTATCAGAGTGTTTGTAGATAACGAAATGTGAGGCTGGATGAACACAGCAGGCCCAGCAGCATCTCAGGAGCACAAAAGCTGCCGTTTCGGGCCTAGACCCTTCATCAGAGAGGGGGATGGGGTGAGGGTTCTGGAATAAATAGGGAGAGAGGGGGAGGCAGACCGAAGATGGAGAGAAAAGAAGATAGGTGGAGAGGAGAGTATAGGTGAGGAGGTAGGGAGGGGATAGGTCAGTCCAGGGAAGACGGACAGGTCAAGGAGGTGGGATGAGGTTAGTAGGTAGCTGGGGGTGCGGCTTGGGGTGGGAGGAAGGGATGGGTGAGAGGAAGAACAGGTTAGGGAGGCAGAGACAGGTTGGACTGGTTTTGGGATGCAGTGGGTGGAGGGGAAGAGCTGGGCTGGTTGTGTGGTGCAGCGGGGGGAGGGGACGAACTGGGCTGGTTTTGGGATGCGGTGGGGGAACGGGAGATTTTGAAGCTGGTGAAGTCCACATTGATACCATTGGGCTGCAGGGTTCCCAAGCGGAATATGAGTTGCTGTTCCTGCAACCTTCGGGTGGCATCATTGTGGCACTGCAGGAGGCCCATGATGGACATGTCATCTAAAGAATGGGAGGGGGAGTGGAAATGGTTTGCGACTGGGAGGTGCAGTTGTTTATTGCGAACTGAGCGGAGGTGTTCTGGAAAGCGGTCCCCAAGCCTCCGCTTGGTTTCCCCAATGTAGAGGAAGCCACACCGGGTACAGTGGATGCAGTATACCACATTGGCAGATGAGCAGGTGAACCTCTGCTTATTGTGGAAAGTCATCTTGGGGCCTGGGATAAGGGTGAGGGAGGAGGTGCGGGGGCAAGTGTAGCATTTCCTGTGGTTGCAGGGGAAGGTGCCGCGCGTGGTGGGGTTGGAGGGCAGTGTGGAGCGAACAAGGGAGTCACGGAGAGAGTGGTCTCCCTGGAAAGCAGACAGGGGTGGGGATGGAAAAATGTCTTGGGTGGTGGGGTCGGATTGTAGATGGCGGAAGTGTCGGAGGATGATGCGTTGTATCCGGAGGTTGGCGGGGTGGTGTGTGAGAACGAGGGGGATCCTCTTAGGGCGGTTGTGGCGGGGGCGGGGTGTGAGGGATGTGTTGCGGGAAATGCAGGAGACGCGGTCAAGGGCGTTCTCGACCACTGTGGGGGGAAAGTTGCGGTCCTTGAAGAACTTGATTATCTGGGATGTGCGGAAGTGGAATGCCTCATCGTGGGAGCAGATATGGCGGAGGCGGAGGAATTGGGAATAGGGGATGGAATTTTTGCAGGAGGGTGGGTGGGAGGAGGTGTATTCTAGGTAGCTGTGGGAGTCGGTGGGCTTGAAATGGACATCAGTTACAAGCTGATTGCCTGAAATGGAGACTGTGAGATCCAGGAAGGTGAGGGATGTGCTGGAGATGGCCCAGGTGAACTGAAGGTTGGGGTGTAAGGTGTTGGTGAAGTGGATGAACTGTTCAAGCTCCTCTGGAGAGCAAGAGACGGCGTCGATACAGTCATCAATGTAACGGAGGAAGAGGTGGGGTTTGGGGCCTGTGTAGGTGCGGAAGAGGGACTGTTCCACGTTTTCCCCCCACAGTGGTCGGGAACGCCCTTGACCGCGTCTCCCGCATTTCCCGCAACACATCCCTCACACCCCGCCCCCGCCACAACCGCCCAAAGAGGATCTCCCTCGTTCTCACACACCATCCCACCAACCTCCGGATACAACGCATCATCCTCCGACACTTCCGCCATCTACAATCCGACCCCACCACCCAAGACATTTTTCCATCCCCACCCCTGTCTGCTTTCCAGGGAGACCACTCTCTCCGTGACTCCCTTGTTCGCTCCACACTGCCCTCCAACCCCACCACACCCGGCACCTTCCCCTGCAACCGCAGGAAATGCTACACTTGCCCCCGCACCTCCTCCCTCACCCTTATCCCAGGCCCCAAGATGACTTTCCACAATAAGCAGAGGTTCACCTGCTCATCTGCCAATGTGGTATACTGCATCCACTGTACCCGGTGTGGCTTCCTCTACATTGGGGAAACCAAGCGGAGGCTTGGGGACCGCTTTGCAGAACACCTCCGCTCGGTTCGCAATAAACAACTGCACCTCCCAGTCGCAAACCATTTCCACTCCCCCTCCCATTCTTTAGATGACATGTCCATCATGGGCCTCCTGCAGTGCCACAATGATACCACCCGAAGGTTGCAGGAACAGCAACTCATAGTCCGCTTGGGAACCCTGCAGCCCAATGGTGCTAAAGTGGACTTCACCAGTTTCAAAATCACCCCTTCCCCCACCGCATCCCAAAACCAGCCCAGTTTGTCCCCTCCCCCCACTGCACCACACAACCAGCCCAGCTCTTCCCCCCCACCCACTGCATCCCAAAACCAGTCCAACCTGTCTCTGCCTCCCTAACCTGTTCTTCCTCTTACCCATCCCTTCCTCCTACCCCAAGCCGCACCTCCATCTCCTACCTACTAACCTCATCCCACCTCCTTGACCTGTCTGTCTTCCCTGAACTGACCTATCCCCTCCCTACCTCCCCACCTATACTCTCCTCTCCACCTGTCTTCTTTTCTCTCCATCTTCGGTCCGCCTCCCCCTCTCCCTATTTATTCCAGAACCCTCACCCCATCCCCCTCTCTGATGAAGGGTCTAGGCCCGAAATGTCAGCTTTTGTGCTCCTGAGATGCTGCTTGGCCTGCTGTGTTCATCCAGCTTCACACTTTGTTATCTTGGATTCTCCAGCATCTGCAGTTCCCATTATCACTCAAAGTATTTGGACTTGTTTTTATCGCACTGTCCAGTGTGCAGTCCTCCTTGTTGGTCTATCTCTTTCATTCTCATAGAGTTGTAGAGTCAGACAGCTCAAAAAGGGTCCTTCAGCCCATCAAGTATATACTAGCCCCTATTTTGTTTCTGTTTACATCTGTCAATTTTTTTTCTATTCTCGCATGGTCATTGGTATCACTAGCTGGGCCAACATTTATTGCCATCCCTAGTTGCTTTAGGTGAATATATACTTCACCTATATACCACTCCCACTAATGCTTTTTGCCCCTCAGTATTTCTCCAATTCCACCAATATAGACTCACATTATGTGAGCCACTATTTTTCTCCAATATTTTGTTTGTTCCCTCTAACTGGTAATACAACTCCACCACATTTATCATTTTGTCTGTCCTTCTCAAACATTGAATTTCTTGAGACTCGCAGAGTCCAAACCTGGAAACACATACTAGGCTGTAATTCATAGTTAAATAACGCACCAAAAGTGAAATTAAGAGAGGGAAAAATAATTTGCTTCAAAGGAAGGAGCAAAGAAGAAAATAAGTTACTTTTTTAACTTTCTCACAATAGTTAAACACTGAATGAATGAAGCACCCACTTGTGAAATTAAGTGAATTTACATTTGAAAGGGTATGCCTGATACTTTCTCAGTTCTTCAGTTTGTAATTGATAGGTAAGCATCATACTTCATGCACTGTCATGAAATCCAAAGTCAAGTCCCTTGTTAGACACAGTTGGAGTGAAGATGGGGAGAACGAATATGACTTGAAGAAAAGGTTTTGGATTTTCTTGTTGAATTGCTTACTTGTAGACAAGGAAACTTAGGACAGACTTTTCTCAATTTCAACTTAAGAGTTTGGTCGAGTGAGAATCATGGTGTTTGCTGTGCCTTGTACAGATTTATTTTCACTAAGTCTACCACACGTCACCTTCATCATTAGGCATTCAAGATGTTTTGAAAGCAAAGGTTTCCTTAACACCTATGAGGAGAAGATGTCAGGAAGGAACGCCTGCAGTATGCTAAAAACTGAAAGAACTGTGGCTGCTGTAAATCAGGAACAAAAACAGAAGTTGATGGAAAAGCTCAGCAGGTCTGGGCAGCATCTGTGAAGAAAAAAAATCAGAGCTAACGTTTTGTGTTTGGTGACATTTTGCAGAGCAGTTCCCGTTCTCAAACAGGGCCCAAAATGTTAATTCTGATTTTTTTCTTCACAGATGCTGCCCAGACCTGCTGAGCTTTTCCATCAACTTCTGTTTTTGTGACATGCAGTATGTTAGCTGCATTAACTAATAACGTGTGTTGCAGGTCCAGCATTGAGATAGGGTGATGCCACACAGCGACCTGTCTAACCCTATCTGACTGATAGATTGACTGTTCAGAGTTCCCCATCATCACAAGCTGCCTGCCTTTCCCTCTGCGCTAAAAAGCAATGCAAGTTGCAGAGATGATGGGAGCTGCAGATGCTGGAGAATCTGAGATAACAAAATGTGGAGCTGGATGAACACAGCAGGCCAAGCAGCATCTCAGGAGCACAAAAGCTGACGTTTCGGGCCTAGACCCTTCATCAGAGAGGGGGATGGGGAGAGTGTTCTGAAATAAATAGGGAGAGAGTGGGAGGCAGACCAAAGATTGATAGAGGAGAAGATAGGTGGAGAGGAGAGTATAGGTGGGGCATTAGGGAGGGGATAGGTCTGTCCGGGGAAGACGGACAGATGCAGTCAGCCTGCATTGAAGACCCTGTGCACTAAGAAATCAATGCAAGGCACATTGAGGTTGATAGTCTGTAAATCAAGGCTAAGTCAGTGAGCATGTGCCTGTAAAGCAATGTGAAGTATGTGGTGGCTGACTGCCTCGAAGTAACGAGTAAAGTGAATATGCACTAAGATAGCAAGCTAAGAATCATAAGGTGCAAACTATGATATTTATGAGTCAGTGTACAAAGTGATCTGATAGTAGTATCCATGTGCTAGGTGTCACTGAGCTCCAAAGTAGAGCTAAAGCAATTTGTGATAACAAAGTGTGAAGCTGGATGAGCACAGCAGGCCAAGCAGCATCTCAGGAGCACAAAAGCTGACGTTTCGGGCCTAGACTCTTCATCCAGCTCCACACTTTGTTATCTCGGATTCTCCAGCATCTACAGTTCCCATTACCTCTAAAGCGATTTGTGAGTTGGTTTGAGAGCCGGCATGGTGATTTGGTAAGACTGGTGGTTTGCTGATACCAACTTAAATGGGCAAAGGATCAAGGAGGCTGGTTAAAACTGCAGAAATGTGCTGAAGAAGCAGTTGTATAATGGATGACAGAAGTGTTTGATGATCTGCAGCTATCAGATACCTCTTCTAATTTAGTTATAGAGTAAAAGAGTCATACAGCACTGAAACATACCCTTTGGCAATATTTTGTACTCTTTATGTCTCTATGTACAGAGGATAAGATTGCATACTGGCTGTAACTCTTTGGCATTATAGATGAGTAGCATGTGATTGACAATGTGTAGGAGCGATTGTGAATTAGGACAGCACAGGGTAGAGTGTTTGCATGACGGATTAAATCCCTTGCAGCTGTAGTTAAGATGATTTCAGACTGTTTCACCATTCCAGCTCCTGTATTCAGGACATTTCAGAAAACCTTGAGTGGTATGTTGAGGATATACAAGCTGTATACCTTGTCGAGCACAAGGGGATACACACTCAAGGAGCCATAATAATCTCCAGGACGTTGACAACGATGGACAACTTCAGTCCATGCCGATCATAATCCCAAACCAAACTAGTCCCACTTGCCTGCGCTTGGCCCATGTCTGTCCAAACATTTCTTATTCATGTACTTATCCAAATATCTTAAAGTTTTGTAGCTTCCCCAGGAAAATCATTTCACTCTCTGTGTAATAAAAGTTGCCCTCATTTTTTTTATACCTTTCTCCTCTCACCTTAAAAATATGACCCCTAGTCCTGAAATGCCCCACCTTAGGAAAGAGACATCGACCATTCACCTTATCTCTCCCTCTCATGATTGTATAAATCCCGAAAAGGACCCACTCAACCTCTTACGCTCCAGTGGTGGAACTTGCTCTGTCCAGTTTATCACTGGAGGAGATTAGAATCAGCTGGTGTTTCAATAACAAGGTGTGGAGCTGGGTGAACACAGCAGGCCAAGCTGTACCTTAGGAGCAGGAAAGCTGACGTTTCGGGCCTAGACCCTTCATCAGAATTTCTGATGAAGGGTCTAGGCCCGAAACGTCAGCTTTCCTGCTCCTAAGATGCTGCTTGGCCTGCTGTGTTCATCCAGTTCGACTCCTTGTTATCTCGAATTCTCCAGCATCTGCAGTTCCTGTTATCTCTGGTGTATAAATAAGTTCAGTTTACATTTTAAAAAGATGCAAATAAACAAGGGAAAGTAGGGTCAGGAGTAGACCACTCAGCCTATCGAGCCTGATTTACATTTTAATGCGATTTTGATTGATTGAATCTTTTACCCGATCACTGTAATCCTTTACCAAATGGATAACCAAAGAGTTATCAATGACTACTCTAAATATACTGGAAGACTGAGTTTCCACAACCATCTAGGGTAGAAAATACAAAATTTAACCCTGTCTGAGCCAAAGAAAATATCATTCTCTTGGTATTAAATGGCACCCTGTATTTTTAAATTGTGGTCGCTTGATGCAGACTCCGACACCAGGAGAATCATTATGGCATGATGTCCATTGTGACATAAGGAGAACAAAACTGCACACAGAATTTCAAATTCAGCCTTTCCACGATTCTACACAATTCAAGCAAGATTTCATTACTCCTGTAATCAAATTATTTTGCAATAACTTTCCATTAGCCTATATAATGGCTTGCTGCACCACTGTATGAGGCTTTAGGGACTATTAAGAAGGACACCCAAAGCCCGTTGCAAATTTATATTTTTCAACCTCTGCATATCTGTACTTTCTGACAACATGGGTAATATCACATTTCCCACATTATGTCCCACATCTGTCATCTTCTTAGGTAATAACTGAGACTTTCCAAAACCTACTGAAACCATTTTACATCTTCCTTATAACACGCATTCCTGATCAGCTTTGTATCAGCTGCAAGTTTGGAAATATTACATGTGATCCCAACCTTCAATTCCTTGAGACCCATTGTGAACGATTGAGGTTCAAGAGTTGATCTTTGCAATATTCTACTTCACTTCTGTCTGCTAGCCAAATCATAATTCATGCAAGTACATTACATCTGAAATCACATTCTTTAACTTTGTTTACTTCCAATATAGTGTCTTATCAAAAGCCTTCTAGAAATCCAAATATTCTAAAATTATTGACCCCCTTTAACTGATCCAGAGACAGTAGGAACTGCAGATGCTGGAGAATCTGAGATAACAAGGTGTAGAGCTGGATGCACGCAGCAGTCCAAGCAGCATCAGAGGAGCAGGAAAGCTGGCATTTTGGGTCTTCTTCAGAAATGAAGACCCTTCTGAAGAAGAGTCTAGGCCCAAAACATCAGCCTTCCTGCTCCTCTGATGCTGGTTGGCCTGCTTGTGGTCATCCAGTTCTACACCTTGTTATCTCAGACCCCCTTTAACTATTATTTTGCAACATCATCAAAGTATGCAAGACAGAGGCTGGGAACATTGCAGTGAGTGATATATTTCATGAGTTCCTAAAGCCTGTCCATCATATAAAGGCACAAGTCAGGAGTGTGATAGAATACTCCCCATTTGCCTGGAAAGGTGCAGCTTGACTCAAGAAGCTTGACACCATTCAGGACAAAGCAGCCTGCTGAATGGGCACAATGCCCACATGCATTAACTCCCTCCACAACCACTGCTCAGCAGCATCAGGACATATTATCAACAAGGAGCACTGCAGAAACACAGAAACCACGTCCACTTAGAAGGACAGGGGCAGCAGATACAAGGGTCACCACCAACTATAAGTTCCCCTCCGAGCCACTCACCATTCTGACTTGGGAATACACTATCATTCCTTCACTGCAACTGGGCCAACAATGTTGGAATTCCCTCGAGAAGGGCATTGTCAGGCTAACTGCAGCACATGAACTGCAGCCATTCAAGATGGCAGCTCACAACCACCTTCTGAAGGGTAACTAGAGACAAACATTAAATGCTAGCCTGCCAGCGGCACCATGAGAAAAGATGAAACTTATTAAATATGGCTTATCATTCACAAATGCATGCTGACTATGCCCAATCAGATCATTCTTTACCCAAGGGCTTATTCATCACACCCTTTATGATACATTCTAGCATTTTTCATGCTGCTGACAGAAGCTTGATGCCTGGATGGTGTACTCCTGTATCTAATTCTTGTGGTCATCTTATGGGTCTGCAGTTCTGTTTCTGTTTTTATAAGTATTTGGGTTACATTTGCATGCTTCAAATCTTCAGAAGTCATTCCAGAATCTATAGAGTTTTGCAGTAGGATCACCAACTCTTTTCCTATCCCTACAGCCACTTCCTTCAACACTTGGAGATATAACATAGAACATAGAACATAGAAAAGTACAGCACAGTACAGGCCCTTCAGCCCATGATGTTGTGCCGTGGAATAATCCTAATCCAAAAATAAAATAACCTAACCTACATTCTCCTCAATTCACTGCGGTCCATGTGCAGGTCCAGCAGTCGCTTAAATGTCACTAATGACTCCGCTTCCACTGGTAAACTATTCCATGCGCTCACAACTCTCTGGGTGAAGAACCTCCCTCTGACGTCTCCTCTATACCTTCCTCCTAACACCTTAAAATTATGACCCCTCATGGCAGTCAATCCTGGTCTGGGGAAAAGTCTCTGGCTATCGACTCTATCCCTGCCTCTCATTACCTTGTACACCTCGATCAGGTCACCTCTCTTCCTCCTTCTCTCCAGAGAGAAAAGTCCGAGCTGAGTCAACCTCTCCTCGTAAGACAAGCCCTCCAGTCCAGGCAGCATCCTGGTAAACCTCCTTTGTACCATCTCAAAAGCCTCCACATCTTTCCTATAATAGGGCGACCAGAACTGGACACAATACTCCAAGTGTGGAAGATACAGACTATCAAGTGTTGAGGGCATTCATCGCCATTATTTCTCCGGGACAATACCTTAACAATTCTGATCTTCTTCAAATCAATCATTATCCCCAGTCATTTGGATCTCAAACCCTGGGAGATTTCTTCAATCTTCCTAACTCAAAACAGACTCAAATTTCATTTAGTCTCTCTGCCATTTTTCTATTCCCCATTGTAACATTTCTTCACTCTGCATTTCATAGGCCCACTGAATGGAATTTAATGGGTGGAATTAAAGTAGTCACCACTCAGTGGTGAGGTTCTGAAATCATCACTTACAGCTTGAGCAGAAATATGGAAATATTTTACTTGCCTGTGAGAATCTGTTTTGTTATATTGCCCTTGCATTTTCCCATTGTTCTCAGCATCATTCATTCCAAGGCAGAGAATAGAAAATTCTGATCTTGATCTCCCATATGATCCTTAACAACATTAAGCCAAGATAGTATCAGAGATAATGGGAACTGCAGATGCTGGAGATTCCAAGATAATAAAATGTGAGGCTGGATGAACACAGCAGGCCAAGCAGCATCTCAGGAGCACAAAAGCTGACGTTTCGGGCCTAGACCCTTCATCAGAGAGGGGGATGGGGGGAGGGAACTGGAATAAATAGGGAGAGAGGGGGAGGCGGACCGAAGATGGAGAGTAAAGAAGATAGGTGGAGAGGGTGTAGGTGGGGAGGTAGAGAGGGGATAGGTCAGTCCAGGGAAGACGGACAGGTCAAGGAGGTGGGATGAGGTTAGTAGGTAGCTGGGGGTGCGGCTTGGGGTGGGAGGAAGGGATGGGTGAGAGGAAGAACCGGTTAGGGAGGCAGAGACAGGTTGGACTGGTTTTGGGATGCAGTGGGTGGGGGGGAAGAGCTGGGCTGGTTGTGTGGTGCAGTGGGGGGAGGGGATGAACTGGGCTGGTTTAGGGATGCAGTAGGGGAAGGGGAGATTTTGAAACTGGTGAAGTCCACATTGATACCATATGGCTGCAGGGTTCCCAGGCGGAATATGAGTTGCTGTTCCTGCAACCTTCGGGTGGCATCATTGTGGCACTGCAGGAGGCCCATGATGGACATGTCATCAAGAGAATGGGAGGGGGAGTGGAAATGGTTTGCGACTGGGAGGTGCAGTTGTTTGTTGCGAACTGAGCGGAGGTGTTCTGCAAAGCGGTCCCCAAGCCTCCGCTTGGTTTCCCCAATGTAGAGGAAGCCGCACCGGGTCCAGTGGATGCAGTATACCACATTGGCAGATGTGCAGGTGAACCTCTGCTAATGTGGAATGTCATCTTGGGGCCTGGGATGGGGGTGAGGGAGGAGGTGTGGGGACAAGTGTAGCATTTCCTGCGGTTGCAGGGGAAGGTGCTGGGTGTGGTGGGGTTGGAGGGCAGTGTGGAGCGAACAAGGGAGTCACGGAGAGAGTGGTCTCTCCGGAAAGCAGACAGGGGAGGGGATGGAAAAATAGTGTTTTCATTAATCAAATACTAAAATCAGGGCAAATATCTTGTTATGTTTGTGATTTTACTTTAAAAGAAATTAAATCACTGCTAAGTGCAAAATATGTTTCACAGTTGCTGTGTGAATCTATGTGGTGGAAGCAAGATCTGAGAAATGTCAAATTGAGTTTAACACTGTTAAATTCAGAGTTGAACAGGAAATGTGAAGCCTGCAGACATTGATGAGGTGTTTAATAAGGCAAATGTGCTTGGGTCTGATTATTGAATCAACAAGAAATCTTCCATTCAAAGTAAACCTGCCATCTACGAAAGTGGCCAAATTTCGGAATTTGCCTTCAGGGCACGTGAGCCAATTCATGTTATTCTGATGGATTTTCAATCACTGTTGGAGGATGCAAATGATATACTGCAGTCAAAACTGGAAAAGAAATCACTTTACCATGTTTAGGAAAGAATTTATGTTCATACAATGCTCTTTGTGATCCCAGCGTTACCCAAAAAATGTTTCACAGCCAATAAAATGTTTTGATTGGCACTGGGATGATAAGATGCACATTCCCATCATTACAGGATATTCCCGGATATAAAACTGACCTGCTGATTGTTGTCGAGTTTTCTTGGTCATTTATGTGAACCGACTTAAATAAGACCCTCCAATACAAAGCAAAATTGCATAGATGTTGGAGACCTGAAATAAAACAGGAAGCACTCAAGAAGGTCAGTAGATCTGGTGAAGTGGTAATTTGTTCACCATCCCTAAATTCCCTTGAACTGACTTGCTTGCTGAGCCATTCGTTAAAACTATACAAGGTACTGGTAGAATACTATGAATACTGTGAGCCCCTTATCCGAGTTAAGGTAGTTGGAGCCCTTGAGTCATACAGTGATCTGACTCATCCTTGCCAATCAGATGTCCTAATGTGACAATAGACAATAGGTGCTGGAGTAGGCCATTCGGCCCTTCGAGCCAGCACCACCATTCATGATGATCATGGCTGATCATCCACAATCCTAATCCAATTTGCCAGCATTTGGCCCATAATCTTTTAAAACCTTCCTATTCATATGCCATCAGATACCTTTCAAATGTTGTAATTGTAGCCTCCTCCACCACCTCCTCTGGCAGCTCGTTCCATATGTGCACCACCCTTTGCATGAAAACGATACCCTTTAGGTCCTTTTTAAATGTTTTCCACTTAGTGTGTGGCACGGTGGCTCAGTGGTGAGCACTGCAGCCTCACAGTGCCAGGGACCTGGGTTAAATTCCAGCCTCAGGTAACTGCCAGTGTGGAGTTTGCACATTCTCCCCATGTCTTTGTGGGTTTCCTCCCACAGTCCAAAGATGTGCAGGCTAGGTGGATTGACCATGCTAAATTGCCCGTAGTGTTCAGGGGTGTGTGTGTTATAGGGGGATGTGCCTGGATGGGATGTTATAGGGGGATGTGCCTGGATGGGATGCTGCAAGGGGCGGTGTGGACTTGTTGGGCCAAAGGGCCTGTTTCCACACTGTAGGGAATCTAATCTAATCTCACGTTAAATCTGTGCACTCTAGTGTTGGACTCCCCCACCCGAGAAAATAAAGACCTCAGCTGTTCATCCTATCCATGCCCCTTATGATTTTATACACCTCGATAATACTGGCCCTGGAGAGAGTCCAGTGAAGAGTAGTCCATGATCCTGGGCATGGAGGGATTTTCTCATGAGAGGTTGAGTAGATTGGACTTGTCCCCATCAGAATTTAGAAAGCTGAGAAGTGACCTTCCTGAAACAGGTAAGGTTCTTAATGGCATTTAACAGGTAGATGCAGAAAGTTTGTTTCTCTTTTGTGCAGAAAGTCGAAGGCAGAGGGCAGAATTTCAGAATAAGTGATGGCTCGTTTAAGAAAGAGGAACTTTATAGAGGATAGAAAATGTGTGAAATTCTTTATTGCAGTGAGCTGTTGAGCGTTTATTGTCAAGCATATTAAAGGGGGCAATATGCTATTAATCAATAAGGGAATCAAGGGTTACGGGTAACAGACAAGAAACTGGGTGTGAGGATTATCAGATTAGTCATTGAATGGTAGAGTAGGCTCAGTGGAGTGAATGGCCTATGTCTTCTCCTGTATCTTACAATTTTATTTCAGAGAGTATTAAGAGTGAACCACATTGCTGTGAGTTTGAAGACATATGTAGGTCAGAACCGGGTAAGAATAGCAGAGTTCCTTCCCTGAAGGGCATGAGTGAGCCAGTGTTTCTTTGTTCAGCAACAATTACTGAGGCTTGCACAAAATTCCAGACTCAGGAATTTCTGAAGAAGCGTTTAGGCCCAAAACATCAGCATTCCTCCTCTACTGATGCTGCTTACCTGCTGTGTTCATCCAGCTCTACACCTTGTTATCTCAGATTCTCCAGCATCGGCAGTTCCTACTATCTTTGAATAAAATGTGGGCTGTTTTTTGTCATGTGGATTATGGCCACATCCAAGAATTTGGGTTCAAGGCAGACTGGTCAAGAGGAAAGCAACGCTAAGAACAGTCTTCAGGACTGGCTTCTTTTGAACACTTTTCGCAAGATAAAATATTGCAATTCAAGGTATTCGGAGATATACCAGGCTCTAATCCTAACATTTCTTTGTAAAAACACTGTTCCATAAACTCTATTGCCTCATGTACGTCAGATTGGTCAGTTTTTGTCCAGTGTGTGCAGGAGGGATTCCTGACACAGTATGTAGATAGGCCAACAAGGGAAGAAGCCACATTAGATTTGGTACTGGGTAATGAGCCTGGCCCGGTGTTAGATCTGGAAGAGGTTGAACACTTTGGTGATAGCAATCAAAATTCTGTTATGTTCACTTTAGTGATGGAAAGGGATAGATGTATACCACTGGGCAAGAGTTATAGCTGGGGGAAAGGCAATTACGATGAGATTGTGCAAGATTTAGGGAGCATAGGATGGGGAAGGAAACTGCAGGGGATGGGCACATAAGAAATGTGGAGCTTATTCAAGGAAAAGCTCCTGTGTGTCCTAGATAAGTACGTACCTGTCAGGCAGGGAGGAAGCTGGAGAGTGCGGGAGCCGTGGTTAACGAAGGAGGTGGGATCTCTGGTCAAGAGGAAGAAGAAGGCTTATGTTAGGATGAGATGTGAAGGCTCAGTTAGGGCACTTGAGGGCTATGAGGAAGCCAGGAAAGAACTAAAGAGAGAGCTCAGAAGAGCCAGGAGGAGACATGAGAAGTTGTTGGTGGATAGGATCAGGGTAAACCCTAAGGCTTTCTGTAGGTATTTAAGGAATAAAAGAATGACGAAAGTAAGATAAGGCCCAATCAAGGATAGTAGTGATAAGTTGTGTGTGGAGTCAGATGAGATAGTGGATGCGCTAAATGAATATTTTTCAACAGTATTCATTCTAGAGAACGACAATGTTGTCGAGGAGAATACTGAGATACAGGCTACTAGACTCGGTGGGATTGAGGTTCACAAGGAAGAGGTATTAGAAATTGTTCAGAGAGTCAAGATAGATAAGTCCCCTGGGCTGGATCGGATTTATCCTCGGATCCTCTGGGAAGCCAGGGAGGAGATTTCCGAGCCTTTGGCATTGATGTTTAACTCGTCATTGTCTACAGCAATAGTGCCAGATGACTGGAGGATAGCGCATGTGGTTCCCCTGTTCAAGAAGGGGAGCAGAGACAACCCTGGTAACTATAGACCAGTGAGCCTTACCTCAGTTGTTAGTAAAGTGTTGGAAAAGGTTATAAGGGATCGGATTTATAATCATCTAGAAAAGAATAAATTGATTAGGGATAGTCAGCACGGTTTTGTGAAGGGAAGGTCGTGCCTCACAAACCTAATTGAGTTATTTGAGAAGGTGACCAAACAGGTAGATGAGAGTAAACCAGTTGATGTGGTGTATATGGATTTCAGCAAGGCGTTCGATAAGGTTCCCCACAATAGGTTATTGTACAAAATGCGGAGGAATGGAATTGTGGGAGATATAGCAGTTTGGATCGGAAATTGTCTTGCTGAAAGAAGACAGAGGGTGGTAGTTGATGGGAAATGTTCATCCTGCAGACCAGTTACTAGTGGTGTACCGCAAGGGTCGGTGTTGGGTCCACTGCTATTTGTCATTTTTATAAATGACCTGGATGAGGGCGTAGAAGGATAGGTTAGTAAATTTGCAGACAACACTAAGGTCGGTGGAGTTGTTGACAGTGATGAAGGATGCTGTAGTTTGCAGAGAGACATAGATAAGCTGCAGAGCTGGGCTGAGAGGTGGCAAATGGAGTTGAATGCAGACAAGTGTGAGGTGATGCACTTTGGTAGGAGTAATCAGAAGGCAAAGTACAGGGTTAATGGTAAGATTCTCAGTGGTGTAGATGAGCAGAGAGATCTCCGTGTCCATGTACACAGATCCTTCGAAGTTGTCACCCAGGTTGACAGGGCTGTTAAGAAGGCATACAGTGTTTTAGCTTTTATTAATACAGGGATCGAGTTCTGGAACCAAGAGGTTATGGTGAAGCTGTACAAAACTCTGGTGCGGCCGCACTTGGAGTATTGTGTACGGTTCCAGTCACCGCATTATAAGAAGGATGTGGAAGCTTTGGAAAAGGTGCAGAGAAGATTTACTAGGATGTTTCCTGGTATGGAGGGAAGGTCTTACGAGGAAAGGCTGAGGGACTTGAGGCTGTTTTCATTAGAGATAAGAAGGTTGAGAGGTGACTTAATGGAAACATATAAAATAATCAGAGGGTTAGATAGGGTGGATAGGGGGAGCCTTTTTCCTAGGATGGTGACGGCGAGCACGAGGGGGCATAGCTTTAAATTGAGGGGTGAAAGATACCGGACAGATGTCAGAGGTAGTTTCTTTACTCAGAAAGTAGTAAGGGAATGGAACGCTTTGCCTGCACCGGTGGTAGATTCACCAACTTTAGGTACATTTAAGTCGTCATTGGATAAGCATATGAACGTACATGGAATAGTGTAGGTTAGATGGGCTTGAGATCGGTATGACAGGTCGGCACAACATCAAGAGCCGAAGGGCCTGTACTGTGCTGTAATGTTCTATGTTCTACGTTCTATGTTAATCATTCTGTTGCATTGATTCTGTCTACACTTGCTGCTCTCTAGGAATGCAGCCAGGATAATTAAGACCCCTCCTACCACTGAGCAGAAGCTACAAAAAATTTGAAAACATGTACCAACAGATTCAAGAACAGCTTCTTCTCTGCTGTTATCAGGACCTCTCCAATATTGAAATTGATCTCTCTCTGCACCTCCTTAGTATCTGTGATACTATATTCTACATCCTGTTCTGTTACCCTGATGTATTGGTACGGTATGATTGGGCTGATAGCATACAAAGCAATATTTTCACTGTATCTCAGTATATGTGACAACAATAAATCAAATCAAATATGATTTTCTCTGCATTTCTTTCCAACAAGGATACAACTAAACATTAGGTATCTTCTTTCCACACCTTCCTTTACATCTCTTTCGCATTTTTTTTCAGTACTACCACCAACCCCATTGTCTGTTTCACTGGACCTCTGCCTCTGTCAAAATAATTTAAAAGCAACATTTTCCAAAACCTTTCTGAAGAAAATTCATACCGATCCCAAAATGTTAACTGTGTTTCTCTTGCCACAGACGCTGCAAGTCCTGTAGCATTTGTCTGGCATTCACTGTATTTGTTTCAGGTTTCCATGGTTTGCCATGTTTTACCTTGGCTTTTAATGACTCTAACTAACCGCCCACCTCATGGTAGCAGGCTGCCCTGCCCAACCTTGTAGCGATGTTGGCAGAAATGGCTTGTAGCAGGAGCACATTGAAAAGCTGGTATATCAGCTGGTGCCAGAGATTTTACCATTTTTCATTCCTGGAGAGGTCTGAAAATATCATATGGGAAACCGAGTGACACGCTGATGACCCCACCTGCAATTTGCTCAGACCAGGCTTGAGGCGCTGATAGAATTACTCTGGATTTTTGTGTGGCTGGCTATGAGCTCCCATTTCATTAATGTTACACCCCATTTGCACACAATCCAATGTTCCAGAAACTTTTGAGATAACAAGTTGTGGAGCTGGATGAACACAGCAGGTCAGGCCTTTCTGATGGTCCAGACCTAAAGCATCAGCTTTGCAGTTCCTCTGATGCTGCTTGACCTGCTGTGTTCCTCCAGCTCTACACTTTGTTATCTCAGATCCTCCAGCATCTGCAGCTCCTATTATCCCAGATATTTTTATTTTCTTTAAAGCTGACTTAAGAGAAGCTATTTTGTATGAGGCTATCCCATGACAGTTTGTTTACAAGGTACAATGTGAAGCATTCTCACACATGCTTTAGCAGTGAATAATCTGCTGCAGGCCTCAGAAGAGGAATCAAATGACCACACAAATACAGAGCTTGCAAAAGGTAAAGTCAGAATTTATAAAAGGTTTGGGAGTGTCGATGGAATCCATAAAGAAGCTCCTGGGCATGGAAATTTCTGGATGACTTAACATGAAATAAAGAGAAAATATCAAAATGGTCTCTGTGGTTCGTGCCCATGACTCAGTTGTTTTGTAAAAGCAAATCTAGAGTGTCATTTTGCTTAAAGCCAAAAGCAACAATTTTGGACAGGCTCTGCGCGTGAACAGCTAGCTCTTTGGAGACTGTCTATTTCTTGCTCCTGTTTTGTTTAGTTTTTTTTGCCAACCATTACCTCATGCTGGATTATAATTCCACAGGCATTCCCAGATCTTCTATAAATTCTGACTCTGCATTGTTGAGACTTCAACACCGACATCCAGGCTATCATTCCTGCGCAGCAGTGAGGGCCTGCTGCCTGGCTGTAAGTGACATTGTGGGATTCCCTCTATGCTTACCCATGTAACAAATAGTATGAAGACTAGGTTCTTATTGAGACAGATATCTTGAAGTTTATTACCAACACCATGTACACTGACATATTAGACTTGCACAGAGGTGTCAGAGGTGAGTTCTAAAGGAGGATCACCAGACCCAAAACATCAAATGTTTTTTAACTTCACAGATGCTGCTTTTTGTTTTTGTTACATAGAGATGGTCCTATGATTATTTATATCAACATTGCATTATGTGTCTCGTTGATTTGTTAACTGACTCACTGGGTAGTTCCCGAATTCATGCAGTCATCAAAAAGTTAAAGATTTCATAAAGCATGTGAAATTCTCCAAATTGCCTGACTTTCAAACTTAGGTTGACAGAAAGCACAAACCAGGTTTCTGCACTTAACAAAAATGACTATTTATTACAAATGAATATATATTCTAGCTACAGATAAATAATTATAAAGCATTAGCTACAGATAAATAATTATAAACCATTAACTGCACCTGTCAAAATTCCAACCCCTTCTAAGATTGCTGTGATAGGTAGAAATAAATTGTCCTGTTTTATTCCTATGCTGGATTTCTAATTTCTTAATTTCTTTACTTTATATCAAAGAATAAATATCTGTGCCAAGATGTCTTTGTGCCTAAGATGGTGTTGTAAGTGGCAACTTTTAAACAATTCACTGTACTCATGTGATTACATATAGCAATAAAGTTATTCTAAAGAAGATGTATATTGGTACATTATCGTTATAAATTCAGGTAACGTTTTGGCAGATGCCTAATCTAAGTGACTCTAGGCCATATGCAACTATCATTACAAGAGTTGTGCAGTTTAGTTCTGCAGTGTCTGCCTGTCATTGTGAATTGGTGTAAATCATGCATTAGAGATTGAGTCCTGGTGTGAGACTTTCAGTATCCTGCATGACGGATTGTTAAGCACGTGCAGTGTGGATGTGTTACCTGTTTTGTCGCAGGGTTTGACCATTGTTTGAACAAACACTGCATGACTGCTTGAGACAAAACACCACAAAATTTTTCCATGAACCTATACATTCATATGAAGATCTTGAACTCTGTCGCTTTCAGTTAGTTCAAGCTGAGATAACCATTTGCATATTCATTGATCTTGCCATTGTACCATTTTCTTTCATTTTTCCACTACTACTTAAGGTGAAGCATAAGTGTCAAATTTGAATAAGGAAAGTTTATGAACACATGAGATACAAATTGGCTGATGTGAATTGGGAAAATATATAAAAATACATGACTGTACATGGCGTTGGAATCTTCACTGATATTACACTTTTTAAATTTTTTATTTCTTTTTATCAATTTTGAATCACGAGCTAGAAATGACTGGCAGGCAGCTTGTGGTAAAAGAAAAGGAGCAAATCAAACAAGCTTTGATGCTTGTGAGACCAACTCATAGACAAACTACAGGCTGAGCCCGAAGTAAAAATGTTCTAACTGACACAACAACCCCAGGAACGAGCTAACAAAGTGTAGAGCTGGGTGAACACAGCAAGCCAAGCAGCATCTCAGGAGCACAAAAGCGGACGTTTGGGGCCTAGACCCTTCATCAGAAAAGAAAGTTTTTGTGCTCCTGAGATGCTGCCTGGCCTGCTGTGTTCATCCAGCTCCACACTTTGTTATCTCGGATTCTCCAGCATCTGCAGTTCCCATTATCGCTGACACAATTTTAGCCTCAGGAAAACATTGTGTTTCAGTACACAGCAGAAGTTGGTTATTTATGAAGTCACTACCTGGGAGCTGGTTGCAACAAGTTTGAAAGAAACTCTATGTTCAAGCAGATGGCAGTTGTTGAATGGTACTATTCAACAAGCTTTGGGGAAGAGTCTATCAGACTGTCAGGGCAGAATTGGAATGAAAGTTGTTTTATGTCTTGTTTTTTTTCTGAGAGTGTTTCTGGGCTGCTGCTGAGAGAATATGAGGATTTGAAAGCTCTGTGACCTATCTGCTATGCCAGTTTCTGGAAGCTCAGAGTGTAGAAAGCTGGCTTAGAAGTACTGCTGCCTTTGCCTGGGTGGCCCTCATCAATGTTTCAGCAAAAAAATAGCCACTGAGTCTACATTTATACCTGTATGACAATGCATCATGAAAGCTGTTTCAGTACCATGGCCAGTTCTATTATTTTGTTTTATTTATTCCTGAACTGTTTATGCTTCTCCATCTTCCTTTTATATGAATGAATGTTTTGGGTTTAAAACTCAGCCATTAATTAGCTTACATGTAGTTTAATTATCTTTCTAGGAAAGGTATTGTATATTTAATAAATAAGCCTTCAGTTTAATGTGCAAAATTGGTATCTGGAAATTATTATTGTCAGTTCATTATCAAAATTGTGGCACAACAGGCAATGCTTGTATTTATTACTCATCCTTAATTACCCAGAGAGCAGTTAAAAATCAACCATATTGCTGTGAGCCTGGAGTTCGCTCCAGGCCAGAGCAGGTAAGGATGGCAGTTTCCTTCCTGAATTGGCTTAAGTGAACCAACATGGTTTTTCTTAACAATTTACTTGTCGTCATCATTAGACACTGAATTCCAGATTTTTGCTGAATGCAAAAATCCACCAAATGCCGTGGTGTTCCTGGAACATTATCTGTGTCTCTTGGCTACCAGCCTAACAACAACACCACTAAGCCACCGCATCATCTGTAATTATTTTGTGAAGTCTGGGATTAGTCATTCAATGTCTAGCTAGGAAATATTGGAGTGACAATTTGAGACCTTTAACAGTTTCAATTTTACTGTGCTGTTAATACAGAAGCTGATTTGGTACAGCTGTCTGTATCCATGTTATAACAATAGCCAAATTTGCAAAAGAATATTGACAAGATCATTTGCTGATACAGGCAAAGAAATTTTTGCTTTTCTAATACTTGATTTTTAAAGAGCTATTGTATAACTTACAGCAAGTGAGTATTCCTTGAAAGTGCAAAAACTCCAAACAGATCATTCAACTTTGGCTAACGAAGGAACTTCGTGATGGAGTGATATTAATAGTTTCTTATACTCTCCCACAAGGAGGAAATGACCTCACCACATTTATCCTGTTAAATCCTTGAAAACTCTTGCATATTTCAATAAGGTCACCTCTCTTTCTTCTGTACTCCAATGAGGACAGGCCCAACCTATTTAACCACTCCTCATAAGAGAGTGCCTCCATACCTGATATCAACCTAGTGAAACTTCTCTGGACTGCCTCTAAAGACAGTACATCTTTCTTTAGATAAGAAACCAAAACTGTTCACAATACTCCAGCTTGTATCGGGTGCCTTGCATAGATTTAGCAAAATCATTTTACACTTTAACACTTTGAAATAAAAGCCAATATTTCATTTGCCTTCAGAGATAATGGGAACTGCAGATGCTGGAGAATCCAAGATAATAAAGTGTGAACCTGGATGAACACAGCAGGCCAAGCAGCATCTTAGGAGCACAAAAGCTGACGTTTGGGGCATAGACCCTTCATCAGAAAACGGGGGATGGGGAGAGGGTTCTGAAATAAATAGGGAGAGAGGGAGATTCGGACCGAAGATGGATAGAGGAGAAGATAGGTGGAGAGGAGAGTATAGGTGGGCAGGTGGGGAGGGGATAGGTCAGTCCAGCGAGGACGGACAAGTCAAGGAGGCCGGATGAGGTTAGTAGGTAGGAAATGGAGGTGCGGCTTGAGGTGAGAGGAGGGGATAGGTGAGAGGAAGAACAGATTAGGGAGGCGGGGATGATCTGGGCTGGTTTTGGGATGCAGTGGGGGAAGGGGAGATTTTGAAGCTTGTGAAGTCCACATTGAGCTGCAGGGTTCCCAAGCGGAATATGAGTTGCTGTTCCTGCAACCTTCAGGTGGCATCATTGTGGCACTGCAAGAGGCCCATGATGGACATGTCGTCTGAGGAATGGGAAGGGGAGTTAAAATGGTTTGCGAATGGGAGGTGCAGTTGTTTATTGCGAACCAAGCGGAGGTGTTCGGCAAAGCGGTCCCCAAGCCTCCGCTTGGTTTCCCCAATGTAGAGGAAGCCACACCGGGTACAATGGATACAGTATACCACATTGGCAGATGTGCAGGTGAACATCTGCTTAATATGGAAAGTCATCTTGGGGCCTGGGATGGGGGTGAGGGAGGAGGTGTGGGGGCAAGTGTAGCACTTCCTGTGGTTGCAGGGGAAGGTGCTGTGTGTGGTGGGGTTTGAGGGGAGTGTGGAGCGGACAAGGGAATCACAGAGAGAGTGGTCTCTGTGGAAGGCAGACAAGAGTGGAGATGGAAAAATGTCTTGGGTGGTGGGGTCGGATTGTAGATGGCGGAAGTGTCGGAGGATGATGCGTTGTATCTGGAGGTTGGTGGGGTTTTATTTTCCCCTTCACTTGGCATTTTGTGCTTCATGTACAAAGATACCCCAAAATCTTCTTTTCATTAGCTTTCTGCAGCCCTATCCCATTTGTACTCACTGGGAAGGCAGAGGCTGAGGAGGTGACCTGACAGAGGCCTTGAAAATTATGAGAGGCATAGATAGAGTAGATAGTCAGAAACTTTTTCTCAGAGTGAAAAGGTCAACTACAAGAGGCGACAGGTTGAAGGTGAGAGGGGATATTTTAGGGGAGAAATGTGGGGACAATTTTTCACCCAGAGGATGGTGGGGTGCCTGAAATGCACTGCCAGTAGAGGTAATGTTCACAAAATTTAAGGTATATCTTGTTCGATACATTAATGAGAGCATAACAGCGGGATACAAACTGTGTATGTGCAATAACTAGCGGGTCTAAATAAAGATCAGGGGTGCTTTGACGTTAAGTAGCTGTTCACCAGACTTTTCACCTGACTTTCTCATTTTTCCCTCCACGGCCCAGAACTTACAATAGTTTGGTCAATTCCAGCTGATTGGACTCCATTTGGAGTACCATGAACAGATTCGGACACTATAGCTTAGGAAGCATATATTTGCCTTTGAAGAAGAACAACATATTTTGCAAGAATAATATCTGGATTTTCTGGGTTATGCCATGAGGAATGTTTGAACAAATTAGGCCTGTTTTCTGTGGAAATTAGAAGGTTAAGAGATGGCCTGATCGAAGCTTTCAGGATATTAATAGGGAAAGACAGGGCAAGTAATGCTAAACTATTTTCACTGGTTGGAGATTCTAAAGCTAGGGGCATTGTTTGAGAATTGTGGCCAGGCTATTCAGGAGAGTCATTAGGAGGCACTTCTACACACAAAGAGTGGCAAACTTCTAGAACTCTCTTTCACAAATGACAGGCAAAGGGTCACTGGACCCAAAGCTTGAACTCTGATTTTTCTTTACAAATGCTGCCCGACCTGCTGAACTTTTCCAGCAACGTGTATTTTTGTTGTTGCTTCACGGCACCCGCAGTTCTACATAGAACATAGAGCTGTACAATGTATTACAGGCCCTTTAGCCCAAGATGCTGTGCTGAACTTTTCCCCTAATCCTAAAGTCTATATAACCTCCACCCCTATCTTATAGTACCATCCATATGCCTATCTAATAGCCACTTAAAAACCCCTAATGAGGCCAGCTCCACTACCCTCCCCGGCAATACATTCCACGCCCGACCACTCTCTGAGTAAAGAACCTACCTCTGACGTCTCCCCGATATCTACCTCCACTCACTTTAAAACTATGCCCCTCATAATAGCTACATCCACCCTTGAAAAAAGCCTCTGGCTGTCCACTCTGTCTATACCTCTGATCATTTTGTACACCTTCTTTAGGTTTTTATTTAATGGGTGACCATGCACTCATTGTCAATTGTTGTGAAAATCCATCTGACTTGCTAATGTGCTTTAGGGAAGGAAATCAGCTGTGCTTACCCAAGCATGGCATCAAAAATCCCTGATAAAACTGAAATCAATGAGTACCAGGAGGTAAACATACGGCTGCTTGGAGTCATACCTGGCACAATAGAAGATGGTTGGGGTTGTTGAAGGTCAGTCATCTCAGCTCCAAAAAATCGATACAGAGAACGTCCTAGGTTCAACCATCTTCCGCTGCTACATCAGTGACCTTCCCATTGTTTTCTCTCCACAGGTGCTGCCTCACCTGTTGAACTTCTCTAGCAATTTCTAATTTTGTTCTATCCATCTATCATAATTTCAGAAATGTTCACCAATGATTGGACAAAGTTCAGCATCATTCGTGACTCCCCAAATACTGAAACGGTTCAACGCCAAGACAGTGTCCAGGCTGGGGTTGACAAAGGGCAAGTGACACTCATACCAAGCAATGACCAGCTCCAAAGAGAAAAAATCCTATCATGATCCTTTGACATTCAATGGCATTATTGTCAGAAAGATGTCTACTATTGACTCCCTGAGGGCTACATTGGCTAGGAACTGCCTTGAACTAACCATACAAACATTATAGCTATGAGACCAGATCAGAAACTGGGAATCCTGCAGTGAGCAACTTGCCTCTTGACTCCCCAAAGCCTATCCATCAACGACCAAACACAAGTCAGGTGTGTGATTGGATATTCCCCATTTGCCTGAATGGGTACAGCTCTTAAAACACTCAAGAAGCTTGATAAAATGCAGGACAAAGAAAGCTGCTTGTTTGGTACCAGATCCAATCACCTTCATCTGTGATTCTGAGCAGCAGCAATGTGGAACATCTACAAGCTGCACCGCAGAAATTCACCAAAATTCCGAATGCAGCACTTTCCAAACTCATGATACTGATATGGATATATATTGCCGTGCTTTCAGTATCACTGGGTCAAAATCTTGGAATTTCATCCCTAAAGGCATAGTGTAACTACCTAAATCAAACATACTGCAGTGGTTTAAGAAGGCAGTTCACTAACACCTTCCCAACGCCAACTAGGAATATGCAACAGACGTTACTCAGCCAGAAATATCTACATTCCACAAATAAATAAAATTATATGTCTTTGCATGTTCATGATATCATTGCATGAGTTTTGTTACTTATAAAACAACATCTTTGTAGGCTCAATCCAGGGAAATTATCTCAAGTGAAAAAGGATGTAATGTTTATGATGGACAATGATTTTATAAAACCCAGTCATAGATGCTGAAGCTCACCTATCATCTGAAATCGGATGAATCACAAAATTCTGCAGTGATTGTTGCAAAGTTAATGCTGTAACAAATGTGGCCTCGTACCTAATACCAGGATTTGGGATGTGTATCGAAAGAATTGGGCACAAATGATTCCATGCTAAAATGAATTTGCAAAAGAATATTGACAAGATCATTGGCTGACACAGGCAGAGAAATTTCTACTTTTCTAATACTTGATGGATTTTGTCAATATCGAGCCACTCCGTCTGGATTGAAAAGCAGTGATCCAGTGATTGAACTAACAAAGCCATTGAAGCACAATGTTACTGCATGGTTTACTTTAACAACTTGGTTGTGTTCAACTGAACCTAGAAAGAATATTTACACCACTTCACTGATTTTTTGATTGGCTACAAAGTTATGGTTACGGATTTGTTTAAAAATTAAACTTGCCAAAGTGGAAGTGAGTTATTTGACCACACTGTTTGACGAGGTGAAGTGACACCTAGAAATATAAAAGCAAGGGCTATTTTGGTTTTCCCATTCCTTGGACAAAACACAAAATGTTGTAGTATTTTGTTGGAAGTTTATGTATTTTGTTAGAAGTGTGTTCGAACAATTAGATCTCAAATGGCCCCTTTCACAATTTGTCAATGAAAGATAGAAAATTTGAATTGACACAAGAATGTTGGAGTGTCTTTAATAACTTGAAAACTGTGCTGACAGCAGGACCATTCAAGCTGGCTCTGTCAGTGACATTGGTGTGGCTGGCTTCCCTATAAACAGATGACATGTCAATTATATTTGTTGAAACTGAATATATGCCAACAGAAATATCTAACGTTAGACAAAGAAACATTGGATTGGATTTCTTTTCCAAAATGTGGCTAGGTGTCAACTTTGGTGAGTTTCATGGATGTTTTCATTCTTTGAGCACTGAGCAGTATTTTCATGCAAGCTTACATTTCTTGCATCATTAAACATGCACCCTGCTTCAACAATATTGCTCGTGAGAAATCCTGACATTCTCTTGTTTCTGGATGTGACTTTGCTCGCTGAGCTGGAAGGTTCGTTTTCAGACGTTTCGTCACCATACTAGGTAACATCATCAGTGAGCCTCCGACGAAGCGCTGGTGTTATGTCCCGCTTTCTATTTATCTGGTTAGGTTTCCTTGGGTTGGTGATGTCATTTCCTGAGTTGGTGATGTCATTTCCTGATGAAATTTCCAATGAACATCAACTAGCCACAAAACGACTTGACCCACTATCACTCGGATCCTTACATACAGATGAGGAAGGACACCACTTTGATTAGGACAACACATCCATCCTAGGACAAGCCAAACAGAGACACGCACGAGAATTCCTAGAAGTATGGCATTCCAACTGGAACTCCATCAACAAACACATTGATTTGGAGCCAATCTACCATCCCCTGAGAAAAAGAACAGGAAATGACATCACCAACTCAGGAAATGACATCACCGACCCAAGGAAACCTAATCAGATAAATAGAAAGCGGGACATAACACCAGTGCTTCGTCAAGGCTCACTGATGATGTTACTTAGTATGGTGATGAAACTTCTGAAAACGAACCTTCCAGCTCAGTGAGCAAAGTCACATCCAGAACCTTAACCTGAGCTACAAATCTTCTCAAAACTCGCTAATTCTCTTGTTTCGACTGTGATGGTTTCTGACAGGTGGGGGAAACAATGTTGATTTTTAGCCTGTTGTTGGCTTGAGACAATCAAAAATTGACTTTACCTTAGAAAATCAAGAGCACAAACATTTTTTAAGGCAGTAGGCTTTGTTTTTGCATTGCATTTTAGATTGTTCAAACAGTGGTCCATATTTAGATAGCTTCTTTCATTTTCAGAGATGTGCTGTCATGATGTGGTGAAACTGATAACTGTCCAGTGCCAATTTCCCAACTGTGCAGTTTTATGCTGTTTGAAAGTTGTCAGCATGCAAAGGTATGTATTGCCGTGTAATTTCTTTCTCCTTTGGCTTCTCTCTTGTAGTTTGCCTCCTTGTGCTGCTTTGATTCTGGCATTTGCTTTCAAAAAAATACAACTGAACAGTGCCAGTATGTAAGGCTCATACCAGAGCAAACAAAATGTTAGAATTGACTGACAACTGTGCAGAGGGTATGTCTTGCCAACATACGGAATTCCTTTTCTGTGCTTTAGCCTGCATTTCATCAACTTTACATTTGGAGCTGTCCAGAGCTGCTTGCAAATCAGCCATTTTTGTTTCAACTCACATGCATTATGGCCTTCTATGGTTCTTTTGCTTGAAAAAAGAGACAATGCTCACAATTGTTCCTTTTTTTTTGTTGCCATGCATTCTTCATCAAATAGGGATACCAATACTATGCACAATTCTCCAGATGTGGTCTCAACCACGCTGTAAAGCTGAAACATAGCCTCTCTACTTTTGTATCCAAAATCTCAGCTAACAATGAGGAATATCTCAGCTTTAAAAACATTTTGATTATCCCAGCATTTCTTTTTCTCTCTGTTTTGGGCAGGGTTTGATTCCACCCTCAGGCGGCTGTCTGTGAGGAGTTTGCACATTCTCCCTGTGCCTGTGTGGGTTTGCTCCGGGTGCCCTGGTTTCCTCCCACAGTCCAATGATACGCAGGCTAGGTGGATAGGCCATGCTAAAATTGCCTGTAGTGTTCAAGGATGTGTCCGTTCGGTGGGTTTATAGGGGGATGGATCTGGGTGGGATGCTCTGAGGGTCATTGTGGACTCGTTGGTCCAAAGGGCTGATTTCTGCACTGTAGGGATTCTATGATTAAAGAGAGGAATGGCATCTGGCATGTTGCGCATCTGTACACTGGAGTCCCCTAGAATAATTTCAGTACCCTGCTCTTTTATTGCATATTCCCACCATCCAAATGTGGAATCGGTGAAATGTTATGACACAGAAAGAGGCCATTCAGCCCACATCTGTACAAGCTGAATAAACTACTCGTCCATTCAAATCTTACGTTCCAGCAACTAGCCCACAGCTTTGCACAGGGGGTTATTGAGGGGAGTTACAGGGAGGTCGTCACTCCTCAGATACAAGAGAAAGGCAGATGGGTTACGGTCAGGGGATGGAAAGGGAACCAGCAGGCAGTGCAGGGATCCCCTGTGGCCATTCCTCTCAACAATAAGTATACCGTTTTGGATACTGTTGGGGGGGACGACTTACCAGGGGAAAGCAGTGGGACACAGGTATCTGGCACAGAGTCTGTCCCTGCTGCTCAGAAGGGAAGGGGGAAGAGGAGCAGAGCAGTAGTCATTGGGTACTCTATAGTTAGGGGGATGGGACAGATAGGAGGTTCTGTGGGGACGAGAGAGACTCACGGTTGGTGTGTTGCCTCCCAGATGCCAGGGTGCGTGATGTCTCCGATAGTGTTTCTGGGATCCTTAAGGGGGAGAGGGAGCAGCCCCAAGTCATGGTCCATATTGGCACCGACGACATAGGTAGGAAGAGAGATGGGGATTCAAAGCAGAAATTCAGGGAGCTAGGATGGAAGCTGAGAGCTAGGACGAACAGAGTTGTTGCCTCTGGTTTGTTGCCCGTGCCACGTGCTAGTGAGGCGAGGAATAGGGAGAGAGAGGAGTTGAACACGTGTCTACAGGGATGGTGCAGGAAGGAGGGTTTTGGATTCTTGGGTAATTGGGGCTCTTTCTGGGGTAGGTGGGACCTCTACAGGCAGGATGGTCTTCACCTGAACCAGAGGGGTACTGATATCCTGGGGGGGGGGGGGATTTGCTAAGGCTATTCAGGTGGGTTTAAACTAATTCAGCAGGGGAATGGGAACCAAAATTGTAGTTCGACTATAGAAAAGGTTGACAGTAGGGTGGTCCGAAATACAGTTTCAGGGAAGCAAGATGGCACTGGCAAGCAAGAAGTTGGTTTGAAGTGTGTCTACTTCAATGCCAGGAGCGTCCAGAATAAGGTGGGTGAGCTTGCAGCATGGGTTAGTACCTGGGACTTCGAAGTTGTGGCCATTTCGGAAACATGGATAGAGCAGGGACAGGAACGGTTGTTGCAGGTTCCGGGATTTAGATCTTTCAGTAAGAACAGAGAAGATGGTAAAAGGGGGGGAGGTGTGGCATTGTTGGTCAAGGACAGTATTACAGTTGCAGAAAGGATGTTTGGGGACTCGTCAACTGTGGTAGTATGGGCTGAGGTTAGAAACAGGAAAGGAGAGGTCACCCTGTCGGGAGTTTTCTATAGGCCTCCGAATAGTTCCAGATATGTAGAGGAAAGGGCAGCAAAGATGATTCTCGAAAGGAGTGAGAGAAACAGGGTAGTTGTCATGGGGGACTTCAACTTTCCAAGTATTGACTGGGAACATGATAGTTCAAGTACTATAGATGGGTCAGTTTTTGTCCAGTGTGTGCAGGAGGGCTTCCTGACACAGTATGTAGACAGGCCAACAAGGAGCGAAGCCACATTAGATTTGGTATAGGGTAATGAGCCTGGCCAGGTGTTAGATTTGGAAGTAGGTGAGCACTTTGGTGATAGCAATCACAATTCTGTTATGTTTACTTTAGTGATGGAAAGGGATAGGTGGATACCACTGGGCAAGAGTTATTGCTGCGGGAAAGGCAATTACAATGAGATTAGGCAAGATTTAGGGAGCATAGGATGGGGAAGGAAACTGCAGGGGATGGGCACATTAGAAATATGGGGCTTATTCAAGGAAAAGCTCCTGTGTGTCCAAAATAAGTATATACCTGTCAGGCAGGGAGGAAGCTGTAGAGTGCAGGAGCCATGGTTTACGAAGGAGGTGGAATCTCTGGTCAAGAGGAAGAAGAAGGCTTATGTTAGGATGAGATGCGAAGGCTCAGTTAGAGTGCTTGAGGGCTACAAGGTAGACAGAAAAGACTGAAAGTGAGAGCACAGAAGAGCCAGGAGGAGACATGAGAAGTTGTTGGCGGATAGGATCAGGGTAAAACCTAAGGCTTTCTATAGGTATTTAAGGAATAAAAGAATGACAAAAGTAAGATTAAGCCCAATCAAGGATCATAGTGGGAAGTTGTGTGTGGAGTCAGAGGAGATAGGGGAAGCACTGAATGAATATTTTTTCAACAGTATTCTCTCTAGGAAACGACAATGTTGTCGAGGAGAATGCTGAGATACAGGCTACTAGACGAGGTGGGATTGAGGTTCACAAGGAAGAGGTCTTCGAAATCCTACCGAGTGTGAAGATAGATAAGTCCCCTGGGCCAGATGGTATTTATCCTAGGATCCTCTGGGAAGCCACGGAGGAGATTGCTGAGCCTTTGGCATTGATCTTTAACTCGTCATTGTCTACAGGAATAGTGCCAGATGACTGGAGGATAGCAAATGTGGTTCCCCTGTTCAAGAAGGGGAGTAGAGACAACCCTGGTAATTATAGACCAGTGAGCTTTACCTCAGTTGTTGGTAAAGTATTGGGGAAGGTTATAAGGGATAGGATTTATAATCATCTAGAAAAGAATAAATTGATCAGGGATAGTCAGCACGGGTTTGTGAAGGGAAGGTCGTGCCTCACAAACCTTATTGAGTTATTTGAGAAGGTGACCAAACAGGTAGATGAGAGTAAACTGGTTGATGTGGTGTATATGGATTTCAGCAAGGCATTCGATAAGGTTCCCCACAATAGGCTATTGTACAAAATGCGGAGGAATGGAATTGTGGGAGATATAGCAGTTTGGATTGGAAATTGGCTTGCTGAAAGAAGACAGAGGGTGGTAGTTGATGGGAAATGTTCATCCTGCAGACCAGTTACTAGTGGTGTACCACAAGGGTCGGTGTTGGGTCCACTGCTGTTTGTCATTTTTATAAATGACCTGGAATGAGGGCGTAGAAGGATGGGTTAGTAAATTTGCAGACGACACTAATGTCGGTGGAGTTGTTGACAGTGATGAAGGATGCTGTAGTTTGCAGAGAGACATAGATAAGCTGCAGAGCTGGGCTGAGAGATGGCAAATGGAGTTTAATGCAGACAAGTGTGAGGTGATGCACTTTGGTAGGAGTAACCAGAAGGCAAAGTACAGGGCTAATGGTAAGATTCTTAGTAGTGTAGATGAGCAGAGAGATCTTGGTGCCCATGTACACAGATCATTGAAAGTTGTCACCCAGGTTGACAGGGCTGTTAAGAAGGCATACAGTGTTTTAGCTTTTATTAATACAGGGATCGAGTTCTGGAACCAAGAGGTTATGCTACAGCTGTACAAAACTCTGGTGTGGCCGCACTTGGAGTATTGTGTACGGTTCTGGTCACCGCATTATAAGAAGGATGTGGAAGCTTTGGAAAGGGTGCAGAGGAGATTTACTAGGATGTTGCCTGGTATTGAGGGAAGGTCTTACGAGGAAAGGCTGAGGGACTTGAGGCTGTTTCCATTAGAGGGAAGAAGGTTGAGAGGTGATTTAATTGAAACATATAAAATAATCAGAGGGTTAGATAGGGTGGATAGGGAGAGCCTTTTTCCTAGGATGGTGACAGTGAGCATGGGGGGCATAGGTTTAAATTGAGGGGTGAAAGATACAGGATAGATGTCAGAGATAGTTCTTTACTCAGAGAGTAGTAAGGGAATGGAACGCTTTGCCTGCAATAGTAGTAGATTTGCCAACTTTAGGTACATTTAAGTCGTCATTGGATAAGCATATGGACGTACATGGAATAGTGTAGGTTAGATGGGCTTGAGATCGGTATGACAGGTCGGCACAACATCGAGGGCTGAAGGGCCTGTACTGTGCTGTAATGTTCTATGTTCTATGTTTGCAGGTGTCAGTGCTTCAGGCTCAGGGCTAAGTTCCTTCTGAATGAGTTGAGATTCCGACTGAAGCATCACACTGGGCAGAGAACTTCATCCACCCACAACCCTCTGGCTGAAAGCATTCCTCCCTCAATCCCCTTCATCCTTCGACCAAGCACCTTAAATATGTGCTTCCAGTAGTTAATCTGACCAACAGGGGAAACTGATCTTCCCTCTGCACTCTATCCAAATTCCTCTTTATTTTGTCCACCACAATTACTTCACTCCTTTGCTTCCTCCATTTTAAGCAAGACAGTCTTATTAAATTCCATTTCACTTTTGGACGGTAATTTTCAAAATCTGGCAACATTCTTATAAATCTCCTCTGTCCTCTCTCTATATCAGTTACATCCTTCTTAATAAAACCAAAAGAACTGCAGACGCTGCAAATCAGAGACAAAAATAGAAATTGCTGGAACAGCTCAGCAGGTCTGACAGCATCTTGGGAGAGGAAATTGGAGTTGCTGTTTCGGGTCCAATGACCCTTCCTCAGAACTGGAGGAAACCTTGGAGGAAGGGTCACTGTAACCGAAACATTAAATCTGATTTCTCTCCACTTATCTGTCAGAACTGCAGAGCTTTTCTATTAATTTCTGTTTATGCCCTTCCTTTCATGTGGTTACCAGAACTGTCCATAGTGCACCTACAATGATCTGACTGGTCTCGTATATTGTTACAACATTACATCCCTGCTTTTGTACTCAATACCTCACTTAAGGAAGAAAAGTTTCCCTTATGCCTTTTTTACACCCTTGATGACCTGTCCCACTATCTTCAGGAAGTTGTGGACAGGCAATCCAAAGTCCCCCATTTCCTCCCCCTCTTGCAATACTTCCCTGTTCATTCTGTACTCCTGTGTTTTGTTCGCTCTGTACAAATGCACAACCTTGCATTTCTCTGGACTGAGTGATAATGGGAACTGCAGATGCTGGAGAATCCAAGATAATAAAATGTGAGGCTGGATGAACACAGCAGGCCCAGCAGCATCTCAGGAGCACAAAAGCTGACGTTTCGGGCCTAGACCCTTCATCAGAGAGGGGGATGGGGTGAGGGTTCTGGAATAAATAGGGAGAGAAGGGGAGGCGGACCGAAGATGGAGAGAAAAGAAGATAGGTGGAGAGGAGAGTATAGGTTGGGAGGTAGGGAGGGGATAGGTCAGTCCAGGGAACTCCCCTACCCCCACCGCATATCAAAACCAGCCCAGTTCGTCCCCTCCCCCCACTGCACCACACAACCAGCCCAGCTCTTCCCCTCCACCCACTGCATCCCAAAACTAGTCCAACCTGTCTCTGCCTCCCTAACCTGTTCTTCCTCTCACCCATCCCTTCCTCCCACCCCAAGCCGCACCTCCATCTCCTACCTACTAATCTCATCCCACCTCCTTGACCTGTCCGTCTTCCCTGGACTGACCTATCCCCTCCCTACCTCCCCACCTATACTCTCCTCTCCACCTATCTTCTTTTCTCTCCATCTTCGGTCCGCCTCCCCCTCTCTCCCTATTTATTCCAGAACCCTCACCCCATCCCCCTCTCTGATGAAGGGTCTAGGCCCGAAACGTCAGCTTTTGTGCGCCTGAGATGCTTCTGGGCCTGCTGTGTTCATCCAGCCTCACATTTTATTATCTATTTCTCTGGGCTGAGTTCAGTTGGCCATTTTTGTCTGCTCACTCAACCAAACCATTGATACTTTCCTGAAGTTGACAGCCACCCTCTTCACTGTCAACAACTTTGCCAACTTTTGTGTTCACTTGCAAATTTCCCAATCCGGTCTCTCACATTAACCTATAACATTAACAGAAAGAACCCAAGAGAGAGCACTGTGGACCGGCAATGAAATCTTTCTACTTACAAAAACATTCATTGAACATTATCTTTGTAACCAGTCATGGGGCCAATTTTTAATTCAACTTGCCACATTATTCTATATTGCATGGGCTTTAATTTCTTGACAATTTGCCATGTGGGACCTTGTCAAACGCCAAAATCCATTAAGACCACATCGACAGCATTAATGTTATATACCCTGTTACTTCTTCAAAAAATTCAATTAACTTACTACGACATGACCTTGTCTTAACAAAAAAATTGCTATCTATCCCTGATCAATCTGTGGACTTTCTAAGTTAAAATCAATCCCCTCTCTCAATGTTGATATTGATAATTTTACTGCCAATGAGTTCAGGCTGACTAACCTGTAACTATTTGCCTCTTACTTGTTTGCTTTATATGTACTGGTACACAATACATGAACGTATACATACAATATAAATGGTACAATACTCCCAGGCATCCAATCCCCTGGTACCTCACCTTCATGAAGTGCTGGATTGAAAAGTGATCACGAGAAAAACCTTTGATTCCTCACTGATATCCTCTAACGGCAGGTGATACTGCTCATTAGTCCCTGGTCATTTTTCCCACTTTAAGGAGGTTAATCCCTCTAGTACTGTACTCAATATGTCACTCTTCCCTCACCTTTAACTTAAATATCTGCATCATCCTCTCCTTTGTGAAGACAAAGTACTCATTTTAAATTCTGTTTACTTTTTGTGCATTCACCCACAAGTTGCTATTCACACCTCTGAGAGGCCCAAGCCTTTCCTTGGTCATCTTCTTGAACTTAATGTCCTGCTAAAACATCTTTGGATTTTCCTTACTTTTATGAACAAGTATTCTTCCATATAAAATAATAAAGTGTGAAGCTGGATGAACACAGCAGGCCAAGCAGCATCTCAGGAGCACAAAAGCTGATGTTTCGGGTCGAGACCCTTCATCAGAGAGGGGGATGGGGAGAGGGAACTGGAATAAATAGGGAGAGAGGGGGAGGCAGACTGAAGATGGAGAGAAAAGAAGATAGGTGGAGAGGAGAGTATAGGTGGGGAGGGAGGGAGGGGATAGGTCACTCCAGGGAAGACAGACAGGGCAAGGAGGTGGGATGGGGTTAGTAGGTAGGAAATGGAGGTGCAGCTTGGGATGGGAGGAAGGGATGGGTGAGAGGAAGAACAGGTTAGGGAAGCAGAGACAGACTGGGCTGGCTGGGGATGCAGTGGGGGGAGGGGATGAGCTGGGCTGGTTGTGTGATGCAGTGGGGGATGGGGACGAACTGGGCTGGTTTTGGGATGCGATGGGGGAAGGGGTGATTTTGAAGCTGGTGAAGTCCACTTTAGCACCATTGGGCTGCAGGGTTCCCAAGCGGAATATGAGTTGCTGTTCCTGCAACCTTCGGGTGGTATCATTGTGGCACTGCAGGAGGCCCATGATGGACATGTCATCTAAAGAATGGGAGGGGGAGTGGAAATGATTTGCGACTGGGAGGTGCAGTTGTTTATTGCGAACCGAGCGGAGGTGTTCTGCAAAGCGGTCCCCAAGCCTCCGCTTGGTTTCTCCAATGTAGAGGAAGCCACACCGGGTACAATGGATACCGTATACCACATTGGCAGATGTGCAGGTGAACCTCTGCTTAATATGGAATGTCATCTTGGGGCCTGTAATGGGGGTGAGGGAGGAGGTGTGGGGGCAAGTGTAGCATTTCCTGCGGTTGCAGGGGAAAGTGCCGGGTGTGGTGGGGTTGGAGGGCAGTGTGGAGTGAACAAGCGAGTCACGGAGAGAGTGGTCTCTCCAGAAAGCAGACAAGGGTGGGGATGGAAAAATGTCTCAGGTGGTGGGGTTGGATTGTAGATGGCGGAAGTGTCGAAGGATGATGCGTTGTATCCGGAAGTTGGTGGGGTGGTTTGTGAGAACGAGGGGGATCCTCTTTGGGCGGTTGTGGCGGGGGCGGGGTGTGAGGGATGTGTTGCGGGAAATGCGGGAGACGCGGTCAAGGTTGTTCTTGACCACTGTCGGGGGGAAAGTTGCGATCCTTGAAGAACTTGGACATCTGGGGTGTGCGGGAGTGGAATGCCTCATCATGGGAGCAGATGCGGCAGAGGCGGAGGAATTGGGAATAGGGGATGGAATTTTTGCAGGAGGGTGGGTGGGAGGTGGTGTATTCTAGGTAGCTGTGGGAGTTGGTGGGCTTGAAATGGACATCAGTTACAAGCTGGTTGCCTGAGATGGAGACTGAGAGGTCCAGGAAGGTGAGGGATGAGTTGGAGATGGCCCAGGTGAACTTGAGGTTGGGGTGGAAGGTGTTGGTGAAGTGGATGAACTGTTCGAGCTCCTCTGGGGAGCAAGAGGCAGCGCCGATACAGTCATCAATGTAACGGAGGAAGAGGTGGGGTTTGGGGCCTGTGTAGGTGCGGAAGAGGGACTGTTCCACGTAACCTACAAAGAGACAGGCATAGCTGGGGCCCATGCGGGTGCCCATGGCCACCCCCTTTGACTGTAGGAAGTGGGAGGAATCGAAAGAGAAGTTGTTGAGGGTGAGGACGAGTTTGGCTCGGCGGATGAGGGCGTCGGTGGAGGGGGACTGGTCGGGCCTGCAGAACAGGAAGAAGCGGTGGGCCTTGAGGCCATCTGCATGCAGAATACAGGTGTATAGGGACTGGACGTCCATCGTGAAAATGAGGTGTTGGGGGCCAGGGAATTGGAAGTTCTGGAGGAGGTGGAGGGCGTGAGTGGTGTCACGGACGTAGGTAGGGAGTTCCTGGACCAAAGGGGAGAAAATGGAGTCCAGATAGGTGGAGATGAGTTCAGTGGAGCAGGAACAGGCTGAGACAATGGGTCGACCAGGGCAGGCAGGTTTGTGGATTTTGTGAAAGAGATAGAAACGGGCCGTGCGGGGTTGGGGAATCATAAGGTTGGAGGCTGTGGGTGGGAGGTCCCCTGAGGTGATGAGGTCATGAATGGTGTTGGAGATGATGGTTTGGTGCTCGGGGGTGGGGTCATGAACAAGGGTGCGGTAGGAGGAGGTGCCGGAGAGTTGGCGTTTGGCCTCGGCGATGTGGAGGTCAGTGCACCATACTACCACTGCGTCACCCCTGTCTGCAGGTTTGATGGTTAGGTTGGGATTGGAGCAGAGGGAGCGGAGGGCTGCCTGTTCTGCAGGGGAGAGGTTGGAGTGGGTGAGAGGGGTGGAGAGGTTGAGGCGGTTAATGTCTCGATGGCAGTTGGAGATGAAGAGGTCGAGGGAGGGTAGGAGACCATTCTTTCTTTACTTTCTTAATAGCCTTTTTCATTTCACTCCTGTAATAATCTTCTTAGCTTCCTAAACGATTACTTCTTTTTAGGTTATCGGAAGCTCTATTTTTCTGCTTTATTTTACACCTTAAGCCTTTGAATACCAGGGATTTTAGATTTGGTCAATACCATTTTTTTTTCCTTGTGAGACCACATCTAGCGGGGCACGGTGGCTCAGTGTTCGATTCCACCCTTGGGCAACTGTCTGCGTGGAGTTTGCACATTCTTCCTGTGTTTGTGTGGATTTCCTCCGGGAACTCTGGTTTGCTCCCACAGTCCAGCGGTGTTTAAGTTCGGTGGATTGGCCATGCTAAATTGTCCACAGTGTTCAGGGGTGTGTAAATTTGGTGGGTTTTCTGGGGATGGGTCTGTGTGGGATGCTTTGAAGGTCAGTGTGGACTTGTTGGTCCAAAGGGCCCATTTCCACACTGTAGGGATTTTATGACATCTACACTGGATCCATAGAATCCCACCCTTGAATGCCTTTTGCCTGTCCTTTAAAGGAGTCATCCTAACTGCTTTCATTGGTGGGGAGGAGGCTGAGATAGACACAAGATTACAAATTTGTGGTGAGTCTAGACAAACTGGGTCGGGAGAAACTGGCTGCATTTGGAAAAGGAACGAGGACACAAGGATACAATTTTCAAGCCTTTTGCAAAAGAAGCAAATCAGGGGTGAGTTAAACATACAGTGAGTTTGAAAAACAGTGCCCAGAAATGTGGGAGACGCAAATTCAATTGAGACAATCAAAAGGCTATTAGCTGACTAAATAGAAGCTGTGCAGGGTTACTTGGAAAAGATAGAAGTGTGGCAGTGAGTTAAAACACTCAGGAAGAGGCAGCGTTGGCAGACCAGCTGAGTGACCTCCTTTTGGATCATAATTGTCCCATGATGTTGTGACATAACTGAAGATTGTGTCTCGGCTTTATAAATTTTGCCACCTCTTATTTTAGAACATTTTCTCCTTTTATGTCTTTGCCCCTTCCCAGCAAAATGTTAAAATCTAACTGCATTATTCTCACTATCTCCAAAACATCACCACACTTACCTCAGTGATGTCCCCACTTTCATTTCCTGAGGCAGAAACCAGAATTATGCCCTCTCTTGTGGAGCTGGATGAACACAGCAAGCCAAGCAGCATCTGAGGAGCACAAAAGCTGCTTGACCTGCTGTATTCATCCAGCTCCACACTTTAGTATCTCAATTTCTCCAGCATCTGCAGTTCCCATTATCTCTGATGCCCTCTCTTGTTGGACTTGTTCTCTTTAATGCAGTGGAAGAATATTGCGCCCCCTCTGGTCCTTCAAATTGTTTCATCCCAGTTAATCGATGGGTGGTCAAAGTCCCCACCTATTATTGTCCTAAAATGTTACACTCAGGAATACGCCTACGTATTGGCTCCTCGAACAGTCTCCGAGTGTTTGGAGGTTTAAGAGTATTGTTGCCCCTTATTTGTTCCTGACTTCAACCCATTTGGCCTCATTTGATGCTTCAATTATATTCTTATCAATCAGTTCAAAGAAATGTTTTGACACCCGCCAGGAGCAGGTAGGAATTGAAGCCAGGCTTCCTGGTTTAGAGGGAGAGACAGGTACCATTGCACCACAAGAGCTCTTATTCAAAGAGCTTTATTCAATGTATCATTCCTCCTCACAGCTATGAATGAATTTAAAACCAATAAAACTGCACCCTCACTGTTTTAATGCCCTGGTTTATCCTGTTTGAAAATCCTATATCCATGGTTGCAATGCTGCCATTCTCTCCCCTCAGAAGCCAAGTTTCCATTATAGCCGAGATATTGTGCTGCCATGTGTCTTATGTAGTGAGATGTTAATAATGAGGCCTGTGTTGTGATGTTGACTGATAATGCTGTGTAACAATGACACAAAGGTTGAAAACCAGATCAAAACAATGACACAGTTTGGCAGCATGTCAAGTGCTCTCTTGTTTCCGATACTGTTTCAGAGATTAGTGTGAACTAAATGCTCTCTCTGAAACCATTAGTAGCCCCATCATATGGATGTGTTTTAAATCATTTAAAACAATGGTTGCAGAAGAATTTAATTCAGAACACGTACACCTACGCAACATACATGTTGTGAATTAAATTCACCTGCACCAGTGTTTTAAATATAAAATGCTTTTACTAACATTTACCAACTTTGTTAATAAATACGCTTGACATATATTGATCATTCTCAACATATAATAAAAATAAGGACAACGTTCAGTTAATTATAAAGTGTACAGTTGATAGTAAAGTCAAATACTGATAAACCACAGTTTCTCCATCCCTTCCTGAGCGGTCTATAAATAGTCTGGAGCTTGTGGTAGAAATTCTTTTTTGGAATCGAGGCATTGACTTATGATTTCTATTAAAATGAGAAAATGTTTTATATCCTTTGGATAAATATTGAACAGTTTCATAGATTGTACCAAATACAATGAAATCACCTCAAAATATAGAAGGCATAGCATTTATTAAATTAAAACAATGAACAATGCAGCCAATATTCTACATTTCGATAAATACTAAACTGGAGATCTTGGGATGGAGGTTGATTTTTCCAAGGTTGGACCATTTCTTTAAACTGTCTCAAAATTGTGGAAGCCTTGTCAAAGATTCGCCCACTTTTGAACTTGCCAAGCAGATTGGTTCTCGACGTATCTCAATGATATTGAAAGAAGTCCCTGTTCAAATGACAATTTGACAAATAATAATTTAGTTGCCAAAGATATAAAAAGCATTCTTTCTATCTCACTTTCTTGTTCAGTAAAAAGCTGACTGATTATGATTCTCACAAAACACCTGTTAGGAGCATCAAATGCAATTCATACATTAAAGCAATAACATCAGGATGATGGTAAAGGCACAGGGAAGGTTCACACACTATCACGATGATGTAGCAGTGTTAAGAACAATGGAAAGCTTTAAAAATATTTGCGCTTTCCATATTGGAATTAAAATGATTCAGGGTGATCTATGAAAGGTTTGCAGAAATGGTTTATTGATAACTGCTAAAGAGAAAAAAAGTCAGAAATCACATGATGCCAGGTTATAGTCCAACAGAGATAATGGGAACTGCAGATGCTGGAGAATCTGAGATAACAAAGTGTGGAGCTGGATGAACACAGCAGGCCAAGCAGCATCTCAGGAGCACAAAAGCTGATGTTTCGGGCCTGGAGTCGTCAGCTTTTCTGCTCCTAAGATGCTGCTTGGCCTGCTGTGTTCATCCAGCTCCACACTTTGTTACAGTCCAACAGTTTCATTTGAAATCGCAAGCTTTTTCAGCACTGCTCCTTTGTCAGGTCACAAGCTCTGAAAGTTTGTGATTTCAAATAAACCTTTTTGGGTTGTAATGAGGTGTCGTGTGACTTCTGACTTTGTCCACCCCAGTTCAACACTGGCATTTCCACGTTAAAGAGAAGGAAGACAAAAGCTCGGTTTATCACTGGTGAAAAGAGGAGAAAGGGATATAAATATATGCAGTTATTTCGCACACTGAACATATTAAGCAGAAAAATACTCAAATAGAATTCAGTCATTAGGCTATTATCATAAATACAAACAGATGTTCGTGTACATACACATCAGGTGTGGAATGCAGAATCAGAGGTGAGTGAGCTCTAGATATGGTGGGACAGATAAGAAGGCTTTTAAATGTTATGGGATTCTTGACTCTATTGGAAGAAAGATAGAGTATCAAAGCAATGAACTTAACCTTTAGAAAATACTCGTAGTTAGTTTGCAGCTGGAGTTGCATTCAATTATGAGCATGACAAAAGAGATTTACAAGGCATCAGAGATGGCAAACTGCAGCTAAGTGGAGTGAGGGGGGCAATCTAGGATTGTGTTCCTTACAGCAGGAAAGGTGCAAGATCATCTTGAAGCATTCCAAATTTTAAGGGATAAAAGAGAAACAATTTTCATTGTTAGGGGTGTTAGTAAACAGAACACCAAGAGCTGTGGTAACTGGCAAAAACCAGTGGAGACAAAACGTTTGTTTCACACAAATGAGGTAAATAGGCATAAGTGTTGATTTGGTAGCATTATCACCAGGCTATTCATCCAGAGACCCACATAATGTCTGGATTCTGCCGCAGCAGGTAATGGAATTTAAACTCAATGAAAAATCTAGAATTAAGACATTAATGATGACCATGAAACCATTGCTGATTGTTGGGGAAAAGAAAACATCTGGTTCAATAATATCCTTTAGGGAAGGAAATCTTCCATCCTTACCTGGTCTGGCCTACATGTGACTCCACACCCACAGCAATGTGGGTGGCTCTTATCTGCCCTCTGGATGGGCAATAAATGTTGGCATAGCCAGCGATACCCTCATCCCATGAATGAATTACAAAAAACCAAGTTGCTATGATCTGGAGTGTGCTATTTGAAAGGAAGGTGGAAGCAAACTTTCCAATGGATTTAGGTAAGCCCTTGAAGGGGAGGCCGATATTAGAAAAAGCATTGTTGTTCGGACAGTAAGGTTATGAATTTGCGGGACTGGAGTGAGAAAAGGAGATGCAAAATGGTAACAGTTTGAAAAGTGGATTATTTTTCTGCGATCGATTTTGACTTTATATTTTAGTGGTTTGAAGTTCTGCCATCTCGCCTTATTGACCTATCTAACCTGAATTAATGTTTAAAAGGAACACTGCACCAGTGAGAAATTTCTAAAAGCAGTTCAATTGCATTAATTGTCAGGACGTAAGCTTTGCTGGCAAGGCTAACGTGTGTTGTAAATCCCGACTGTCCTTGAGAAAGTGGTTGGAGGTAATTTTGAGCCGTGGCAGTCTCCTTTATCGAGATGCACCCACATTGTTGCTACAAAGGGATTTCCACGATTTTCATGCCTATAACTCTGTGTTTCCATATCTTCTAAACATCAACCCACCAATCCCAATCTAGGGTTGCTGAAACAAAGTGAAGAACTGATTATTTTGAAGGAATATTGCAGGATTGCTCAGCAGACAGGATTCAGGTGCAGCAACCTATTAAAGTGATCTGCAAAAGGAGCAATGGTGAAGTGAAGAAAATGTTTTCCCACAGAATGTAGTTAGTGTCTGGAATGTAATTCCCGGAAGTGTAGTAAGGGCAAGTTCAATTGAGGCATTCAAGAGGGCATTGGGTGGTTATTTGGATGAAAATCATGTGCAAGGAGAAAGCACGAAATTGACAATCATTAATTTAGGCATGCAGGCAAGATGGACTGAATGGCTTCCTTCTGTAATTCTGTGAACTAGTGTTGCAGGGAAGCACAGTTACATCTCCAACACACCTCATGCTGCACATGAGACTGAGCAACACCTGCCAATCACACACTTTCTGTCCAGGTTACTTCCTCATTAGAATTCGCATCAGTGAAGGAACGGAGATATGTTTCTATGTGACAATCGCATGTGATTTGGAGAGGAGCTTTCAGATGGTGGAGCTCACAACTGGCTGCTGCATTTATCCTTCTAGGTGGTAGATGTCTTCTATTTGAGGGCTATTAGCAAAAATGCTTTGGTTGAGTTACTGCATTGATTCCTGCGAGTTAGAACTGACCTGTGATGTAAATCTTATAAATAAGCATCAAAACTAATAAAAACAAATTTAAACTAATGATCACAACTTAAAATGCAATTTAGGTATATCCTACATTTCCAAGACTGCTGTGGAAAGTGAATGTTGTTTTATTCTCAGTGCATTTGGGGATAATCTTGAGCTTGAAATAGCTCAATTTTAATAGGATATTGGAATAAGATAATATATAGAGTTATAGTCATTGAGCCATAGATTCATACAGCATAGAAACAAATCGTTCGGCCCACCATCTCTATGCCTATCAAAAAACACCAATCTACACTGATCCCATTTACCAGCACTTGGTCTGGAGCTCTCACTTTTTAACTGCTCATTCTGATAATTCTTAAAAGTTTCAAGAGTACGTGCCTCCACCACTCTCGCAGGCAGCACATTCCATATTTCTAGCACCCTCTGGGTGAAAAAATATTTTCCTTCGAACTCCTCTAAACCTACTCACTTTAAATGTATGCCCTCTGGCCTTAGACACGTCACGCAAGTCTTATTTCTATGATTGGCAGGGAGTGAAAAGAGCAGCTAAAGGTTTTGAAAGTTATTTCATTGGCATGAGATAAATAACTGGCCTGGGTTGAAAACCAGCAAATTGTTTTGCTTCCACTGCAGTCAATTTCACACTGCCTTCTTTCTATCCAATCTTTATCTATGTTTTCGCTCTAATCAGATGACCTGCCTATTAAAATGACCCTGATTAAGGTGGTAATTGAGTGGGAAAAGGGCAATATATGTGTTGGAGCTACACAGTCCCTGACAGGAATTTGTACTAAATTTGTAACACTAATTTGGTTTTGAGTCCTTTGAGAATAGATTTTGATTTCCAGTATGTTCAATCGGTGAAGAAGTTCATTCCTCTTCATTGGAATTCTGAAGTTCTCACCACTTTTGAATTTTCTAGGTGCAAATGCAAGGTGCCACACAAGCCTCACAATGCCACTTGACAGATTAAAGCCACAACGTCAAGACAAAGAATCTGGTCACAAGGGTAATTTACAGCATAGTGGGTTGGTGTGTTACTGGATGTAGAGACGGATGCACATATAAGCATTACAGGCCAGTTGCTCTGAAACCTACAACGTAGAACATAGAACAGAGAACAGTACAGCGCAGAACAGGCCCTTCGGCCCTCGATGTTGTGCCGACCTATGAACTAATCTAAGTCCCTCCCCCTACACTATCTCATCATCATCCATATGCTTATCCAAGGACTGTTTAAATGCCCCTAATGTGGCTGAGTTAACTACATTGGCAGGCAGGACGTTCCACGCCCTTACCACTCTCTGAGTAAAGAACCTGCTTCTGACATTTGTCTGAAATCTATCACCCCTCAATTTGTAGCTATGCCCCCTTGTACAAGCTGAAGTCATCATCCTTGGAAAAAGACTCTCACTGTCCACCCTATCTAATCCTCTGGTCATCTTGTATGTCTCTATTAAATCCCCTCTTAGCCTCCTTCTCTCCAGTGAGAACAGACCCAAATCCCTCAGCCTTTCTTCATAGGACCTGTGCTCCAGACCAGGCAACATCTGGTAAATCTCCTCTGCACCCTTTCCAATGCTTCCACATCCTTCCTGCAATGATGCGGCCAGAACTGCACGCAATATTCCAAATGAGGCCGCTCTAGCGTTTTGTACAATTGCATCATGACATCATGGCTCCGGAACTCAATCCCTCTACCAATAAAACCTAACACACCGTAAACCTTCTTAACAGCACTACCAACCTGGGTGGCAACTTTCAGGGATCTATGTACATGGACACCAAGATCCCTCTGCACATCCACACTACCAAGAATTTTTCCATTAACCCGGTATTCTGCCTTCCTATTATTCCTCCCAAAGTGAATCACCTCACATTTATCCGCATTGAACTCCATTTGCTACCTTTCAGCCCAATTCTGCAGTTTATCCAAGTCTCCCTGCAACCTGCAACATTCTTCCACACTGTCCACCACTCTACCGACTTTAGTGTCATCTGCAAACTTACTGACCCATCCACCTATGCCTGCGTCCAAGTCATTTATAAAAATGACAAACAGCAGTGATCCCAAAACAGATCCTTGAGGCACATCACTGGCAACCTGACTCCAGGCTGAATATTTTCCATCAACCAGCACTCATTGCCTTCTTACAGAAAACCAGTTTCTAATTCAAACTGCGAAATCTCCCTCAATCCCATGCCTCTGTATTTTCTCCAATAGCCTACCATGTGGAACCTTATCAAAGGCTTTCCTGAAGTCCATGTACACTATGTCAACTGCCCTTCCCCCATCCACATGCTAGGTCACCTTCTCAAAAAACTCAATGAGGTTTGTGAGATACGGCCTGCCCTTGACGAATCCATGCTGACTATCTCCAGTCAAATTGTTGCTTGCTAGTTGATTATAAATCCTATCTCTTATATCCTTTCCAAAACTTTTCCTACAACAGACGTAAGACTCACAGGTCTATAATTATCTGGGTCATCCCTACTGGCCTTCTTGAACAAGGGCACAACATTTGCAATCCTCCAGTCCTCTGGTACAAAACCTGTAGACAATGAGGACTTAAAGATCAAGGCCAAAGGCTCCGCCACCTCCTCCCTAGCTTCCCAGACAATCTTCGGAAAAATCCCATCTGGCCCAGGGGATTTATCTACCTTCACACCTTCTAGAATTGATAACACCTCCTCCTTACTAACCTTAATCCCTTCAATTCTCGTAGCCTGTAACTCAGTCATCTCCTCTACAATATTCTCCTGCTCCTCAGTGAAAACAGATGACAAATAATCATTTAGCACCTCTCCAATCTCCACAGGGTCCACACACAACTTCCCACTTCTGTCTTTGACTGGCCCTATTCCTACCCTAGTCATCCTCTTATTCCGCACATACCTATAGAAAGATTTAGGGTTCTCCTTTATTCTACCTGCTAATGTCTGCTCATGTCCCCTCCTTGCTCTTCTTAGCGCTCTCTTTAAATCTTTCCTAGCTAATCTGTAACTCTCCATCGCCTCATCTGAACTATCTCGTCTCACTGTCACATTAGCCGCCCTCTTCCGCTTAACAAGAGACACAATTTCTTTAGTAAACCACGGCTCCCTTACCTTATCACTTCCTCCCTGCCTGACAGGGACCTACCTATCAAGGACACGCAATATCTGTTCCTTAAACCAGCTCCACATTTCGATTGTTCCCATCCCCTGCATTTTGCTAATCCATTCTATGCCTCCTAAGTCTTACCTAATCATATTATAATTGTCCTTCTCCCATCTATAACTCTTGCCCTGTGGCATGTTCCTATCCCTTTCCATTGTTAAAGTGAACATAACCGAATTATGGGCACTCTCTCCAAAGTGCTCACCTACCACTAAATCAAACACCTGGCCTGGCTCATTAGCAAGTACCAGATCCAGTGTGGCCTCCTCTCTTGTCGGCCCTTCGACATACTGAGTCAGGAAACCGTTCTGCACACATTGGACAAAAACTGATCCATCTGACATACTAGAGTTATAGCATTTCAAGAAAATGTTAGGGAAGTTAAAGTCTCCCATAATGACCACCCTGTTCCTTTCACACCTGCCCAGAATCATTTTGCTGATCCTCTCCTCCACATCCCTGGAACTTTGCGGAGGCCTATTAAAAAGCTCCCAGCAGTGTGACCTCTCCTCTCCTGTTTCTGACCTCAGCTCATACCACTTCAGTAGACGGGTCCTCATCAAAAGTTCTTTTAGCCACCATTACACTGTCCTTGACTAACAAAGCCACACCTCTGCCTTTTTCACCACCTTCTTAATGAAAGATCTAAACCCTGGAACCTGCAACATCCATTCCTGGCCCTGTTCTATCCATGTCTCCGAAATAGCCACAACATCGATGTCCCAGGTACATATCCAAGCTGCAAGCTCACCTACCTTATTCCAGATACTCTTGGCATTAAAGTAGACACACTTCAACCCAGCTTGCTGTTTGCCAGCACACTCCTGTGACAGTGAGGTCCTGCCCAGGTCCTCCCTACGCTCATCCTCCTGTGCACTAGGACTACACCTCAGTTTCCCATCCCCCTTCTGAGCTAGTTTAAATTCACCCGAATAGCACTAGCAAATTTCCCACCCAGGATATTCGTGCCCCTCTGGTTCAAGTGGAGACCGTCCTGTTTGTAGAGGTCCCACCTTCCCCAGAATGAGCCCCAATTGTCCATGTACCTGAAGCTCTCCCTCCTGCACCCTCCCTGCAGCCATGTGTTTAGCTGAAATCTCTCCCTGTTCTTTGCCTCGCTATCACGTGGCACGGGTAACAAACCAGAGATAGCCACTCTGTTTGTTTGTTCTAGCTCTCAGCTTCCACCCTCGCTCCCTGAAATCTGACATCCCTATCCCTCTTTCTACCTATGTCGTTGGTGCCTATGTGGACCGTGACTTGGGGCTGGTCACCCTCTCCCTTCAGGACCCCAAAGACACAAACCGAGACATCACGGCCCCTGGCACCTGGGAGGCAACACACCAACCGTGAATCTCTTTCGTTCCCGGCAAACCTTCTAACAGTCCCTCTAACTATTGAGTCCCCAGTGACTATCATTCTCTTCCTATCCCTCCTTCCCTTCTATGCAAGAGGGACAGACTCTGTGACAGAGACCTGCACCCTACTGCGTGCCCCTGGTAAGTCATCCCCCCCAGCACTATCCAAAACGCTATACTTGTTTTTCAGGGGAACGACCACAGGGGATCCCTGCATTGACTGCTTTCTCCTCCTTCTAACAGTTACCCAGCTTGCTTCACACTTAGGAGTAACTACTTCCCTGTAACTCTTGTCTGTCACTGACTCTGCCTCCCAAATGATCCGAAGTTCGTCCAGCTCCCCCTCCAGTTCCCTCATGCGGTCTTGGAGGAGCAAGAGTTGGGTGCACTTCCTGCAAACATATTTGGATGGGACACTAATGGCATTCCTCACCTCATACATCATGCAGGAGGAGCATTCCTCTACCTGCACTGCCATCCCTGCTAATCCCCTAAACAGAAAGTTAAAAAAAAAGAGAAGCTTACCTTGATTTATCCCTGGTGTATCAGGTTAGAGGAGGTGGATGGGTGGGACGCCCAACAAGGGTAGGGCCTTGGGTTTGGACAACAATCACTTATATAGCTGAGGGATGAAAAAAGATGTCCCTCTCTTCCCAGAAACCTCTGCTTTGAGGTGCCTCTTCTGCACGAAGAAATGGAAGGCTCCGATGCTCGAGGTAAGCTTTTAAAGTTTGAAAAATCTCTGACTCACCGCATGTTTTTCTTTTGGTTAGAATGGTTTGAGTCAACAGGGTGGAAGTGATTGGAGAGTTCTTCTCACCCAGACCCATAAAATTCCCCAGGTAAGGCAGTCCAAAACTGGAGGGCATAACTTTAAGGTGAGAGGGGAAAGGTATAAAAGGGACTTAAGAGACAACTTTTCAGAGAGGTGCATGTATGGAATGAGCTGCCAGAGGAAGTGGTGGAGGCTGACACAGTAGCAACACTTAAAAGGCATCTGGACGGGTACATGAATAGGAAGGGTTTAGATGGATACGTGCCCAATGCTGGGAAATGGAACCAGATTAATTTAGGATATTTTGTTGGCATGGACGAGTTGGTCTGTTTCCAAGCTGCATATCTCTATCTATGATAACAAGGTGTAGAGCTGGATGAACACAACAGGCCAAGCAGCATCAGAGGAGCAGGAAGGCTGATGTTTCATGCCGAGGCCCTTCATCAGAAATGGGGGAGGGGAAGTGGGTTCTGAAATAAATAGGGAGAGAGGGGGAGGCAGATTGGAGATGGATAGAGGAGAAGATAGGTGGAGTGGAGACAGACAAGTTAAAGAGGTGGGAATGGAGCCAGTAAAGGTGAGTGTAGGTGGGGAGGTAGGGAGGAGATAGGTCAGTCCAGGAAGGACGAAGAGGTCAAGGGAGTGGGATGAGTTTTGTAGTTAGGAAATAGGAGTGGGGCTTGAGGTGGGAGGAGGGGACAGATGGGAGGAAGGACAGGTTAGGGAGGCGGGGACACGCTGGGCTGGTTTTGGGATGTAGTAGGGGGAGGGGAGATATTGAAGCTTGTGAAGGCCACATTGATAGCATTGGACTGCAGGGTGCCCAAGCATAATATGAGTTGCTGTTCCTGCAACCTGCGGGTGGCATTGTTGTGGCACTGCAGGGGGCCCAGGATGGACATGTCATCTGAGGAATGGGAGGGGGAGTTGAAATAGCTCACGACTGGGAGGTGCAGTTGTTTATTGCGAACCGAGCAGAGGTGTTCTGCAAAGTGATCCCCAAGCCTCTCTTGGTTTCCCCAATGTAGAGGAGGCTACAATGGGTACAGCCGATGCAGTATACCACATTAGCAGATGTGCAGGTGAACACCTGATTGATGTGCAAAGTTTTCTTGGGGCCTGGGATGGAGTGAGGGAGGAGGTATGGGAGCAGGTGTAGCATTTCCTGTGGTTGCAGTGAAAAATGCTGGGTGTGGTGGGGCTGGAGGGGAGTGTGGAGCAGACAAGAGAGTCACGGAGAGAGTGGTCCCTCTGGGGAGTAGATAAGGGTGGGGAGGGAGAAATGTCTTTGGTGGTGGAGTCGGATTGTAGATGGCGGAAGTGTCGGAGGATGATGCGTTGGATCCGAAGGTTGGCGCAGTGGTATGTGAGGATGAGGGGGATTCTGTTTTGGTTATTATGCGGGGAGGGAGTGTGAGGGATGAGTTGCGGGAAATGCAGGTGACACGGTTGAGGGTGTTCTTGACTACTGCGGAGGGGAAGTTGCAGCCCTCGAAAATCAAGGACATCCAGGATTTACGGGAGTGGAATGCCTCATCCTGCGGGCAGATGCACGGAGTTGAAGGAATTGGGAATAGGGGATGGCACTTTTGCAGGAAGATGGGTGGGAGGAGGTGTATTCTAGGTAGCTGTGGGAGTCGGTGGGCTTGAAATGGATATCGGTTTTTAGGTGGTTGCCTGAGATGGAGACAGAGAGGTCCAGGAAGGTGAGGGAGGTGTTAGAGATGATTCAACTGAACTTGAGTCTGGGGTGGAAGGTATTGATGTAGTGCATGAGCTGTTTGAGCTCCTCTTGAGAGCATGAGGCTGCGCCGATACAGTCATCAATTAACAGTGGAAGAGGTGGGGTTTAGGGCCAGTGTAGGTACGGAAGAGGAACTGTTCCACATAGCCTACAAAGAGGCAGGCATAGCCTGGGCCCATGTGGGTACCCATAGCTACCCCCTTTGTCTGTGGGACATTTGAGGAATTGAAAGAGAATTTGTTGAGGGTGAGGGCGAGTTCGGCTAGGCGGATGATGGTGTCAGTGGAGGGGGACTGGTCGGGCCTGTGGGTCAGGAAGAAGCGGATGGTCTTTAGGCCATCTGCATGGGGAATGCAGGTGTATAGGGACTGGACATTCAAAGTAAGGATGAGGTGTTGGGGACCGGGCCATTGGAAGTTCTGGAGGAGGTGGAGGCCTGCTGTGTTCATCCAACTCTACACCTTGTTATCTCTGATTGTCCTGCATCTTCAGTTCCCATTATCTCTAATACTGTCTCTATGTATGAGTTTGTACTGCCATTCAATGAAATCATGGCTGATCTGATATTCCTCAACCCTAATTTCCTGCCTTTCCCTTACAACTCTTGATTGTCTTTCAGATTAAGTTTCTGTCTATCTCAGCCTTGAATATACTTAGTGACACAGCCCCAACAGTCCTCTGCAGTGAAGCATTCCATAGACTGCCAGCCATCTGATAGAAGAACTTCCTCTTTATATCTATCTTAACAGTCTGACTCCTTAGCCCGACATTACGCCCTCTAGTTCTTGACTCTCCCACAAGCAGAAACAACCACTTCACATCTACCGTGTCAAGTCCTGTAAGAATCTTGTATGTTTCAATAAGATTGCCTTTCATTCTTCTCTATTTCAATGGGTACAGGCCCAAGCGACTGAACGTTTCCTCATAAGACAGTCCCTCCACAACAGGTAGCAGCCGAATGAGCCTTCTCTCCCCTATTCAAAGGACTCTGTCAACTGAAAGAGGAGAATACTTTGGAAAGCCAATCGTAGCACATTTTCAAAGTGACACTGGCCACAACATCACTGTTAATTTGACAGCATGGTGACTGAACCCATTGTGAGGTCTGTGACATCCTGCCAACACTAGGAGCAAGGAGTCACAGTCAAGCCCCAGTTCAATGCCCTCCCACCGCCCACTCCCCATCTGGCACTATGCATTATCAGCCAACTACGGTCTTAATTAGGTAAACAAATTAGCTCTTAACTGGGAGGAACCAGTGGGGATTTTTGGCAGCTGTACAAAAAATAATCAGAAGCAAAATAAGCCTTTCTCTGGCATGTTATGTACCATTAGTGATCCTGCAGCGAGATCATCACTGAAAGACTTCAGTCTGCAATTTTATTATCTCTGCCAAAGAGGAGGTAAAAAAAATTGTGGAACCCAGACAGAATTTTAATGACTTGAGCAGGAAATGCTGGAATCTGAATGCAGGAATCCCAAGGGATCTGGTTTATTCTAGTCATTAAGAAGTGGTTTATTGGAACCAAAATCAAAAATTGTTGGAAGATCTCAGCAGATCTGGCAGTATCTGTGGAGAGAAAGCAGCGCTGATGGTTTGAGTGGCCTTTTTTCAGGCTGAAGAACTGATTGTCGAGAGGAAAATGTGATATAAGTGCAGAAGATGCTGTTGGAGGGGTGTAAAAGCGTAAGTGGGAGGTGGAGATAAAGCCCAGAGGGAGAGAGAGACGGAAAGTCAGACAAATGCCATGCTCAGGAGAAAGAAAATTGCTAATGGAGACCATGAGTAGGTGAAAATAGGTTGGCTGTGCTGAAAGCAGCTCATGTGATGACAGGAGTTGGCCAAAGGCCATGGAGAAAGGTTTGTAGGCCTGAAACTTATTGAGCCCTGAAGTCTGGCTTGGACTGTCTGGGTCATCACATTACCATTGACTTGAGTCTTTTTAATAAAAGGACAGTCTCTTGCAATCCACCCTCTGCCCATTATTCTGTTTATTACAGGTGTTCAATGCTCATGGCAGATTTTAACAGCTGTCTGCAGATTCTTTAGTTTTTAGTACATAGAAGGATCAGTCTTTATTGGCCATCCCTAGTTATAGAGCCATACAGTCCAGAAAATACTCATTGTCTCATCAAGTCTGCAACAACCTGTCTTCACTAAATCCTACTTTCCAACACTTGGCCCATAGTCTTGAAATGTTATGACATTTCAAGTGCCCATCTACACACTTTTTCAAGGTTGTAGATTTCCTGCCTCAATTATCATCCAGGCACTTCAGATTCCTCACCATCCTATGGGTGAAAGAAAAACCTTCCTCAAATCCCCTATAAAACTCCTGTCCTTTCTGTTAAATTTATGCCCACTCTTAATTGACCCTTCAACAAAGCAAACAGCTGCTTTCTATCCATCTTGTTCACAGCCTGACAACATTTTGATCTTAGTAGGATAATAGGTCAGCACAACATTGTGGGCCGAAGGGCACGTACTGTGCTGTACTGTTCTGTGTTCTATGTTCTTATACATCTTGGTCAGGATCCCCCTCAGCCTTTAAAGAAAACAACCTAAGCTGACCCAGCTTCTCTTCAGAGGCAAAATGCTCCAGCCCAGGTAACATCCCGGTGAATCTCCTCTACGCTCCGTCCAGTGTAATCGCATCCTTCCTGTAGTGTGGTGACCATAACTGCACGCAGTACTCCAGCTGTGACCTAACCTAAGGTTTTTACAGCTCCAACATAAACTCCCTGTTCTTATAAACTAGGTCATGACTGATAAAGGCAAATATCCCATATGCTTCCTTCATCAAACTAGTAATCTTTCCAGCCACCTTCAGAGATCTGTGGATGTGTGCCCGAGATCCCTCTGTTCCTCTGTCGTTCATTGAGTCTTAAGACCATAAGACCATAAGACATAGGAGTGGAAGTAAGGCCATTCAGCCCATCAAGTCAACTCTGCCATTTAATCATGGTTGATGGGCATTTCAACTCCACTTCCCTGCACTCTCCCCGTCACCGTTGATTCTTTGTGAGATCAAAATTTATCAATCTCTGCCTTGAAGACATTTAATGTCCTGGCCTTCACTGCACTCCGTGGCAATGAATTCCACAGGCCCACCACTCTCTGGCTGAAGAAATGTCTCCTCATTTCTATTTTAAATTTACCCCCTCTAATTCTAAGGCTCTGCCCACGGGTTCTAGTCTCCCCTCCTAATGGAAACAACTTCCCAGTGTTCACCCTTTCTAAGCCATACATTATCTTGTAAGTTTCTATTAGATTTCACCTCAACCTTCTAAACTCCAATGAATACAATCCCAGGATCTTTGAGTCTTGATGGTGGCTCAGTGGCTAGCACTGCAGCCTTACAGCGCTAGGGACCCGGGTTCGATTCCAGCCTTGGGTGACTGTCTGTGCGGAGTTTGCACATTCTCCCCGTGCCTGCGTGGGTTTCCTTCGGGTGCTCCGGTTTCCTCCCACAGCCCAAAGATGTGCAGGCTAGGTGGATCGGCCATGCTAAATTGCCTGTGGTGTTCAGGGGTGTATGGGTTATAGGGGGATGGGTCTGGGTGGGATGCTTCAAGAAGCGGTGTGGACTTGTTGGGCCGAAGGGCCTGCTTCCACACTGTAGGGAACCTAATCTGTAGGGAATCTAATCTAAACTAATCTAATTACTTTTTCCAAAGTGCATCATCTCACACTTTTCAAGGTTAAATTTCATCTGGCTTCTGGTCTGACCAATCCATCCATATCATTATCTTTTGTTCTGACCTCTGCCAACTACCTGACCAATCTTTGTGCCATTCACAAACATACCTTGCATCCCTCACACCCCCAACATTCTTACCTGAATGATTTCTGAACATCACAAACAATACGGGATCCAGCACTGATCCCTGTGGTACTCCACTGGACACTGGCCTCCAGCCTTCACCTTCTGCCTCCTGACACTCAGCCAGTTTTGGTTCCAACTTGCCATGTTACCCTGGATCCCAGGTGCTTTGAGCTTCTTTATCAGTCTCCCATGTGGGGCCTTGTCAAATGCTTTACTAAAATCCAATTCAACTACATCAACTGTACCCTTGAGAAGGTGGTGATAGGCTGCCGTTTTTTTACCCACCACAGTCCATAAGTTATGCAATAAAACCTCAATACCGTCAGTGTGGGAATTCTAGGACTTGGACTGAGCGACATCAAAGGAACAGTGATAAATTTCCAAGTTAGGATGGGAAGTGATTTATCTATCTTCGTGCCATCGGCAAATTTTACAACCATACCAAAAATAGTGTCTATCAAGGAAATAGTTAATATCATACAGTCTGGATTCTAACAATTTCCAAGGAATGCTCTGGCTGCATTGGCTTTATTTTGTCTCGACATGCTGTGTTGAGATACCAGAGGATTTCCTTGTTAAACAAAGTATTCACTTCTTGTCTGTTGAGATTGCAGAGGATCCATGTAAACATGACAATTGTAATTGATCTATTGTTCTTTTTGTAACCAAGACATATTGTATTTCTATTGAACCAAGTTATTCAAAGTGGCATTGCATGATACTCAAAGAATTTATCCATTCATACATCAAATCTTTATAATCCTCTTGGCAGCACCAAGCAAGTTATTCAATTTTGTTTTTCACATTGCTTATTCAGAATACTTATTTAACACCATCTCCCATTTCTCCAGTTTCAGCCTGTGGCTTCTCAGGGCTTCTGATGGCATTCTCATACGTGAGAATTCCAAGAACATGAGCCTTTTAAGTGAAGGTTGGGGTTGAGGGGGTGTGTGTAAAATTGGTTGGGTGCGCAACTCATCACTTTCCGATCCATTCCCTGAGCTCATCCCGATAATATAGAAGGTGAACCAACACCCAAATTGACAACCTGCCCCCTGCCCATATGACTTAGAAACATAGAAAATAGCAGCAGGAGTAGGCCATTCAGGCCTTCAAGCCTGGTCTGCTATTCAATATGATCATGACTGATCATCCAACTCAGTGCTCTGCTATTGCTTTCTCCCCATCCCCTAACAGGAAATGACATCACCAATGCAGGAAATGACATCACCAACCCAAGGAAACCTAAACATATAAACAGAAAGCGGGACATAACACCAGTGCTTTGTCGGAGGCTCACTGTTGATGTTACCTAGAATAGTGGCGAAACATCTGGGAACAAACCTTCAAGATCAGTGAGCCAGCTTACATCTGGAACAAAATAAAGACCCACTCTCTTGTGGACCGAGAGGACGAGAGTGCTGTCTTGGAGGTGAAAGGAGGACGTCGGGTTGGCTGTGCACCCTTGCAACCAGTGGATCTTAATGCTGGCTTCGGCCTAACGCTGGTTCAGGGGAGCAGCCAACCTGTAACGATGGCTGTGGCAAGTGCTCGTGCCCCAGGTCAGGGGGTACGGAACACCATCCGTGTTTCCGTAAAGAAGGTGGATGAAGGTGCACCTGTGGACCGCACCTTCTTCGTGAAGAGGGTCCTGTTGGACTGTTGTGGGTTCGCTGCTGCGAACATTTACTGCCTGCAGGATTTCCCCGGAGGAGGTTTTTACGACGTGACCTTCCGGAGTGCCAAGCTTTGCGAGTGCTTCCTGGAGGTTTTCAAGGAGAAAGGAGGTGAGGGCCCCCTCTCTGTATTGACCGCTGTCCCGCTGTTTGTGATGCCAGCACAGAGGAGCCGTATGGGGACTGTACACATGTACAACCCGCATGTGCTTGCAGTTGATGTCCTGACCTTCCTCGGAAGGTATGTGAAGGTGGAAGGGGACCTAACTGACATCATGGACCCCTTTGGCATCTGGACAAGTAAGAGGCAGGTCAAGGTGACGCTGAGGATGGGCGCGGACGGGAATGTCGTACACCCACCATCCAGCTTCGCGATTGGCGGGAGCAAGGGCTACCTGACCTATGCAGGGCAACCTAAAGTCTGCCATGCCTGTGGTAGGTCAGGTCACGTGGCGGCCGACTGCAAAGCCACCATCTGCAGGAACTGCAGGGAGGAGGGACACCTGGCAAAGGATTGCCCACAAGAGAAAAGCTGCAACCTTTGCGGGGAAGCGGGCCACCTCTACAGGGCATGCCCACGGTGGGGGAACACATACGCCCAGGTCGACGGCAGGGGCAATGTGGTGCAAGGCCACCCGGAGGAGAGTAAGGCACCAGGGCCCAGCAAGGACCCCACTAATGTGCAGGAGGGCCAGGCCGTGCATGAGGGCCCAGCCCCGCAGGATGGGCCCGAGGCCAGCAACGCAGCCCTGCAGGCTCCGCTCCCCGCCGACAACCCGGAGTCGATGGAGGCGGCGACAGGCGACCCAGGGGAGTGGACAACAGTCCGGAAAGCGAGGAGGAAGGTGCGTCGACGGGCCCAGGAACCGCAACCATCAGGGGGGAAGAGGCAGCTACAGGGGGGCTATAAGAGCTCCTCTGACGAGGGGCATTCGGAGAGGGCCCACCCGAAGCAGAAGTTAGAGATCTCGAGGGAGAAGGAAAGCAGCACCCCGCTTCCAGGTGATGGGAGGCGTCCTGAGGCTCCCTCCGACACCCAGTCAAGTGCCGCTGGAGCACTGGAGGGCCCCCCGGAACTTCCAGGAGGGAAGGAGGAAACAGCGCGTCCCCAGCCTGACCCGGAGCCGGACCCTCCTGCCTCCGCACCCCTGACGGGGGGATGCCACCCGGAAGGCAGCACGGACGGTTTCCTGAGCCCGGAGAGCGTCCAGCAGTTAGCCCGGGCAATGGGCATGAAGGGACAGATGGAGGGGCTGGACCTTGGACTTGGGGAGGGTACTGCGGTCACTGCCCACAATGGGAGTACGAATTGCGAGCATTAATATGCGCAGCGTCAAGTCAACCGCGAGATGTGTATCCACGTTGGCCTACCTGACCACCATCAAGGCAGACCTCCTGTTTCTGCAGGAGTGCGGGATACCGCACCTCGGCAGGTACGGGAAATGGTCCGGCGCCTGGGCCTGTGGGCCTTCGATCTGGTCGGGGGGTAACGACTGTCGCTCCTCAGGCCTGGCTATTCTGCTGCGGGGGCGCAACTTCACCATCTCTCAAGTTCAGGAGGTGGTGGGGGGGCGCCTCCTAGTGGCTGACGTCACCTACAGGAATGCTCCCCTGAGGCTGATCAACGTGTACGCCCCAGCGGTACGGAGTGAGCGGTTGGCCGTCCTGTAGCGGCTTCCACCCCTGCTGGCTACGTCCAGGCCGGTCATCTTAGGCGGAGACTTCAACTGCATCATCGATGCAGATGGAAGATCCGGCGTGGGGACAGCGGGTGGGGGGATTCAACTGGACGTCACGTCCAGATTCCTGATGGGCACGGTGAAGGACGCCAAGCTGCTCGACGTCTTCAGCACCCCTGCAGACGGAGCGCAGCGGAGATACACCTGGTCGCGGCCAGACCGGTCTATCCGCTCAAGGATAGACTTCCTGTTTGTGTCACGGACGTTCTCGGTCAGGTCCACGTGCGTCGAGCCGGTGTTCTTCTCTGACCACTGCCTCCTGCTGGTGGACTGTCACTTGCAGGACGACCAGCCGGCCGGCAAGGGGACGTGGAAGCTCAACACGACTCTGTTGACCCCAGAGAACGTCGAGGAACTTAAGAGGGAATACGCCGGTTGGAGAACCATGAAACCCCTCTTTGAGCCTCCGGGCGACTGGTGGGAGATGGTGAAGGAGAACATTAAGAGGTTCTTTGTCCTCAAGGGTGTTCGGAAGGCTAGAGACAGGTGGGGAAAGCTGTCACGACTCCAGAAAAGTGTGCAGAAGCTGCTCCTTCTGCAGTTGATGGGCGTCGATGTCACGGAGGACCTCCGCGAGGTGAGGGGCCAGCAAGCCTCGCTCTTCGTCGCGGAGGCCTCCACGATAATCTTCCGGTCCAGGGTCTGCTCCGTGGAGCAGGACGAGACGTGCTCTCGTTTCTTCTTTCAGAAGGTGCACAAAGAGAGCTCTGTGCTTAGCCGGCTGAAGGAGGACGACGGCTCGGTGACGTCGTCTCGGCCCGACATTTTGAGGATCAGCAGATCCTTCTATCCCGGACTGTACGACACAAAGCCCACGGACAGCACGGCCTCTGAGTCGTTCCTGTCGTCTGTCATGGCGGTCTCAGACGAAGGCATGAGGGAGTGGCTGGAACGGCCGATATCCCTGGACGAGCTGACCAGAGCCCTCAAGTCCTTGGAGAGGAATAGGACTCCCGGGAGCGACGGCTTACTGGTCGAGCTGTATTCCGCTCTGTGGGACCTGGTCGGCCAGGACCTGCTGGAGGCGTATGATAGTGCGCTTCGGGCAGGGGAAATGTGCAAGTCCATGAGGAAGGGCAGCATCACCCTCATTTACAAGAGGAAGGGGGAGAGGGAAGAAATTAAGAATTGGCGTCCCATTTCACTCTTGAACGTGGACTACAAAATCCTGGCCAAGGTCATAGCCAACCGGGTCAGGTCTGTCCTGGAATCGGTGATTCACCCTGACCAAACCTGTGCTGTGCCGGGCAGGAAGATCGCTGAGAGCCTCGCGCTCATCAGGGATACGATCCCCTACATACAGGACAGGCGGGTGGACACCTGCCTTGTCAGCCTGGACCAGGAGAAGGCCTTCGACAGGGTCTCTCATGCTTACGTGAGGGATGTCATCTCCAAATTGGGGTTTGGGGAGGGCATCCGCAATTGGATCCAGCTGCTCTACACCAACATTGTTAGCGCAGTCTCGATCAACGGGTGGGAATCGGACAGTTTTCCCGTCAGATCTGGAGTCAGGCAGGGCTGCCCGCTCTCTCCTGCCTTGTTCGTGTGCGGTGTGGAGCCCTTTGCCGCCTCCATCAGGAAGGACATGAGCCTGAAGGGCGTAACTATCCCAGGCAGCGGAGGCCTTCAGGTCAAGATCTCCGTGTACATGGACGACGTCGCCGTCTTCTGCATCGGTCGTCGGTCGGTGAGTAGGCTGTTGGACATCTGTGGCCAGTTTGAACTGGCCTCGGATGCCAAAGTCAGTAGGGGTAAGAGTGAGGTCATGTTCTTCGGGAACTGGGACGACCGCTCCTTCATCCCCTTCACCGTCAGGACGGACTACCTGAAGGTGCTGGGTGTTTGGTTTGGTGGAGCTGGGGCATGCACTAAGACTTGGGAGGAGCATATCACCAAACTGAAGCAGAAGCTGGGCAGGTGGACGCTCCGGTCCCTCTCCATCGCGGGCAAGAACCTGGTTGTCAGGTGCGAGGGGCTTTCGGTACTGTTGTATGTGGCGCAGGCCTGGTCTATTCCCTGGACCTGCGCCGCTGCGGTCACCCGGGCCATCTTCCACTTCATTTGGGGGTCGAGGATGGACCGGGTCTGCAGGGACACCATGTACAAAGACCTGGAAAATGGGGGAAAGGGCGTACCGAACACCACTCTCGCCCTGACTGCTACCTTTGTGTGCGGCTGCATCAAGCTGTGCGTAGATCCTCAGTACGCAAACACCAAGTGTCACTACTTACTGAGGTTCTACCTGTCCCCGGTGTTGCGAAGGATGGGCCTGGCCTCGTTGCTGCGGAACGCTCCGAGTATTTGGACCGTTCCGTACCACCTGTCCTTCGTGGAGAAATTTTTGAAAGGAAACACCTTTGACCACAAGGCCGTCAGGCAGTGGTCAGCACGTAGTATCCTCGAGACCCTTCGGGAAAAGGAGAGGGTGGATCCCGTCGTGTGGTTCCCCACGCAGACTGCCAAAGTCGTTTGGCAGAATGCCTCATCGCCAGAACTTTCAAACAAGCACAAGGACATTGCTTGGCTGGCGGTGAGAGGGGCTCTGCCAGTGAGATCCTTTGTGCATGCCCGGAATCTCTGCGCCACCGCACGCTGCCCTCGAGGTGGCTGCGGGGGGGACTAGAATGTCGATCACCTCCTTCTGGAGTGTGCCTATGCGCAGGAGGTCTGGAGGGGGATGCAGTGGTATTTGTCGAGGTTCGTCCCGAGCAGCTCCGTGACGCGGGACTCTGTGCTCTACGGGCTGTTTCCCGGGACGCACACCGAGACCAACATCAACTGCGCCTGGAGGATCATCAATGCGGTGAAAGACGCTCTTTGGTCTGCCCACAACTTGCTGGTCTGCCAGCTGAAAGAACTGACCCCGACCGAATGTTGCAGACTGGCGCACTCCAAGGTCCAGGACTACGTGCTGAGGGATGCGCTTAGGCTTGGGGCAGCCACCGCCAAGGCGCGTTGGGGAAAGACCACGGTATGAAACCCCTCGTCCAGAATAGAAACAAGGGCCCTATCTGGTAACTGGGCCCAGCTGGCGCCTTCCCCAACTGGTCAGGGGGCCAACGGGGACTGTGTGGGGAGACGACTGCCGGGGTATTTTTTTTGCTTTGTTTTTTTTTCTTCTTTGTTTGGTTTTTACCTTTAGTTGGTGTACATACCCCCGGGTAACCCGGAGTGGCTTGCATGACTGGGTAGGTGTATAAATATGTTTTGTTTTTTGTACATCTTTATGAATAAAGTATATTTTTTCAAATATTAAAAAAAAAGGTGAGGAAACGTCTGAAAACTAACCTTCCAGCTCAGTGAGCAAACTCACATCCACATCCATCAGAGCTATATCTAACTCCTTCTGGAATACATTCAATATTTTTTCCCCAACTACTTTCTGCAGCAGAGAAAACACAGGGTCACCAAGCTCTGGTTTTAGAAACCTCTCCTCCTCTCAGTCCTCAATGGCTGAGCCCATATCTTGAGGCTGTGTCTCCTGATCTGGACTCTCTGGTCATTTGGTACATCCTTCCTGTACTCATGTTACTGAATAATTAAAGATCAATTGAGCTCATTAAAACCAAAAAGAAAAATGTTTGGAGTGGGCAACCCAAGTGTCTTTAAAGAAGATAAAATGGCAGGGAGGAAGGCACATGTTATGTTCAGAGGTCCCCTGCAACCCAAGAGAATTCACAATTACGGACACAGGTACATTGGAGAATTTTGCACACTTTGATAAAATCTTTAACTTCTGGGATGAGTCCAGGAACAGTGAGGCTTGATTTCTCGTGCACAACCCCAGTGAGGGTTAATAGATGTGGTGGAAATTGTTCCAAAACTACCTTGCAATAACTGATGTTGTATTGTAGTCGGGACATTTTGCAGAATTCGTAGTTCGCTCTGAATCTTCAGTTCTGTTAAAAATCTATCCCCCATTATAAACCTCCTTACATGTATATCGGCACAGACAAAAATAATCATCAATGGTAGGCAAAACTGGGAAGGCAGTTCAACGGCCGAATCAACATGGTTTCCTCATATGATCCCTTTTGCTTCTCAGGACTTGATGTTTGTTTTTTAGATTAGATTCCCTACAGCGTGAAAACAGGCCCTTTGGCCCAACAAGTCCACACCAATCCTTGCAGTATCCCACCCAGACCCATCCCCCTATAACCCACACACCCCTGAACACTACAGGCAATTTAGCATGGCCAATCCACCTAGCGTGCACATCTTTGGACTGTGAGAGGAAACTGGAACACCTGTAGGAAACCCACGCAGACACGGGGAGAATGTGCAAACTCCACACAAACAGTTGCCCGAGGCGGGAATCGAACCCGGGTCCCTGGTGCTGTGAGGCTGCAGTGCTAACCACTGAGCCATCGTGCCACCCCATTGTTGATCTCTCTCTGTCCCAGGTGTCTTTTACTGCATCGGAAGAGGCACAGAGCAATTGGTTTACAAATTGCAAAATCTTTTAGCAACTGGTCACGAATATTGACAACTGATGACAGAAAATAAACTGACCTTCTTCAGGCTTTCAATTAATTTTCCTGCTGATAGAAAGAGAGATAGAGAGAGCAATAGCTTCCGTTTAGGATTTTTGAAGGCTTCCAGTCATATTATTCACAACAATAGACTGAGGCCGATTATATATCGGTAAGCAGATGGTCCTTGTCATCAACAACTGGTCACAACCCAACACACCAATCAGTTACTTGTTGCTACCAAAATCTCTCATTGTGCACCCACCCCTCAACCCCGTGCCAGCTCATTTGCTGTAACCTTACCTCAGTGCTGGAAAAAGTGCTGGACAACTTTAGGTACATTTAAGTCGTCATTGGATAAGCATATGGACGTACATGGAATAGTGTAGGTTAGATGGGCTTGAGATCGGTATGACAGGTCAGCACAACATCGAGGGCCGAAGGGCCTGTACTGTGCTGTAATGTTCTATGTTCCATGTTCTATGTTTAAATCTGGCACTTGGCAGCCGATACGGAGTTCAACAATGCAAGATAACCTCTGCCTCCAGTTAGTTCCAAATTTTTCTCTTTCCTTTCTAAATTTCCCATGTTTGAGTTCAGCTGTTTGCAGCATCTACGTCTCATGGGTGTACATGGAATAGTGTAGGATAGATGGGCTTCAGGTTGGTATGGCAGGTCAGCACAACATCGAGGGCCGAAGGGCCTGTACTGTGCTGTAATGTTCTAAGTTCTAAGTAGCAGTGTAAACTGCTACTTACAATGAGTGTCAGTAACTTGCTTTGGAAAAGTACAGTAATCCTTTCCACAATCCTCACAACTTTTCAACTTTTTTTCCATTTCACAAATCAGTCCAAAATACAGAAAGATAAAAAACGTTTCTGTCTTTACATGGCAGAAAGCAAACACTTGTTGGAGTCAAAAAGTAAAGAATGTACCACTATCAAGTGTCAAACACAAAGAACACGTGTGATAAAAGAATCAGTGATAATGGGAACTGCAGATGCTGGAGAATCCAAGATAATGAAGTATGGAGCTGGATGAACACAGCAGGCCAAGCAGCATCTCAGGAGCACAAAAGCTGACGTTTCTGGCCTAGACCCTTCATCACCGTTGCTCTCTGATAAAGGGTCGAGGCCCGAAACGTCAGCTTTTGTGCTCCTGAGATGCTGCTTGGCCTGCTGTGTTCATCCAGCTCCACACTTCGTTACGTGTGATAAAAGTACTGATTAGTTACAAATAGAAACACTTGTATTTATATAGCACTTTTCACATAAAGTCCTAAAGGGCTTTAAAGCCAATGGACTAATTCTGAAGTATGGCCACTTTTGTAATCCAGGGAACGTGGCAGCCAATTCGCACACAGTATACTCACTTGCACAACAATGACCTGCTTTAAGTGACATCAATTGAAGGATATCTATTGGTAATAACACTAATAAAATATGACAACAATTACAGGAAGGTACACAAACAGCACATTGCATTTACATAGCACCTGCAACATGGCTCCAGGTGCTTCATGAGAACAATTATGAAGCAAACTTAACACTAACTCATAAAAAGGTGCCAAAGCAGGTGAGCCATGGCTTCATCAAAATGGTTGGCTTCAAGGGGCATCTTTAAAAAAGAGATCAAGAGGTTAGGTTTAGGAAGGGAATCACAGGATTTTGATGACATTTGTGTGCTGCCACTAAGGCAACATATCTCCAGCCTAGTAAGATTGCAGAAGTCTGCCTGTGTCATCTGCTGTTGGCACCCTCATCCATGATTTAATTTGATTTAATATTGTTATATGTACCCAGTTTTGTGTGGTTTCCAAGCAAATCATACCTTACGTATGTACAACACGATAATAGAACAGAATTCAGAATGCCCTTCTACAGCTGGCCATTTCTGCATTTCTGAGCAGCCTCCTATCGATAACCTTCCATAAAATTGAACATATCCAAAACACTCCTGCCCACATTCTAGTCATGCCAAGTCCTTTGTCCTGTTGGCACTGTGTTATCGGCTTCCAGTTCAGCACTCCTCACTTTTACAATCACATCCTTATTTTCTCCACTATCTCATTGTGTCAAACAGCACAGAATCAGAGCCATCCCTCCAGCCAATCCATGTCAACTATCATCTGAAATGAAATTAGTCCCACCTGCCTGTGCTTGGCCCATATCCCTCCAACATTTTTTATTCATGTGCTTATCCAAATGTCTTTTCAACATAGTAACTGTACCTGCAACCATTGCTTCCCCTGGAAGTTCATTTTCATGCCTAATTATTTCTGTAATCAACTCCAGCTCAACATCCCTCTGAGATCTCTGAGCTGCTCGAATTCCAGCCTCTTGAGCGTCTCTGATTTTAATTGCTCCACTATTAGCAGTTGATTTTTCAACTGTCCAGTCCTTGAGCTCTGGAATTCCCTCAGCAACACAGTCTCATCTTTCTCATCCATCTTTTTGACCAAGCTGTTCAGCATTTGCTGCATTATCTCTTTATGTGGTGAAGTCAAATTCTATTTTGGAACATTTCAGTGAGACATTGTGGGATATTTTAGAGCTCTGAAAGTGCTATAGCAACTGAGGTTGTTGTTGTAGGTGGTTTGCAAAATTACTCTTCCATTCTCCGCAGCTAATTTTATCCAGCTTAGTTATCTGATTTAATTAACATGGTCCAGTTACTTTACAGAGTTGCTGTATAATTTTACACTTGTCTATGCTGTACACATTGCCATTATCATCCCATCTTTGCAAAACCAGGTTTATAGGCTGCGATAGCTTCAATCATTTTGTTTTGGATTGGTGATTAATTCACCCCTTGTTCCATTAAAACCTTGCCACTTTTCCCACACGCTACGAGCGTTACAATGATATTCTGCCATTTACTTTCAAAAGCAAAGTCCTCCAACATGGATTTTTTTTTTACTTGACTGCTTCTGTTGTATTTCCAAGCAGTTCTATCTGGACAGTGTGAACTATTTCATTGCAAACACTTCACCACAACCATTCTTTGAGTGGTAAATATCATCACATATTCTTCCCTTGAGAAGATGACTCAAATATTGATTCCTTGCTTTGTGTAGGAACTAATACTGCATTTGCCTACATCAAGAATAGCATTTTATTGATTTGCAAATGATTTTACAGCACAGGCAAAGCTTGGACCATCAGATCTGTGTAGACTTTTATACTCGCAGCCACCTCCTCCCACTCCTCTTCATTTAATCTCATTATATCTCTCATTCTTTCCTCCTTCCTATTGGATTTGTTGGGAACTGGTCGACATTTACGGGCTTAGAGCTCGTCTCTTAATTCCCAAGGATAACAAAATTAGATTTTATTGCTTCAGAACATCCCAAAGTGTTCTTCCGCTGATGGATGTATTCTTCATGTACAGTCACTATTGAAATGCTCACAGCTAGTACCACAAGCAACAATGCGGTTATGGTGTTAGAAGAGAATGTAATGCATTGGTTTACACTTGCTCCTCAGTTTTATTGATGTTGATGAGAGATGAACATTGACCAGGACACTAGGGAGAACTTTCCCATTCTTCTTCAAAATACTGTCATGTGATATTTTATAATCACTTGAAAGAGATATTAAGTTTTGATTTAATCTCTCATCTGAAAAATAGATTTTACATTAATCTTCAACTTATTGCCACATAATTTACAAGTAACTAAAACTTATTTGGTTCATTTTAGGTAAGGTCCTTTGAGGAAGGAAATCTACCATCCTTACCTTGTCTGTCCAACATGTCACTATTGAAATGCTCACAGCTAGTACCACAAGCAACAATGCGGTTATGGTGTTAGAAGAGAATGTAATGCATTGGTTTACACTTGCTCCTCAGTTTTATTGATGTTGATGAGAGGTCACAAATGACTTTGAAGCTTGGTGAGATCATACAATCCCTACAGTGTGGAAGCAGGCTATTCAGTCCATCGAGTACACATCAACACTCTGAAGAGCATCCCACCCAGACTCACCCCCCCCTACCTGTAACATCGCATTTACCATGTTTAACCCACCTAACCTGCACATCCCTGAACCCTATGGGAAATTTAGCATGGCCAATCCAGCTAACCTGCAAACCTGTGGACTGTGGGTGGAAGTCTGCGCAGACACAGGGAGAATACGCAAACTCCACACAGTCACCGAACTTGAATTCCTGGTGCTGTGAGGCAGCTGTGCTAAACATTGAGCCACTCAGCTGCCCATAATCACAACTATTTCTAATGGACAAACACTAAGCATTCTTCTCCCTGGATACTCCTCCTTTTCTGATTCACCTAAGCCATTAAAAAGGCATAGCTAGCATGGGGGTAGGGCTTCAAACACACGAGCCAAACTTGTATTTCATGAGAATTTATTCATTCTCAAGATATGGCCATGCCAGACGATTTCCAAGGTGATGATGCTTTATCATCAGACCTGGTTCTACATTACCCAGAATGAATTACAAGCAGGCAACTTATCAATGTAAACTATACTGTTGTGGGACTGGACGCACATGTTGGACAGACAAGGTAAGGATGGTAGATTTCCTTCCTCAAAGGACCTTACCTAAAATGAACCAAATAAGTTTTAACAACAGTCCATAGTTTCATAATCATCATTACTGATAAAAGTATTTTACTCTAATTTTAGTTTTAATTTCCCAATTACAGACTATGGGTCCTGGCTCAAGTCTCCGTATCATAATTCTAGGCCTCTGGGTTACATCCAGTAACATAGCCATTAGATGACCGTACCTCATAGCTTATTTAGTTCACACATGTACCACTCTGGATAAAGAAGGTGGAGTAGTGGCTGCAGTGGTGGCCATGTGGTGGAACTGGAGTAGACTGAGATGCAGAGAATTGGTGGGCATTGAGCTCATTGTAGAGACCCCTACCCCCAAGGTCAAGTGGAGCACATGAGGGAGGAAGAACTCTGTTTTTGGTAATGTCTTAATATCTTCTGTAAGTCAAAATGGTGCTGGAGTGTGACAACATATTACACTTTTCAATATAGAACAACCGAGAGAACTGCAGATGTCGTTAAACAGAATCAAAAACAGAAAATGCTAGAAAAGCTCAGCAGGTCCGGCAACAATTGTGGAGAGAGATAACGTTGCAGGTCAAGCTCTGAGAAAGGGTCACTCGACCGAAGACATTAACTCTGGTTTCTCTGCACAGATGTGTCAGACCTGCAGAGCTTATCGAACAATTCCTGTTTTGTTGACACTTTTCACAATGTTTGTTTGTTAAATACAAGTGCTAATAAATCATTCAGATCAATTCACTTCACAGTGCTGCCCTTCCTGTTATTCCATTGCTTTGCCATTGCCAAATTGCTGAACACCAGATTCCCAAGGAACTCTCATTGACTGGAAAACAACATCAAAAACATCACAGTAATGCCTTGGCAAGCAGATCAGAGCAAGGGCTGGATATTCTGAACTGTGGTGCCTCACTTTCTAATTCTCCAAGACTTTCCATCACCTACAGACATGAATCAGATGTATGAGGAAGTACACTCTATTTATCTAGATGGACAAAACTCTAACAACAGGCTGCAGGGCATTTTAATCCCAGTGATTCGTCATCCACCCAACAATTTAAACTTGTTATGCATGTACCAACACTGTACCATGTTTAGCGTGTTAACAGTTACAGGGCGAACTCTCACATCAACGTTTTACTGATTCAATGAGACGGTCACCGTTCAACTCCAACTCCTCCCAACATTGAACTTCCATCAAGAGGGGCAAGGATAAAAGGGTGGCAGATTCAAGGAACACATGAGCCTCCAATTACCTCTTCAAGCCAAATACCCATGCCAACGTGAACATGTATGCACTTTTCTGCACTATGGCTTGGTCAAAATTCCAGCACTCTCTATCTAACTGCACCACAGAGGTATCTTCACCCCACAAATTTGGCAGCAGTTTGAGAAGGTGCCATACCATCACTTTTGTTAAAGCAACTTTTTAGAGAAAGAATCTTTAATGGGATGAGGGCATTGCTGACTAGGCCAAAGGGACATTAAGGGTCAACTATATTGCTCTAAATCTAGAGGCACCCATAGGCCATATGAGATAAGGGTGGCAGATTAACTTCTGTAAAGGATATCAGTGGTCGAGATAGGTTTTTCCAACAATTGACAATGGATTCATGGATAGCATTAGACTCTTAATTCTAGACTTATTTTTGAATTCAAATTCCATCATCTGTCACGGCGGGATTCAAACCCAGTCCCCAAAACATTATCTGGGTATTTAGATTAACAGTCCAGTGATAACATCACTGGCCCATCACCTCCCCTGTACTCATTTGGTTTGCTAATGTTTTTCAATAAAGAATGTCCACCTTCTTAACTCAATCTGGCCACTCTGGGCCTCCAGCTCTACAGTAATGATCGCTGCCCTCTGAAATTTCCCCAGTGAACTGCTCAGTTCAAGCGCAGTTAGGGATTGGCAATAAATCACCAGCCTTCTCAGTAATAACCGCATGAAGTGAAAGAATTTTTAAAAATTGGTGATGGGCAACGAATGCTGACCTCGCCAGTCATGTCAACATCCTGAATACTGAATTAAGAATGTTAGAACTTGTATTCCAGTGCTGCCAAATGAGAAATCCCGAGGGATAGTTAATGGCATTTAATGAATTCATGATGCTTTAACATCAAACTTGGCTCTACATTACCCATAATGAATTAGATGATGAAGAAGCACAGACAAAATTGACCTACATCTAAAGATGTAGATTTACATCACTCTCCAATTAAGGATTTCATTTTGATCCCATTCAGACTTTATGTGATATCCCAGATCAAGGAGCAATAAATATATCTGTATTAGTTGCATACAAAGAACAAAAATTCTTTTGGGGAATGTTAGAAGTGGAAATAAATAGAATATTGAAAAATGAATGAGAAATATATTCCATATGGTTGGTTAGCTGAGTTAGCTGGATAATTGCAGAGTGATGCCATCAATAGATGGATTCTATTCCTAGGTTACCATGAAGGGCACTTCTTATCAAACTCGTCCCTCTCGGGTTTAAACTTCTGCCAGACATCTTGCTAACGATACAGCAACCCTATGGTTAGGTAGGACTATGGCAACTTGAGCTGCCCATATATAGTAAGAAACAAAACAGAAATTGCTGGAAAAGTTCAGCAATTCTGGCAGCATCTGTGAAGACAAATCAGAGTTAACGTTTCGGGTCTGGTGCCCCTTCCTCACGCATCGTAAGATCCTGTTGGTCACAAGGGATGCAGCTGTAGTCAGTGTTGTCATCAGTGAATGGTGAAATTGGCTCACTGTGTACCTGCATTGCATGCTGTGAATCATAGAATTCCTACTGTGCAGAGGGAGGCTTTTCAGCTCATTGAGATTATTCCAACACTCCGAAGGGCATCCCAGTCAGACCAAGCCTCTTACTCTGTCCCTATAACCCCACATTACCCATGGCTACCCATCTAGTCGGCAGATCTCTGGGTTCTAGCGAGCAATTTAGTGTAACTAACCTGCCGAAACTGCACATCTCTGGACTGCGGGAGCAAGGCAGATAACCAAACTGAAAGCCACACAGATACGAGGAGGAGGTAGCAACGACGGCAGGTGCTAGAAGTAAGAGTCACTAAAATGCGGAGCTGGAGGAGCACAGCAGGTCCTGATGAAGGGTTTCAACCCAAAATGTCACCTTTCCTGCTCCTTAGAACATAGAACATAACAGCACAGTACAGGCCCTTCGGCCCTCAATGTTGTGCCGACCTGTCATACCGATCTCAAGCCCATCTAACCTACACAATTCCATGTACGTCCATATGCTTATCCAAAGACGACTTAAATGTACCGAAAGTTGGCGAATCTACTACCGTTGCAGGCAAAGTGTTCCATTCCCTTACTACTCTCTAAGTAAAGAAACTACCTCTGACATCTGTCCTATATCTTTCATCCCTCAATTTAAAGCTATGCTCCCTCGCGCTTGCCATCACCATCCTAGGGAAAAGGCTCTCCCTATTCACCCTATCTAACACTCTGATTATTTTATATGTTTCAATTAAGTCATCTCTCAATCTTCTTCTCTCTAATGAAAACAGCCTCAAGTCCCTCAGTCTTTCCTCGTAAGACCTTCCCTCCATACCAGGCAACATCCTAATAAATCTCCTCTGCACCCTTTCCAAAGCTTCCACATCCTTCTTATAATGCGGTGACCTGAACTGTACACAATACTCCAAGTGCGGCCGCACCAGAGTTTTGTACAGCTGCAGCATAACCTCTTGGTTCCGGAACTCAATCCCTCTATTAATAAAAGCTAAAACACTGTATGCCTTCTTAACAGCCCTGTCAACCTGGGTGGCAACTTTCAAGGATCTGTGTACATGGACACCGAGATCTCTCTACTCATCTACACTACCAAGAATCTTACCATTAGCCAAGTACTTTGCCTTCTGGTTACTCCTACCAAAGTGCATCACCTCACACTTGTCTGCATTAAACTCCATTTGCCACCTCTCAGCCCAGCTCTGCAGCTTATCTATGTCTCTCTGTAACCTACAATATCCTTCTTCACTATCCACAACTCCACCGACCTTAGTGTCGTCTGCAAATTTACTAACCCATCCTTCTATGCCCTCATCGCGGTCATTTATAAAAATGACAAACAGCAGTGGACCCAACACCGACCCTTGCAGTACACCACTAGTAACTGGTCTCCAGGATGAACATTTCCCATCAACTACCACCCTCTGTCTTCTTTCAACAAGCCAATTTCTGATCCAAACTGCTATATCTCCCACAATCCCGTTCCTCTGCATTTTGTACAATAGCCTACTGTGAGGAACCTTATCAAACGCCTTGCTGAAATGCATATACACCACATCAACCAGTTTACTCTCATCTACCTGTATGGTCACCTTCTCAAAGAACTCAATAAGTTTTGTGAGGCACGACCTTCCTTTCACAAAACCGTGCTGACTGTCCCTAATCAATTTATTCGTTTCTAGATGATTATAAATCCTATCCCTTATAACGTTTTCCAACGCTTTACCAACAACTGAGGTAAGGCTCACTGGTCTATAAACAACTGAGGTAAGGCTGACTGATCTGTAATTGCATGCTGTCTGACTTGTTGTGTTCCTCCAGACACATGGAGAGCATGTAAGCTTCTCACAGTCACCCAAGGCTGGAATTGAATGACTATCCCTGGTGCTGTGAAGCAGTGGTGCTACCCACTGAGCCATTGTGCTGTCCAGTGCCCAGGCTTAGTCTTGGGAAACCACACAGGGGCAACCAGTGATTGTCACTGGGCCTAAAAACACAGTGGCTCAGCTACACGTACTGGACATATGACCTCCAATTCCACCAGAACAGCTACTGCAACTTTAATTCAGTTCATAAACCAGTGCTTGGAACCTAGTCTGGCTAATGGAATCTATTCCATCATTATTGATTGTTGTCAAATCCCAGCTTGTCCATTTGTGCCCTTTAAGGAAGGAAATTGCCATTTTGGGCGGCACGGTGGCTCAGTGGTTAGCACTGCAGCCTCACAGCGCCAGGGACCCGGGTTCGATTCTAGCTTCGGGCGACTGTGTGGAGTTTGCACATTCTCCCCGTGTCTGCGTGGGTTTCCTCCAGGTGCTTCGGTTTCCTCCCACAGTCCAAAGATGAGCAGGCTGGGTGGATCGGCCATGCTAAATTGCCTATAGTGTTCAGGGTGTGTGGATTATAGGGGGATGGATCTGGGTTGGATGCTTCTTGGGGCGGTGTGGACTTGTTGGGTGGAAGGGCCTGTTTCCACACTGTAGGGAATCTAATCTAATCTAATCTTCACAATTCTTTGAAATGTTCAAGCAAACTTTTCAGCTTTCTAGGGATAAAAGGCAACGTCAACACCTACTGAATACAATCCAGGGTGCAGTCTGTTTCTTATTCATGAGACTGCTCATGATGAGGAATTTAGCTTGATCAGTTTTCCCAGCTGAGGATTTCCAGTGTTGTGTTACCCACACAAAAGAAACCTCACCTTCTCATGCATTTTCTTGTGCTGTCAATCTTGAATACAATGAATTGTCTGAATCTGCACAGTTGATATAGCATATTTGTGAGCTTACATTTTGCAAATTCGCTCATCTGAACAAGGTGTTTTCTCTGTTCTGGGATGTGGACATTGCTGGCAAATTTATCAGGTATATTCCATCTCTTATTGCCCTTGAACTGAGGGGCTTGTGAGAACATTTTGGTGGACAACTAAGATTCAACCACATTGCTGTGTGCCTGGAGTCGCACATTTCCAGGTGACTATATTCTGAAGAAGCCATATCGTACCCAAGACATTAACTATTACTCTCTCCACAAGTGCTGCCAGACACATTGGGTTTCTCCAGCATTTTATGTTTTTTTTTCCCCCAGATCACTATTCCAGTAACAGAAGTATTATCTACCATACATTACACTAATCTGGCTAAAAGTTCAGCTGTCACATCTAAAAACTCTACCTGGATTAAAAATTGATTTTCCTGAGAGCAGATTAAACTACAAACAGCTACTAGAACTCGTCAAATAAAGATCTGTTCCAGAGCATCAAAGATTGCTCAATGCTTATGGCATAGACCGTGATAATTTGGCTCATTGCATATCCATGTCAGTTTCCAGGCTGCAATCTCCTATAATCCCCATATTGTCCAATCCCAATATTATGCGACAAACCTTCTAACTAGACCTAAAACATCCTTTACCTCCCAAAAACCTCCAAACTGACACCCACAAAAGACCCACCTCCTATAATGTTACCCAGCACCAACCCTGGGGAGATGATGGCCTAGTGGCATTATTGTTGATCTGTTAATCTAAAGTCCCAGGGGACGTTCTGGGGACCTGGGTTCAAATCCTGCCCGAGCAGATGCTGGATTTTGAGTTCAATAAAATATGACAAATTAAGAACTTAATGATGACTGTGACTCTTTCTGGTTCACTAATGTCCTTTAGAGATGGAAACAGTCATCTTTACATGGACTGGCCTACATGTGACTCCAGACCCATAGCAAAGTGGTTGACTCTAAACCACCCCATGGGCAACAAATTCTGCCTAGCAGCAATGCCCTCATCATTTTTAATGAATAAAGGAAACAATGGACCCTCACAGCTGGATTCATGCACCAACACTTCCTGTCCAATACCTACATGACCTCATTCTGCCAAATACCCTCCAAATCCATTTACCCTTAACCCCACTCCTCACATAGCTGAAACTATATGGCCCTCAGACCTTCATGCAAACCTACTCATCCAGTTATCTCCCACACACTTACCCTTCCCACCTGTTTGCCACTCCATTCCCTCACTGACCTGCCATACACCAGCCATGCTATTCCGTCATACAATTAGCTGCCACCTTAGAACAATTCTTTTCTTGTTAATCACAGCTAGATCACAGATAGAAGCCTGGATGTGCTTGATTTTGCAGGGCTACGAATGATGATGGTAGAGCCTCCAATTTTCTTTTGGCCTCCCTGGTTGATCAGAAATCTCTCCTGTTCATATGACCAGCATTGGTGTGTTTTGAAAGGATTCCAATTTGATAATCAGGCTCATTGGCTGCCTTATGGATGTAATTGTTTATTCTTCAAGTCTTGGGTTGGGACTTGAGCCCAGAGCCAAGATCGGGGCAGTCTCCATTATTCCACAAAACCTCGTCTACCCTGAATAAACAAGCAAATTTACCTAATTGGAGGGAGGGCAAATAGTTGTTTGAATGACAATGAAGGTTCTAAAATGGAAACAACTATTTGGCAACATCCCAGAAGTCGCTTTGTTTCTTGTCAGCCCTGGACTGAAAGGAAAATGGTATTGATTTATCTTTACAATTTCCTTGATAGCTTTTTCCAGTATTATGGATCAAATCATCCCAGGTTATTCACAATTACTCTTGTGCCAATATACTCTGCCCTGCATCTGCACTTTGCATTTCTGGGAGGGGTTATTATGCCAGATGCAACCTTTATTGCAGATCAATCTCAGTAAAAAAAAGACCAGCAGTGTGAGCCAGGGCATGTCGTCCCCATTTTCACAGTCCATCAAGGTACGTTAGTGAGGTGGTAGTGTGACAAGTCAATGAGAAATGGAGTGGCAGGTGGATAAACAATTACATCCATAAGGCAGCCAATGAGCCTGATTATCAAACTGGAATCCTTTCAAAACACACCAATGCTGGTCATATGAACAGGAGAGATTTCTGATCAACCAGGGAGGCCAAAAGAAAATTGGAGGCTCTACTATCATCATTCGTAGCCCTGCAAAATCAAGCACATCCAGGCTTCTATCTGTGATCTAGGTCTGATTAACAAGAAAAGAATTATTCTTTGAATATGGTGTCAATGGTAAGAGTGGGAGAGCATTTTCAATTCAGGGTTCCTGTGAGATGAAGTGAGGACAACCTAGTTTTCATGAATCAACTTTATGAGCTTCAGTAATTGCATGGACAGCTCATAGTGTTTCTTTCTTCATCCTTGGGATATGGGCTCTGCTGACAAAGGTACCATTATTGCATATCTGTTACTGTTCATGTAATGATGATCCTCCATCTTGAACCATTACACTCCATGTGGTGAAGGTATGACTGAATCAGCCTTTGAGAGTAACTGGTTGAGCTATTGACAGACTGTCCAGCCTCTCTTCTGCAGTCGTAGCCGTGGTTTTACGTGGCTGGTCCAGGTAAGCAGGTTGTCGATGATTAACTTGAGGATGTAAATCATGAGAGTAGCACTTTTGAATGAGAAGTGAAGGTAGACTTGGTCTCTCTGGAGAAGGTCAGGGCCTGGTGTTTGTGTGGTGCAAATGTTTCTTGCCATTTAGCTTCCCCAGGCTGAATGTAATCCACATTTTAGACTATTTTGCCTCATTTTCCAGATTGACATCTCTGAGAAAGTTCTGGATTGTCACTGTTCGGGGCCCTTATTACATTAAACTTGCTATCCTGCTCCTCTCTCTCTCTCTCTCTCCATCTCACTCACACATATATATGCACGTACAACACACAAACATACGCACACACTTACACACACACACATACATACGCACCCCCACACACACATATGTACACACACATACACACGCACCCCCACACACACACATATGTACATACACATATGTGCACACACATACACATGCACATACATACATGCACATATGCACATGCACATACATACATGCTCAACTCGATTTTCTCCTTGAATACAAATGCATTGAATACTCAGGAATTGTATACCTATTTACCACTATTTAGTTAGTGAGATCTTGCTTTGTGCCACATGGTTGCTTGGTTTACATGGCCACAATTCCTAGAATTCAGTTTGTCTGTTATGTGTGAATGTGGCAAATGTGAGACAGATAAACGCAAATTGTTCCTGTTTTTGTTCGACACACACCACTTTTGACATGGCAGGGAATGGAGCTTCAGCGAAGCATGGAGGCTGATTAACTGAATGCCAGAGAATGTCACAACTGAAGAGCACGGGCAGAATCGGCTTTACCCTTTTGATGTATGGTCCCTGTGAAATGCAGCCCTACTCCTTTAAGACAGGAGATCAGGCTGATTCTTAGTTGCAATAACAACAAGGCTAGATTTTCAAAGGGAAATAATTGCCTGAAATTAAGTAGATTTGTTTTTTGTTCTTGATGTCATTGTTTCTCTTCTGTGCATCTGTAAAAGCATCTTGTTAAACAAAAGGAAATTACCACTCAGACTGATGTTGCACATCTGTAAAAGCCCAATGTATTTCAGTTCAGTGATTTAGAAATGATGTGTAAACTGCACTGCACTTTTATATGTTAGCACTAATAACAATACACTGACAAGAACAACTTCCCTTTACATAAAGAAATAGTTGCATTTATGTAGCAACTCTCACAATGTCAGGATGTCCGGAATTGATTTAAAATCAAAAGAGTAGGTTCAAAGTGTAGTCGTTGTATAGCACTGTCGCCATGTAGTACAGAACAGCATCGCTTCACAGCAAAGAGAAAAATAAACAAGGTGCCAAGTACAGGAGGTGCTCAAGTTTCCAGTCAAAGTGTGAAGTTCGATTGATTCATGTTCTATGTGTTTGACAACGATCATGAGGTTGCTCCTCCACGCTGCAGCTCAGGTGCTGAAAGTGAACATATCCCAGTTGAGAAGTGCCGCATGTTAGAAAATGAGATTGCAATAAAGTCACGCTTGTTTTCTGCATGGAGTACATGTCCCTGCTACATTCCATGACATATTACTTACATACAGAATAGAGAGCTGTCTTTTGCCTGAAGTCAGCAACATCTCAAACTAAATTGATCCACAATCATAGCAACAATAAATATAAAAATTTGTGGATGCTAGAAATGTGTAATGAAAACAAAAGGTGTTGGAGGAACTCAACAGGCCTGACAGTACCTGTGGAGAGAGGAACTGACTTAATATTTCTGTGAGTATCACAGCTGAAAGGAATTGGAGGAGGGTCATTTTTATGTTGTTGACAGATGGGGAGAAGGAGCAAGTGGAACAGTTGGTGAGTTAAAGTAATTTTTTAAAGTGAGAACACACTCCATTGGGTGAGGGAAGAAGGCCATGAATGGGGCTGTTCAGGTTTCTTTTAAAAGGCAAAGCAGACCATCTCGATTGGGATAGGCACGAAGAAGGATTGCATGTCCATGGTGAAGGGGAAAGGGGGCTGACACTAGATAGGAAGAAGTAAGTTTATTGGGGCAGAAACGAGCTGAGATGATGGTCTACCAAAGGCAGCCATGTTTGTGGACTTTGGGGGCTTTGAGGTTGAGAAGCTGTGGAGGGCAGATCAGTGACAGTCCTGGAAACAAGAGTGTGATGTTCAATGGTGGAGGGAATGTCTGAGAATTGTTGCTCAGCCTCTGTAAGTTGGGGATGAGCATGACAGAAGACAGCAGGACTGCACTAATCAGCAGGTTTGACAAAAATGTCAGGTTTTAGACTTGAGAGAGCATCAAAAATATGACGTTGCATTTACATAACATTGTAAGACATTCCAGGATGCTTCACAAGAGTGGGCACTTCATAAAATTTGCCACTGAATGACTTAAGCAGATATCCAGATGATCAGAAACTAGAACAATGTCATAGGTTTTAAAGTGTACCATGTTTCTGTAAGCATTTTGTTTCTAGAATTGTCATAGGTTTCAAGATGTTGCAAGGCTTCACTCTTATCACTAAGGCGTCACACCAGTCGTCCAGATATCTGCACTCCTCCAAATTTGCTTATTGTACAGTTGCTGCTATATTGCTTCATTATTCCTTGCTCAAGCTACCCTTCAAAACTGTTCATTTTGACCAAGCTTTTGATCATTATTTGATGTGCTTTGGTATCAAATTTTATTTGCTATTGCTCCTGTGAAGTGGTTTGGGATGTTTTACGCATATGAAGGTGCTGCATAAATATTGTTGTGTTTGTATCAAAGGAAGAGACAGAAGTTGTGAGACAGTGAGGTTAAATGGTTAAATTAATTGAACTGAAGCCAGTCTCACCAATGGCAAAACAATTAAAATAAAGGATGCAGATATGGCCAAGATCGAAAGAGTAAAGAGATCTTAGCTGATTGTGCGTAGTTCAGAATTTACATAGTAGGAAGGAGCGAGGCCAGAGACGGATTCAAAAAAAAATGAGAGGAACTTTTATTTCAGTACTTTGCCAGACCAGGAGCCAATCTAGGCCAGAAGTCACAGTGGTGAAAGGATTGGATGCATTTAGGATACAGACCTTGGTTTGATCTGAGGCAGCATGGTTCATGAGATGGTAACAGCAGACTGTCAGTGGTGGGGTTTACAGTGTGGGACTAAATTATGGTGCTGACCTCGCAATGACAGCTGTTTGTGAACATCTTTTGCTGATGCCAGCTTGCTCCTGAATTTCCTGATGGGCTTGCTAGGAATGGGGGAATGCAGAAACTAACCTTAGCAACTCCATTTTCTCCCCCTTGGTCCAGGAACTCCCTACCTACGTCCGTGACACCACCCACGCCCTCCACCTCCTCCAGAACTTCCAATTCCCTGGCCCCCAACACCTCATTTTCACCATCGGCGTCCAGTTCCTGTACACCTGTATTCTGCATGCAGATGGCCTCAAGGCCCTCCGCTTCTTCCTGTCCAGCAGGCCCGACCAATCCTCCTCCACCGACACCCTCATCCGCCTAGCCGAACTCGTCCTCATACTCAACAACTTCTCTTTCGATTCCTCCCACCTCCTACAGACAAAGGGGGTGGCCATGGGCACCCGCATGGGCCCCAGCTATGCCTGCCTCTTTGTAGGTCACGTGGAACAGTCCCTCTTCCACACCTACACTGGCCCCAAACACCCACCTCTTCCTCCGTGACATTGATGACTATATCGGCGCCGCCTCTTGCTCCCAAGAGGAGCTCGAACAGTTTGTCCACTTCACCAACACCTTCCACCCCAATCTCAAGTTCACCTGGGCCATCTCTAACACATCCCTCACCTTCCTGGACTTCTGTCTCCATCTCAGGCAACCAGCTAGAAACTGATGTTCATTTCAAGCCCACTGACTCCCACAGCTACCAAGAAAACACCTCCTCCCACCCACACCCCTGCATAAATTCTATCCCCTATTCCCAATTCCTTCGCCTCCGCTGCATCTGCTCCCAGGATGAGGCATTCCACTCCCGTATATCCCAGATGTCCCCGTTCTTCAAGGACCGCAACTCCGCTCCCCCCACCACTCCCTGCAGTAGTCAAGAATGCCCTTGACTGTATCTCCCGCATTTCCCACAACACATCCCTCACACCCTGCCCCCACAATAACCGTCCTAAGAGAATCCCCCTCGTCCTCACATACCACCCCAACAACCTCTGGATACAACACATCATCCTCCGACACTTCCGCCATCTACAATCCAACCCCACCACCCAAGACATTTTTCCATGCCCAACCTTGTCTGCATTCTGCAGAGATCACTCTCTTCCTGACTCCCTTGTCCGCTCCACACTCCCCTCCAAATCCACCACACCTGGCATCTTCCCCTGCAACCACAGCAAGTGCTACACTTGCCCCCACACCTCCTCCCTCACCCCCGTCCCAGGCCCCAAGATGACTTTCCATATTAAGCAGATGTCACCTGCACATCTGCCAATGTAGTATACTGTATCCGCTGCACCCGGTGTGGCTTCCTCTACATTGGGGAAACCAAGCGGAGGCTTGGGGACTGCTTTGCAGAACACCTCTGCCCGGTTCACAATAAAAAACTACACCTCCCAGTCGCGAACCATTTTAACTCCCCCTCCCATTCCTTAGACAACATGTCCATCATGGGCCTCCTGTACTGCCACAGTGAATGCACCCGAAGGTTGCAGGAACAGCAACTCATATTCCGTTTGGGAACCCTGCAGCCCAAAGGTATCAATGTGGACTTCACAAGCTTCATAATCTCCCCTCCCGCACTGCATCCCAAAACCAGCCCAGTTCGCCCCCGCCTCCCTAACCTGTTCTTCCTCTCACCCATCCCTTCCTCCCACCCCAAGCCGCACCTCCATTTCCTACGTACTAACCTCATCCCACCTCCTTGACCTGTTCGTCCTCCCCAGACTGACCTATCCCCTCCCTACCTCCCCACCTATACTCTCCTCTCCACCTATCTTCTTTTCTCTCCATCTTCGGTCCACCTCCCCCTCTCTCCCTATTTATTTCAGCACCCTCACCCCATCTCCCTTTTTTGATGAAGGATCTAGGCCCAAAACGTCAGCTTTTGTTCTCCTGAGATGCTGCTTGGCCTGCTGTGTTCATCCAGCTCCACACTTTGTTATCTAAGATCTGCAGGACCCACATTACTTATTCATTCCTTCAACTTAAAATGAAAAGTTTTAAATGATTTGTAGCAGGCCAAGTTTAAGAAAATGCAGTTCTTGAAAAGTATTCCAAAAGGCTTTGGAAGAAACTGAAAATACTCAACAGGCATCAGTGAGGAGCAGGCAAGAGAAAACAAAGCAACATTTTGTTTCCTGTTGCACTTAAAATTTCAGGAGGTTTAATTTTAACAATGAGAACAAATGCGGTTGGAAGGGAGAGATAATGGGAACTGCAGATGCTGGAGATTCCAAGTTGGAAGGGATATCTCTTTGAAGGGTGATGAGGATTATAGTGAGCTGTGATGCATTTCCAGGATACCAGTAGATGGACATGAAAGGTGCAAGAAATTTGGGATAGCTTGACTGATTACATTCATGGTTCGCATGCTTGTATCTAAGTAAGGTCAGTCTTTGGCAGTACCCATGGGAATTGTATCCCTCAATCTCTTTGCTTGAAATTTGTCTCTCTTCTAATTTAATGAAGATTTTAAGCTATCTCAGAGAAACAAGGTGAATTGACTCCGTGAATGTACCAGAGAGATAAATTTCAGATAATGTCATTAAATCTTCACACCAATAATTCATGCCCCATACTATTTAAAATACCTTGTAATTTGTTGTGAATTTGCTGTGCTCTGGATTATAATTCAATGCAATAATAACTCAGTGAAAAGATATGTTATGAAATTTGAAATGTTAGCTTTCAATTAAAATACACACACTGCGTTTAATGATTCTCTGCAGAATAATGATGAAATGTTTCCACTAAATTAATTGTCTGAAACTCAAGAATATAACATTTTAAGATCTATTTGGGATTTCCATATTTTTCTGCAACTTAATCAATAATTTTGAAACAATGCTGTAGTTGTGAAGAAAAATAGTGATCATAACTTCCATTATGCAGATTTGGATACAAATTAGCAGAGGTGGCCATGTGGAAGAATTCATTGAGAGTGTTCAGAACAGTTTTTGAGAAGAATATTTTATGGATCAAACAAGGGATCAAGATATTTTGGATCTGGTGTTATGTAATGAGTCAGGTTTACTGCATGCTGTTAGAGTCAGAGAAGTTTTAGGAAACAGTGACTATAGTATGGTTGAATTCAGCTTTCAGTTTGAGAGGGAGGAACTTGGGGCAGAAACAACTGTTCCAAGTTTAAATAAGGGCAATTTCAAATGAATGAGGATAGAATTTACTGGAGTGAAGTAGGAAGGAATTTAGTTCAAGATAGCATCAAATTCAAAGAAAAACACACAACATGGTAAAGTTTATTGGTAAGCCAGAGGATTTGGAAAGTTTTTTTTAAAAAAAACCAATGATGACCAAAAAAATCAGCAGAAGGGTAAAGAAAAACTTTGAGAGTGGGGAATTCTTGTTAAAACTACACAAAGCACAATTCAGGCCACAGAATACTGTGAACAGTTTTAGGCCCTGTATTTAAATATAGATATAGTGGCATTGGAGTCAGCTCAGTGAAGGTTAACTTGGCTGATCTGGGTATGGAAGGACTATCTTATGAGGAGAGGTTGAGTTGGTTGGGCATGTACTTGTCGAAGTTTACAAGAAAGAGAGGCAACCTCATTGAAACATTTAAGATTCTTAGCGGACTTAACAGGTGGGGTGCAAAAAGATTGTCCCCAACTGTGGGATTGTCAAGGATCAGGAGACATAATCTCAGAATAAAAGGTTACCTTTTAAGATAGAGATGAGGAGGAATTTCTTCTCTCAGCCGGTAATGAATCTGAAGAAATTTTTATTCAGAGTTCTTTCGGGGCTGGGTCATTAAGTATTCAAGGCTGTGATAAGATAGTGTTTCAGTCAGTGAGGGAATGAATGGTAATAGGGAAAAGGCAGGAGAGTGGAGTTGGGAATTATCAGATCAGCCATTGATCTCATTGAATGATGGAGAATACTCACTATGTTCAATGATGTACTTTTGCCCCTACATTTTACTGCCTTATGGTTGCTAATTGAGAATTCAGTTGAGTGGATTTATTCAATTTTAGAGATTTTTTCACCCTCCATCAGTGTATTTATCCACTGTATGTAATGTAAAGCCTCCTTCTGTGCTGTACTCATCTATGATTAGATTAAATAACCATCTACAACAAAAAAGCAATGCTTACTGTTGTTGTATTATGGCATAGACTCCAGACCAGGCAGGACTGTACCTCTAAGGCAGTTAAATGACATTACTCGGTGACTTTCCAGTAGAAAGGTAACCACCTTGCCTTTGCTCGCTGTGTCTAAGGTACGGAGTCGGGGTAGTATGTGTGGTCAGTTAGTTATGTGAATGTATTGTCCAATAACAGCAGTGAGCATAGGACCTAGAACCAGAACCAGGGTGGAGCAGGCAATGGGGCAGATGCTGAAGGTATGATTCAGCTGCTTGGTCTGGTCTGATAGAGGGGTCGGGGGAGGCCTCCAGTCTGATTCAAACAGTGTGTTCCAGATCATCCTGGCGATCAGACAATGAGGCAATCTGATAGATGCTGTGGAACTGGGAACAGTCCTCCTTCAAGGATAGCGAATGCCTTGGGAAAGAGGATAGAGTAGCAATGTCATTGAGACAGGGTTTGTATGGGCTATACCTGAGCACAGATAAACTGGGTGGTCTTGTGATCAAACAGTGACCCAGGTGAGAGGGTCTGGAAGTATGAGCAAGGGAGTGTCTGCCAAGCCAGATGTGCACCATGAGCAGCTTGGCTTTATGCCAGCTGTGCCATGATGTTGCCAGTGAAGGGCAGTGAATATTTAACTCTTGTCTAGGTGCACAATGGCCTTTTAAAGTTGGCATGGGTACCAGTGATGCCCAGTCAGTGGCAAGGTCTCCTAAGAACAGCGGGTGATAGAATTGGGCAAAAGGGATATGTGCCATAGTCATGGGGTAGCTACTTATTGAGGCATGATTGGTAAGGTGTGGCAAAAATGTTGTGGAAACCCTCCAAAAACTAAGATGAAAATTGCTCAAAAAAGAATCTAAGGTTCAGCCCCAAGCATGTTAGTCTGTGCGGTTGCAGCGTTGTAACTAGTCGGTGTCACAGATAAATTTCAAGATCTCTGACTCAGCAAGAAATCAGCTTTCTGTGGTATATGTTGCCCAGGCTAATGCTTCAAAACTGCAAACCACATCAATTATTTCACCGCAGTTAGCAAACGAAGGGAATCGTGCCACACAAAAGCAGTGTTTTGAATTTTAAAACCAGTTGTACACTTAGTCACAGACAGCACAGCAGTGAGACAAACCTTTCCATGTGCCATATATCCAACCACGCTAAAGGACAGCAACGGATGAAATTCGAAGTGACAGACAATGTGCCGGTACACAACTGGAAACTTAACTTCAGACGCAATGTTGACGAGGTTACTGACATGTCTGAACATCAAGATATTCTCATCTTACGACATGTGTCTGAATAATTATGCACTTCTTTGTTGATCTATCACCTTGATTTTTGAAATGGATTCAAAATCTCAGAAGGGTTTTCCTCTTTGATTAAAAACGGTTGTAAACCCTCAGGGCAGTATTAGGTCACAAGAACAAAATAAATAAGCCTTCTAGAAGAAGTGATGCGGAGGCCAGGTTTCAGTGCATGTAATGCAGCAAGCCTGTTTATTGATATATTACACACAGCATCAAAAAAATCAGTCTCAGGTACATTAAAGTTAATATTTTTGTATGGACATTTCATGATTTTTTTTTAAAAGTGTACAGAGAGTTTGCATAAAATTGAAGTCTAGATTGTGAAGACAGTGCCCTGACTGAGCTCCCAAATATAACATGCCCCATTTCATGAACAGTTGTAAATTGTTTCCTAAAGCATTCATTAAAGCAAAGCATGAATTGAGGATGAAAATGGGGAGCTGCTTCCTTGAGGAGTTAGATCTAATGAGCAGCATGAATTCAAAATAAAGAGTTTGTGTCTTTCACCTCAATACAGCTGTGTCTGTGCATATTTGTGCGTGCATTTGAGTCTGTGTATACGCTTTTATGTGTTTGTGCATTTATGCAGGCTTGTGTTTGTGTTTGTGTGTGCGTGTGTGTATGTGTGTGTGTGTGTGTGTGTGTGTGTGTGTAGTTGTGTGTATTTGTTGGAGTGTTTCTGTATTTCTAGTTATATGCATGTCTGTATATGTGTGTGTGACTGTATAAATGTGTGCATTTATGTGTGCCTTTGTATCTTGGCCTGTGTGTTTTTGAGGTTTGATTGTCAATGGCAGAATGTTTCAGAATAGTGATTTTTTTTAAATCCTAAAAATCAAAAGCATCACAAAGACTGGAGATTTGATTCATACCAGAACAAATAACTGATTTGCAAATTTTCTTATCTCACTTTGCACCAGTAAATCATTAGAAATATTATTTTGTAGGTCTTATGTGATATTTAACATCATGACAACTATTTTTAATAAACTGACACAATCATTTAAAATGCTGTTTTTAAAATATTGGCAAGTATATATTTTTGTAAAAAAAACTTTCATCAGTTTCCTTAGGTACAGGTGATACTAACTTTCAAATAGGTCCTTCACAAGTCCACTCAAATGATTCAGAAATTTATTTCACAGAAAGCAATTTTGCAACTTCACTCTTTTGCTAAATGTTGCGTTTTACATTACAGTTTGAATTTCCCAGATCATAGGCAGCCAAAAAAAATCATTTGTTCCCTGTGATTACTAAACCTTACTAAATATTTAGATCATTAATAATATTTTATTGCAATAAAAGGAATAAGAGCATGTTACTCTTGCAAAATTAGTTATCCACCAGGAGAGTACGAGCCCCATTAAAGGTTCAGAGCTTTCCTGGTGGATAGAGGCGCTCTTTTGTTTAACCTATTCTCAAACTGCTCCCATCACTGCCCTGGACAAGAATGTACTGGGAACACCGAAAAGTGCAGAGCTTCGTCCTTGTGATGTAAAATATATGATCACGGTCAATGTGCATAGGCAGTTTGCTGAAGTGGAGAATTGTTAACATGAACATCAGAATAAAATCCGACTTTTTTTTACAATATATTCAATTCCAAACCCGGTGAGAGAAAAATTGGGCCACTACCTAACCTGTATGGGGTAAGTGTCAGGTAATGTCAGTGTGCACTTCTTTGTTGTACAACTCAAAACAGACTAACAAGGCATTTTATGTCTCAGGAGATTCCCATCTAAACACATGCTGTACAATTCATAACTGAGCACATGACATACCTGCTGATGCACACTGACAGATGAGGGGCAGAGGACTGGGACAAGGTAAATTTGAGAACATGACACATTTTTTATACAGTAAGATAGTTAACAAAAAAGCTTGCAACTTTTTTACATAAATAAAACTATTTGGAAACCTGAATTAATTTGAATATCTCGAGCACTGCATTGATGTTAAAATAAAAAGACTCAAAAGTTCTGACAGCATCTACAGAGGGAAATGGAGTTGATATTTCAGAATTTCTTCAGAATTGAGAAAAGTTAAAATGACAGGAACACATCCACTCAAACCTGCTCTGTCATTCAGTGAGGTAATGGCTGTTCTCTGGGCGAATTCCATTTACCTGCATTTGGCCTATATCCATTAATACCCTACTTTAGCAAAAAAAAACTGTCACAGATTTAAAAATAACAACTGATCCAGAATCCACTGCCATTTGTGTAAGACAGTTCTAAACTCTCACTACTCTGCACGTAGAAGAGCTTCTTAAAATCTCTCCTGAGTGGTATGGCTCTAATTTTTCGACTAAGCTCCTTTAATGTAATAGGTTTTGAGCCAGTGAAACAATGTGACAAAACGGGAGGGAAAGTCTGTGATGTGGTGGAGGGCAAGGGAGATTTAATCACAAAAGGTTTGATGCTATAAAGTTGTGGGGAGTCATGATGGGGCATGTAACAAGACAGAATGTGTACACTGAGGAGTCAAAGATGCCAGATCTGCTGTCAAACTACAAAGTGAAGGAAATAAAAAAGCAAGAAAAAAAGTTGAGGCAGCAATGAAAGAAATACACGGAAAACAAAGTAGGAGCAGGAATGATGATCTAAAATTGTTGAGTTTAATTGTTGCTGATTCCAGAAGGCTGGAAGTCCTTCTCAAGACTTGCATTGAGCTTCTTTGGATCACTGTGGCAGACCAAGGGCAGAAGGGGCAGAGTGGCAGCAAGGAGGAGGATTAAAATGACAGGCAGCAGGAAGCAGGGTCAGAGTTTGCAGACAGCACAGATATGTTCCGCAAAGTGCTCAGCATTTGGTCTCCCAGGAGCAACCAATCCCTAAGCAGCGATTACTAAACTGAAAAGAAGTCCAAGTGAACAATGGCTTCACCTGCAATGAACGTTTGGGGTCTTGGATGGTGACAAAGGAGGATGCAAAAGGACATGTGTTATATCCCCACCTATTTGCAAGGTGTGTGTTGGGGTGAGGACGGTGGGGTGGCATTGTGTTGCAGGAAAGGCAGAGATTTTGGGGGCCAGGTTGTTGTGGGGGGCTGTCAGAATCCGGAGCAAGGAGTGTAAGTTGCATTTGATGGTGGCATTATGCCGGAGGTGACAGAAATAGTGGAGGAGATAGATTTGCTTTTTTTAAGAATGTGGTTATGTCTGGCACTAATATCCTTAATTTTGCACAGTAGCCAAAATTTCACAATGTATTTAATACATAAGGACTAGAATGTGAAGTCATCATCCAGCCCATGGGTTTGCTTGATCCCCTCATGTGAGCAACTTGTGCCCACCTCTAAGTTGGCATTTCTAAGGCCAACTTCACAAGTCTTACCTCTCACCCTTAATAATGCCATAGACAAGGCCCTATAAATCACAGCAGCACATAACTTGACATTTCAAAGCAGCTTGTTTGGGAAGAAAACTTGATAGCGACCTAATTTTATTCAAAAATAAATTGACTGTGGATAAGTTCCTGGACAATCGATTGTGTCACTCACTGAAGGCAATAAATGTGGAACAAAAATGTTTTGTTCATTTGTAAAATATTGGGTTAGAAAGCATACATGGGATGGCAACAAATGAGAACTGTAATTCTATTTAAGAGTAAAATTGTGCTCCAAATATCAAAATGCAACTGGCTGACACATACTTCAGACTCTGCCATTATTTTTTAAAGCAAAAGTAAAATTCAGACCAAACGATTTGAGTTTTGGCCCATCACCCTGCAGATATTTTAATCAAGCTGAGGGCACAGGTTATCACTAAAACATACCATAGATGCTGGAAATCTAAAATAAAAACAAAAAATTGCTAAAAAAACACTTGGAGGGTCAGGTGGCAGCACAGATTGAGATCACTTCAGATCAACTGTCTTTCAATCGAAGGAAAAGTCTTTGGCCCGAAGCATTTTTTGATCTGTTTATATGGCCTGCTCCAACATTTTATTTCAGAGTAAAGTTAATGTTAGTAGTTTTAGCAGGCAGCGGTATGCCACAGGAATTAACCCACTTCAAGTAACTGGGTTAATGTCTCAAATAAAAAAAAGTCACGAGGACACACTGAAGCAGATGTCCAACGTTTTGCTAACGTGATTGATTTCAAACAAAATTAAACTCATCACTCCTGCACTAGTTGACCTACTTTGGCTCGCAACCGGGCATGGCCTCTCTAATAATATTCTCCCCATACTTGTGTTCAAATGCCTGCAACGCCACACCCTTCCTGGATTTGTAATCTCCTCATGTCCTCGACCCCGCCAAGATCTCAGTGTTCTTTCCATTCTGGGTTCTTGCACATACAGCATTTAATTGCCAACTACTGAAGCCCATGTCTTTAGCTGCATGGGCCCCAAGCTTGAGAATTCCCTCCCTCAACGTCTTCGTCTTTCAACCTCTCTCTCCTCTCTTCAAGTGCTCTTCAAAACCTATCGCTTCTGGGTTAGCTGTCCTAAATCTCCTTATGAGGCTCAATGAGAAATTTTGCCCACCAGGCACTATAGGGTGCTTTATGACATAAAAAGGAGCTACATGAAGAAAATTGTTTCAGAGATAATGGGAACTGCTGATGCTGGAAAATCCAAGGGAACAAAATGTGGAGCTGGATGAACACAGCAGGCCAAGCAGCATCTCAGGAGCACAAGTTGTTGGTTTTTATGACAGGTAACTGGTCTGCACAGGCAGGTAGAAATTTTAGGCCATTTTCAGTAGCATTGTCAACTTTACTGCCGAGGCCATGTGGTACAGCCTAGGCTCCTTAGGAACCAGAAGAGTGCTGACTGGCTATAGAGGATGCGGATTAGAAAAATTATGTGATAATTTTGTTTCTCGACTCAACAATTAAAATTAAATCAATTTCAGCCATGATACAGACAAACAGATGAAATTTTCATGAAAACAAGTTTCTACTCCCATTTTTTCTTTGAAGAAAAAAAGGATGCCACAATGCATTTGATACTGAAATCTGGCATTTCCCCTATTAAGTGCCATAAGTCAATTACAATAGAATGCCATGAAGATAAAATCACAATCATCCCTTCTACCTCTTCAATATCAATAGTCATTCATGAGTGGTGCTAAGAAGTTCTCACTCCCATCATAGTCATACAATCCCTACAGTGTGGAAGTAGGCCGTTCAGCCCATCGAGACAATACTGCCCATCTGAATCGCATCCAACCCAATCCCTGTAGCTGTGCATTTCCTATGGCCAATCTATCCAGCGTGAAAACTCCTGGACTCTATGGGACAATTTTTAGCATAGCCAATCCACCTTAATGGCACATCTTTGGGCTGTGGAAGGAAACCAGAGCACCCAGAGGAAACCCATGCAGACACGGGGAGAATATGCAAACTCCACACAGTCACCCAAGCCTGGGATCAAACCTGTGTCCCTGGCGCTGTGAAGCAGCAGCGCTAGCCACTGAGCCAGTGTGTCGCCCCAATATTATTTCATTCATTCACATAATCAGATAAATTATGCATCTAAAAATAAGGCTGCTAAGCCCGCTATTGCTATTAACTAATGGTCGAGCACACCCCAGCCCATTTTCTCTGCTTTGATTCCAACTTTGAATTGGAATCATTTTTAGACAATACATAATCTGTGTCTATAGCAGTTAGCTTTTCATTCTCAGTTGGTAATTGTCATTGCAAGGACTTTTTAGCAACACAGGAAGGCAGCAGGCCATTCAGCCCCTGTCAAATATTATTCCGTTCAATTGGATCATGCTTTAGCACTGTTTATTTCCCATGTCCACTTGCTTCAATAAAGCTAACCATCTCAGTATTAAAATCTTCAATTGATGCCCAAGGACAGCAATTTTATTTTGTCTGGAGGAGAACGTTTCAGACCACTACCACCTTGTGTATAAAGGAAAATGTCCTTGTGTGATGCCTACCAATCAGGAAGAGACAACACTCATGCTTGTTTTCTCCCATCTGTTCTTGCTTAGTTTCCTTAAAAAATAGACATTTTGATGGACCGACAATACGGATGGCATTGGTTTGATGTTGCCATTTGACCACAACTTCAGGAGCATTCTAGGCAGCAGTGACCAGAGGACAAAAGCAGACAACTGCCTTCTGCAATATCACACTCCTTCCACTGGATCAAAATCCCAGTCGAGCCACACAAAAAAAAATGCAGATAATGCATCTGCCAGAAACTGTGAAACAAAGCTGTTGACACTCGTTAGAAATGGTTTTTACAACTTCTCAGATATTTTCTGCACATCCAGTGGGTTTTGACAAAAGGGTCATCAAAGGACTCTCCACAAAAAGAATAACACAACCCTAAATACCAGCCAGGAGACTGAAGCTGCTGGTTTATTTGAATCACCTTTCTTTGGATCATTTTTTACTTCCTTCCTCAGTCTGCTTGTAACACCAGAAGAGTAAGCAGCTGCAGGCTTAGCCAACACCTGCATATGATCTCAATCTCTCTCAAAAATCAGACTTCTGGAAAGAATCCTTCATTTCACCTTTAAAATGTACCAATTCCTAAATTACAACTACTGTACCTTTTACTTATAATTCTATTACTATTAAGATCCTGAGAAAGTCAACTTAAAGTATCTCTCATGAGCATTGATTTACTGAACACTACCTCAGATGAATTAATATTGATATTTTCAATTTTAAGTCATTTGCAATTTGCAACTTTTTCCTTTCCTTCTCTTTTCTTTTTTGTCTTGGTTGTGTTTATATGTGAACATGTCCCGAAAACAAGTCCCCAGCACACTAAAAGCAGCAACGAATGACTCTTTGTTTTAATACTGAAGAATTTATTGTGGTTCACTTTAAATTGAACTTCATAAACAGGTTTAGTGGAAACATATAGCCACACATTTTTAAAAGGGCTAAGAAAGATTAAAAACAACTACCTCTGGTATTGATAGAACATCAGAACAATAACAATAACTTGCTTCACCTTACCCTCCGGTCTGGAACACTTTTGTACTTCCAGGCTCTAATATTTCAATTACGTTCTCTTGACTCCAACTACAGGATGCAATTTCTTGGAGTCTATCAAAGCAACTCAATTATATCGCCCCTTAATCTTTTATGTTCTCCACTTGTTTAGATAAGTCATTGGGCTTGGTGGATGTTGGAGTCAATTGACCCTTTAATTGAGTTCTGAATGATTTGAAATGTTGCATTTTATAATTAATGATTCAGAAGTAGTTTATATTTTATTTAGCATTTTTAAATCTTGGTGCATGCTAATATTCAAGCATAAAAATCAAAGCGACATCATTATTGTACTCTGGGCAGAAGGCTCATTTGCAGGTGATTACACCAATGTGTGGGGTACAGGCACACCCGCACCTGTCAGAGTGACACAGGTATATGCTCCCCCCATCAGCATGGCATAAGTACAGAGGCCAGTACTGTACACACTGCTCAAATATGGTCTCACCAATGCCTTGTATAATTGAAGCATTACCTCCATACTGTTGCATTCAATTTTCACCTCACAATGAAACAGTCTGTGAGCCTTCCTGAATACTTGCTGTGCCTGCATACAAACCATCTGTGACTCAATTTTTCCTTCTTCAAGAGCTCACACCTGAAAGATCCTAACCCATGTCAAACTGAATCTACTTACCTATACAGCTCAGAGAATCCATTCCTTGGTTTGTTTTACACAGCAAACCTTATGGAGATCAGTTCGACCCAATATTGACAAAGGATGCCCCATCCCCAGCAAGCATCAAAGTCTCTGATTTTCATACTCGAAATTCAACCAGCTCAAAACTAGATGAAGACACAAAATATATGATGGCCTCTGTACTGGATATCTTGATTTTACACCACCTCGTATAGGTCTGGGCTTCAGGAAAAATATTTATCTTTCAGTTCATACACAGCAGCCTGTTTAAACAGATAATTGGAACTGCAGATGCTGGAGAAACTGAGGCACCAAGGTATAGGACAGGATGAACACACCAGGCCAAGCAGCATCTTAGGAGCAGGAAGGCTGACTTTTCGGACCTAGACCCTTCATTAGAAATGGGGGAGGAGAGGAGGGTTCTGAAATAAATGGGGAGAGAGGGGGAGGCAGGTCGAAGATGGATGAAGGAGAAGATAGGTGGAGAGGAGACAGGCAAGTTAAAGAGGCAGGGATGCAGCCAGTAAATTTGAGTGTGGGTGGGGAGGCAGGGAGGAGATAGGTCAGTCCAGGGAGGACGGACAGGTCAAGGTTGCAGGAACAGCAACTCATATTCCGCTTGGGAATCCTACAGCCCAATGGTATCAATGTGGATTTCACAAGCTTCAAAATCTCCCCTCCCCTTACCATGTCCCAAGACCAGCCCAGCCTCCCTAACCTGTTCTTTCTCTCCCCTTGCCCTCCTCCCACCTCAAGCCGCACCCCCACTTCCGACCTACTAACGACTCGGAGGCCGTGCTGTCTGTGGGCTTCGTGTCGTACAGTCTGGCAGAGAAGGATCTGCTGATCCTCAAAATGTCGGGCCGAGACGACGTCGCCGAGCCGTCGTCCTCCTTCAGCCGGCTAAGCACAGAGCTCTCTTTGTGCACCTTCTGAAAGAAGAAACGCGAGCACGTCTCGTCCTGCTCCACGGAGCGGACCCTGGACCGGAAGATTATCCTGGAGGCATCCACGGCGAAGAGCGAGACTTGCTGGCCCCTCACCTCACGGAGTCCTGTGAGTGACAGTCGGCCAGCAGGAGGCAGTGTTCAGAGAAGAACACAGGTGGACCTGACTGAGAACGCCTGTGACACAAACAGGAAGTCTATCCTTGAGCGAATAGACCCGTCGGGCCTCGACCAGGTGTACTTCCACTGCGCTCCGTCTGCAGGGGTGCTGAATATGTCGAGCAGCTTGGCGACCATCACAGTGCCCATCAGGAATCTGGACGGGACATCCAGTTGACTCCCCCCACCCGCTGTCCCCACGCCGGATCTTCCATCTGCATCGATGATGCAGTTGAAGTCTCCGCCTAGGATGACTGGCCTGGACGTAGCCAGCAGGGGTGGAAGCCGCTGCAGGGCAGCCAACCGCTCACTCCGTACCTCTGGGGCGTACACGTTGATCAGCCTCAGGGGAGCATTCCTGTAGGTGATGTCAGCCACTAGGAGGCGCCCCCCCACCACCTCCTGAACTTGAGAGATGGTGAAGTTGTGCCCCCGCAGCAGAATAGCCAGGCCCGAGGAGCGACAGTCGTTACCCCCCGACCAGATCGAAGGCCCACAGGTCCAGGCGCCCGACCATTTCCCGTACCTGCTGAGGTGCGGTATCCCGCACTCCTGCAGAAACAGGAGGTCCGCCTTGATGGTGGTCAGGTAGGCCAACAGACAAAACGGGCTCAGAAACCATAACCACTCTCCCCTACATCAAAGACATTTCCGAAATGACTGCCAGACTACTCGGACCCCTTGGCATCAGGGTAGCCCACAAACTTGCGGTGGACTTGACGCTGCGCACATTAATGCTCGCAACTCGTACCCCCATTGTGGGCAGTGACCGCAGTACCCTCCCCGAGTCCAAGGTCCAGCCCCTCCATCTGCCCCTTCATGCCCATTCCCCGGGCTAACTGCTGGACGCTCTCCGGGCACAGGAAACCGTCCATGCTGCCTTCCGGGTGGCATCCCTCCGTCGGGGGTACGGAGGCAGGAGAATCCGGCTCTGGGTCATGTTGGGGATGTGCTGTTTCCTCCTTTCCGCCTGGAAGTTCTGGGGGACACTCCAGGGCCCCAGCGGCACGTGGCTGGGTGTCGGATGGAGCCTCAGGGTGCCTCCCATCACCTGGAAGCGGGGTGCTGCTTTTCTTCTCCCTTGAGATCTTTAGCTTCTGCTTTGGGCAGGCCCCCTCCGAATCTCCCTTGTCAGAGGAGCTCTTACAGCCCCCCTGTAGCTGCCTCTTCCCGCCTGATGGTTGTGGCTCCTGGGCCCGTCGACGCACCTTCCTCCTCACTTTCTGGGCCGTCGTCCACTCCCCTGGGTCGCCTGTCGCCGCCTCCATCGACTCCGGGTTGTCGGGGGGGAGTGGAGCCAGGAGGGGTGCTTTGCTGGCCTCGGGCCGATCCCGTGGTGCTGGGCCCTCCTGCACGGCCTGGCCCTCCTGCACATTAGTGGGGTCCTTGCAGGGCCCTGGCGCCTTCCTCTCCTCCGGGGGGGGCTGGCCCCGCATTGCCCCTGCCGGCGACCTGGGCGTAGGTGGTCCCCCGCTGCGGGCATGCCCGATAGAGGTGGCCCGCTTCCCCGCAAAGGTTGCAGCTTTTCTCTTGTGGGCAATCCTTTGCAAGGTGTCCCTTCTCCCTGCAGTTCCTGCAGATGGTGGCTTTGCAGTCGGCCGCCACGTGACCTGACCTACCACAGGCATGGCAGACTTTAGGTTTCCCTGCGTACGTCAGGTAGCCCTTGCTCCCACCGATAGCGAAGCTGGACGGTGGGTGTACAATGTTCCCGCCCGCGCCCATCCTCAGCGTCACCTTGACCTGCCTCTTACTGGTTCAGATGCAAAAGGGGTCCATGATGTCGGTTAGGTCCCCTTCCACCTTCACGTACCTTCCAAGGAAGGTCAGGGCATCAACTGCTGGCACATGCGGGTTGTCCATATGTACAGTCATCATACGGCTCCTCTGCGCTGGTATCACAAACAGCGGGACAGCGGTCAATATAGAGAGAGGGCCCTCACTTCCTTTCTCCTTGAATACCTCCAGGAAGCGCTCGTAAAGCTTGGCACTCCTGAAGGTCACGTCGTAAAAACCTCCTCCGGGGAAATCCTGCAGGCAGTAAATGTCCGCAGCAGCGAACCCACAACAGTCCAACAGGACCCTCTTCATGAAGAAGGTGCGGTTCACAGGTGCACCTTCATCCACCTTCTTGACAGAAACACGGATGGTGTTCCAGACCCCCTGACCTGGAGCATGAGCACTTGCCGCAGCCATCGTTGCAGGTTGGCTGCTCCCCTGAACCAGCGTTCGGCCAAAGCCAGCATTAAGATCCACTGGTTGCTAGGGTGCACAGCCAACCCGACGTCCTCCTTTCACCTCCAACACAGTCAAGCTCTCCTCCTCTTGGTCCCCAAAAGAGTGGGTCTTTATTTTGTTCCAGATGTAAGCTGGTTCACTGAGCTGGAAGGTTTGTTCCCAAACGTTTCGTCACCATTCGAGGTAACATCATCAGTGAGCCTCCGACGAAGCGCTGCTGTTTGTCCCGCTTTCTATTTATCTGTTTAGGTTTCCTTGGGTTGGTGATGTCAGTTCCTGCATTGTTGATGTCATTTCCTGTTCTTTTTCTCAGGGGATGGTAGATTGGCTCCAAATCAATGTTTGTTGATAGAGTTCCGGTTGGAATGCCATGCTTCTAGGAATTCTCGTGCGTGTCTCTGTTTGGCTTGTCCTAGGATGGATGTGTTGTCCCAGTCAAAGTGAGTAATCTGTGAGTAAGGATACGAGTGATAGTGGGTCATGTCGTTTTGTGGCTAGTTGATGTTCATGTATCCTGGTGGCTAGCTTTCTGCCAGTTTGTCCAATGTAGTGTTTTCCTGTAGACGCTGGTTTGAAGATGTCACAGTAGAGCGAACAGCCAATGCGGAACTACAGGAAAACAACACATACGGACCAAATACTGAACTACAGGAGCAACCATCCCAACACCCACAAACGAAGCTGCATTAAAACATTACTCCAATGAGTCACCACACACTGCAGCACAGAGGAACTACGCAGAGCAGAGGAAAATCACCTCTACAGCGTATTCAAAAAGAATGGGTACCTTATGAACACAGTCTGCCGATTCCTCAGCAATAAACCCTAACAAACAGACAAAACGGGCTCAGAAACCATAACCACTCTCCCCTACATCAAAGACATTTCCGAAATGACTGCCAGACTACTCGGACCCCTTGGCATCAGGATAGCCCACAAACCCACCAACACACTAAAACAGCAGCTAATGAACTTAAAAGACCCTATACAGACAACAGACAAAACGAACATCATCTCCAAAATACCTTGCAAGAACTGTGACAAACACTACATTGGACAAACTGGCAGAAAGCTAGCCACCAGGATACATGAACATCAACTAGCCACAAAACGACATGACCCACTATCACTAGTAACCTTACATACAGGTGAGGAAGGACACCACTTTGATTGGGACAACACATCCATCCCAGGACAAGCCAAACAGAGACATGCACGAGAATTCCTAGAAGCATGGCATTCCAACCAGAACTCCATCAACAAACACATTGATTTGGAGCCAATCTACCATCCCCTGAGAAAAAGAACAGGAAATGACATCAACAATGCAGGAAATGACATCACCAACCCAAGGAAACCTAACCAGATAAATAGAAAGCGGGACATAACACCAGCGCTTCGTCGGAGCCTCACTGATGATGTTACCTAGAATGGTGACGAGCCGTCTGAAAACTAACCTTCCAGCTCAGCGAGCAAACTCACATCCAGTGCCTAAGCTACATTCAACAGCTATCTCCCAGGCTATCCTGGAACCTTCTTCATCATTCCTTCATCACTAAAATTTGGGAAATCGCTCCTGACAGCAATATATGTGCTCATTCACCACAAAGTCTTGGAGGTGGCTCAACTGCAACTCTTCAAGGGCAATTAGAGTTGGGTAGCAGCTGCTTGCCTGGCTAATAGCACTCACAGCATATGAACTGAATTAAACAGAAAGCAAACCTATAATATGGAAGCAGTTTTCATATTGCAACCTTTTGTAGCTTCTCATTTTGGAGAATAGTGTTGCATCTCCTGCAAATCCAGTTTTCGAGAGTCACAGACTCAAAATGGAAAGATACATTCTGGTCAGGATCTCACAGCATTTTGTCATCGTGTATAATCAACATTCTGGGTTTTTCCCGTACAAATTGAGGAATTAAGCAATGTTCTGTCTTACAGGGTATACGGCGATTCTCACCACAGATTTTAGTTGGTAATTTAGTTATTTCTTTTCCTCCCTGCACAGCACATTCTGGATTTATTCAGACAGTTACCAATGTGATAAGAAAGCATCATGAACACTCTCTCAAAATCCAGTTCTTGCTATTGCTGCACAAAAGCAGAACTAAAACGTACTTTCAATCTTGTTCCCACTTGGTAGATGTGATGATGAAAATGTATCCTTGTTCAGAATTAGATAGTTGAAAAGAGCTTTGTGCATTGAAAGTACATTGGTTGAAGCTTGGAATTTTCAATTCACTTTTGATGTATAATTGTTCTATAAACTGTTTTTCTCTTGTCTTCAACTTTTAAGATTTTTCCCCCTCCCAGGAATTCCCTTTGCCACAGATGTAAATATAAAAGATGGTACAAAAATTCTCATTTCTAAAATCCGCCTTTTTTCTCTTTTTATCACTTTACGATGTATCTTCCATGAGTAGAAGGAATGCAATTATATGGTAGAATTAAAAAAAGTGAAGTAATATTATCAGTAAATTCAGATACTGGCAAGAGGTAGAAGAAACCTAGAAGTTTCCATAATCTCTGAATTAATATGAGCTTTCACAGAAGAATGTGGGGACAGAATTGGGCCATCCAGCCCCCTGAGCATGTTCTGCCATTCAATTAGATTACAGCCTATTTGAACACCAATTTCAGTCACCCATGTTTGATCTGTGCTGAAGTTTCTTACCCACAAGTGTACATACTGGTGCTGCTCGTTGAAAAATTTAATAGCAATCCAGCAATACTGCTTAAAAATTTTACCATGCACTCTGTCTCTGTCTAGAAAAAGAAATTGTTTTAATGCCAATCTAACTGTGCAACAGCTTTGAGAAATTTAGCTTTTAAAAGATAGATCTACAACAATCAAAATCACCTCAAAGGTCAGCATAAGTCTCCGCGCTGATCTCCAATTTACCAGTTGACAACATATGCATGTTCCTTCCCTAGACTGATAACCACGACATTGGGGCTCCGTGTTGGAGGGGTAGAGTCCCCATCTAAGGACTAGGAGGCCTGGGTTTTAAAAACACCTATTCCTGAAAAGTGTAATGGCATCTGTAAACACATTGATCAGAAAAGTGCAAAACAAATACTGAATTGCACAGAATGTCTGCTACTGAAACTTAGAATACATAAATTGGATGTAATTAATTCCAGATTTAATTGAAGTTGACAGTTGTAAATTCTAACTACTCAGTCTAAGTGGTTGGTTACTTTATTAAGGCTAAAAAAGAGATTTGCATTAAATGTCTCAAGAAGGCCTAAATGTTTTCAAGTTCATGAAGTACTTTTGAAGTGTGGGGAAACAAAACTATCAATATCCTGAGCATTACAATTGACAAGAAACTGAACTTGACTCACCACATAAATGCAGCAGCTCAACAGCTGGTCAGAAGCTGAGCTTTCTGAGGTGGGTAACTCACCTCCTGACTCCCCAGAGCCTAAATATTATCCACAAGGCACAAAGCAAGTGTGTGATAGAAAACTCCCCTCTTCCCTCAATGGGCATTGCTCAGATAACACTCAAGAAGCTCAACTCCACCCAAGACAAAGCAGTCCACTTGTCTGGCACCTCGTCCTACACCTTCATTGTTAATTGTTTTCACTACCAATGCATGATAGTAGTAGTGTGCACCATCAGCAATACAGGCTATGGCAATTCACCAAGAGTCTTTCAAAAGACTATCCAAACCCACGATCTCTGAGAACATGGACAGCAGATGCATGGGAACATCTCCCCTGCTGCTGCAAGTTTCTCTCCAAGCCACATATCATCATGACTTGATCATAGCTTGTCACTCTTGATAAAAGTCCTGGAACTCCATCCCTAACTGCATTTTGTGTGGATCTACACCAGATGGACTGCAGTAGTTCAAGACATGGCTGAGCATATTCTTGGGGGCAATTAGGGATGGGCTAGAAATGCTGACTTTGTCAATGATGCCCACACTACTGCAAAAAGGAACATCAATTTGCGTCAGGCAGAAGTGCTCGTAATATTTATGTAGAACTTAGATTTGCATGAGACATGCAAGGCTATGTATGGGTCAGCTACAGGAAAATGAGAGTAGAATAAGACCATAAGACATAGCAACAGAAATTAGGCCATTCGGCCCATCGAGTCCGCTTCACCATTCAATCATGGCCGATAAGTTCCTCAACCCCATTCTGCTGCTTTTCTCCCCATGACCCTTGATACCCCTGATAATCAAAAGCCTGTCTATCTCGCTCTTAAATGTACTCAATGACCAGGCCTCCACAGCCTCCTGTGACAGGGAATTCCATAGATTCACCACTCTCTTACTGAAGAAGTTTCTCCTTATCTCCGTTCTAAAAGGTTTTCCCTTTACTTTAAGGCTGTGCCTTCGAGTCCTAGACTCTCCTCCCAATGGAAGTATCTTTCCAACATCCAATTTGTCCAGGCCATTCAGTCTTTTGAAAGTTTCAGTTAGATCCGCCCTCATCCTTCTATACTCCAGTAAGTACAGTCACAGAGTCCTCAAACATTCCTCATATATTAAAGCTTTCCATTCCTGGGCCCATTCTCGTGAACCTCCTCTGAACCCGCTCCAGGGCCAGTCCATCCTTCCTGAGATATGGGGCCCAAAACTGCAGACAATACTCCAAATGTGGCCTGACCAGAGCCTTATAAAGCCTCAGTAGCACATCCCTGCTTTCATATTCAAGTCCTCTCAAAATAAATGTCAACATTGCATTTGACTTCCTGAATAGTTAGGGTGTTGTACTGCACAACAATTAAATAACCTCGTTATGTTAATCTCATTCTTTCTTCTGATCATAGGATCCCTGTGGTGTGGAAGCAGGCCATTTGGCCCATCAAGTCCACCAACTTTCTGAAGACTATCCCACCTAGACCTACCCCAACTCCTGTAATCCTGCATTTCCATGGCTAACTAGCTTAGTCTACACATCCCTGAACACTATGGACACTTTAGCACGGTCAGTCCAGCTAAATGGCTGATCTTTGGACTGGAAGAGGAAACCGCAGCACCCAAAGGAAATCCATGCAGACACGGGGAGAATGTACAAACTCCACATAACCAGTCTGCCCAAGGCTACAATCAAACCTAGGTCCCTGATACCCTGAGGCAACAGTGCAACCACTAAGTCACTGTGCCATCCATAATGATATCCATGTGGTAACAATAGTGGATGCTAGAAGTTCCTGGACTAATTTATGGTAAAGCTTGTCAACAACATCTGCAATATAGGGCTCTGATATTTACTCCATGTGTCAGGCTTCATTCCCTACCCCCACATCCAAACTTCTAGTCCATTAATATTTTAATTCGAGTACTAAAAGATCCCTTGCTGTTAAGCTTCTTGACACTCTTTGAAGTTGTATTTAGGATGTTGGTCATTCTTCTACAGGAAGGATTTTGTGAGATTTGAAAGAGTTCAGAAAAGATTTACAAGGGTTTTGCTTGGCTCGGAGGGTTTGAGGTATAGGGAGAGGCTGAATAGAATTTTTTTTTACCCCCCTGGAGCATTGGAAACTGAGGGGTAACCTTATAAAAGATTATAAAATCATGGAGGGCATGAATAGGGTGAATGGCCAAGATCTTTTTCCAAATGCGATGGATTCCAAAACTAGAGGGCATAGGCTTAAGGTGAGAGGGGAAAGATTTAAAAGGGACCTAACAGGTAACTTTTTCACACAGAAGGTGGTACGTATATCAAACAAGCTGCAGAGGTGGAGTCAGGTGCAATTACAACATATAAAAAGCCATCTGGATGTATATAAATAGGAAGAGTTTAAACCAATATCAGCCAAAAGCGAGCAAATGTGATTGGTCAAATTGGAATGTCTGGTTGGTGCAGATGAGTTGAACCAAAGGGTCTACAAAAAACACAGGCACTGTATGACTCTATGACTATGTGCAGACTCAACAGGCTGAAAGGCTTTCATCCATGCTGTAGATCACTATGAGTCTATGATTAAACCTCTCTAAATTCTCACAAATACCAATGTAATAATAACCAAGTAACCTGAACCGGTGATGCTGGTTGAGGGGAAAAGTGATAGCCAAAAATTGGTGAGAACTCTCTGGTTTGGGGTTAATTTCTAATCTGAGAGGCAGCACTCATAACAATGCAGCACTTCCTCAGCTGTACTCTGGAATGGGACTTTAGGTGTTTACATCTTTGGAGGAAAGAACTCTACTAACTCGATTTGACAATGGCTGTGATTAAAAAGGACTAAAATAATTTCATTTTATCAATGTCAAAACCCAAGTCTTAGAACATAGAACATAGAACAGTACAGCACAGAACAGGCCCTTCAGCCCACAATGTTGTGCCGACCATTGATCCTCATGTATGCACCCTCAAATTTCTGTGACCATATACATGTCCAGCAGTCTCTTAAATGACCCCAATGACCTTGCTTCCACAACTGCTGCTGGCAACGCATTCCATGCTCTCACAACTCTCTGCGTAAAGAACCTGCCTCTGACATCCCCTCTATACTTTCCACCAACCAGCTTAAAACTATGACCCCTCATGCTAGCCATTTCTGCCCTGGGAAATAGTCTCTGGCTATCAACTCTATCTATGCCTCTCATTATCTTGTATACCTCAATTAGGTCCCCTCTCCTCCTCCTTTTCTCCAATGAAAAGAGACCGAGCTCAGTCAACCTCTCTTCATAAGATAAGCCCTCCAGTCCAGGCAGCATCCTGGTAAACCTCCTCTGAACCCTCTCCAAAGCATCCACATCTTTCCTATAATAGGGCGCCCAGAACTGGACGCAGTATTCCAAGTGCGGTCTAACCAAAGTTTTATAGAGCTGCAACAAGATCTCACGACTCTTAAACTCAATCCCCCTGTTAATGAAAGCCAAAACACCATATGCTTTCTTAACAACCCTGTCCACTTGGGTGGCCATTTTAAGGGATCTATGTATCTGCACACCAAGATCCCTCTGTTCCTCCACGCTGCCAAGAATCCTATCCTTAATCCTGTACTCAGCTTTCAAATTTGACCTTCCAAAATGCATCACCTCGCATTTATCCAGGTTGAACTCCATCTGCCACCTCTCAGCCCATCTCTGCATCCTGTCAATGTCCCGCTGCAGCCTACAACAGCCCTCTACACTGTCAACGACACCTCCGACCTTTGTGTCGTCTGCAAACTTGCTGACCCATCCTTCAATTCCCTCGTCCAAGTCATTAATAAAAATTACAAACAGTAGAGGCTCAAGGACAGAGCCCTGTGGAACTCCACTCACCACTGACTTCCAGGCAGAATATTTTCCTTCTACTACTACTCGCTGTCTTCTGTTGGCCAGCCAATTCTGTATCCAAGCAGCTAAGTTCCCCTGTATCCCATTCCTCCTGACCTTCTGAATGAGCCTACCATGGGGAACCTTATCAAATGCCTTACTGAAGTCCATATACACCACATCCACAGCTCGACCCTCATCAACCTTTCCAGTCACATCCTCAAAAAACTCGATAAGGTTTGTAAGGCATGACCTACCCCTCACAAAGCCGTGTTGACTGTATTTGATCAAGCCATGCTCTTCCAGATGGTCATAAATCTTATCCCTCAGAATCCTTTCTAACACCTTGCAGACGACAGACGTGAGACTTACCGGTCTATAATTGCCGGGGATTTCCCTATTTCTTTTCTTGAAGAGAGGAATTACATTTGCCTCTCTCCAGTCCTCAGGTACGACTCCAGTGGAGAGCGAGGATGCAAAGATCTTCGCAAGTGGCGAAGCAATTGCATTTCTCGCTTCCCAAAGCAGCCAAGGACAAATCTGATCCGGGCCTGGCGACTTGTCAATCTTAATGTTTGACAAAATTTTCAGCACATCAGCTTCGTCTATCTCTATCCATTCCAGCATGCACACCTGCTCTTCAAAGGTTTCATTCACTCTTCTGGGTGTCTTTCAAGTATAATTTTGGCAGAAAGAAATAAAATAAAATCTAAAGGGAAAATTAGGCCACGCCAAAAAATGAAAAATAGTCAATTCAACGAAAATCAGACAAATATGATTTTTATCACTCAACAAATGTAATAAAGGAAGATAAGGAAAAAATTAAATGGATGCACATGACAGTTGGCAGTACAGACAATGACATCATCCAATCAGATGACTATTTTGGATGAAAAATGGTTCTGGATTATTCAATGAAATGTTTGATCATTTCAGAGCAATGTCAGAGTAACTGGAGAGAAGTTCATTTTGCATTAGATACCACATATCTTATCATAAAGGATATGTGTAAATTGGCACTTTAAATAGTAGATCTGCACTACATGTAAAGGAACCCTTTTGGCTGTGTCCAACCACATGCAGTATAACTCTGTTCCTTCTCTCTCCTCCTTATCTAGACTCCAGTTTGATAGCTTGCAGCAAATGGAATCTGCCCACTTTCTCAAAGTCCTGTTGAAGAGTCACCCACCCCAAAATGTTAACTTTGATTCCTCTCTGCAAGTGCTGCCAGACCTGCTGAGCTTTCTCAGCAATTTCTGGTTTTGTTTCTGATTTCCAGCATCTGCAGATCTTTCGGCTTTCATGCCTTAAGCCCTGCTCCTGAGGCTTGAATCCATCAAGTAAGGTGGCCAACATGATACAGTGCTGAGGGAATGTGCACTGCTGCAGATGATGTCTTTCATATGAGATGTTAAATTGAAGCCCCATCTGCCTCCTCAAGTGGACGTGAAAGATCTAACATCATCTGGACAAAAGCAAGGGAGTTCTCCCTGGCTGTCCAGGCAATTTTAACTGCCCTCAATCAACATTACAGATGGCATAGTTATCTGTTCATTATCACAAGGCTGTCTGTGTTATCCACGGCACATCGCCTTAATGCCCAAGTGAAACTTATGATGATCAGTTGAGCTATTTTATGTTTTAAATCAATAACTTGGATGAAGGGACCAAATTTATCCTTGTTAACATCATTGACGACGCAAAGGTAGACAGTAGGCTAAGTTGTAAAGAGGACATAAGGACTCTGCAATGGGATATAAGAAGGTTAAATAGGGGACCAAAAATTGGGAGATGGTACATATGGAAAATGTGAATATGAGAACTTTGACAGGAATAATAGAAAAGTAATAGAAATTAAAGTATTAAAAAATTTAAGTTGAGGGTACAGCTTGTACAACTATCATTCGTAAAATCACTACAGTGTAGGAGCAGGCCATTGAGCCCAGCAAGTCCACACTGACCCTCTGAAGAGCATCCCATTCAGTCACAGTCCCCTATCCCTGTAACCTTCTAATCCACTGAACCTACACATCCCTGGATGTTATGGCCAATTTACTGAGCATGAACATCTTTGGACTGTAGGAAGAAACCAGAGCACCTGAAGGAAACCCACACAGACATGCAAAGAATGTGCAAACTCCACACAGACAGTTCCCTGAGGCTGGAATTGAACCCAGAGCCCTGGTGTTGTGAGACAGCAGTGCTCACCACTGAGGCACCGTGCCAACCCCTGAAGTACAGTCCCATTTTGGTGCTCTCTCCCATGAATCACATAGAATTAACTTGCATGTGCAGGAACGGAAGGGAAATTGTGTCATTATTGAAAGCAGAGCAGAAGGGAAGTCTTGCTACAGTTGTAGAGATAGTAGGAACTGCAGATGCTGAAGAATCTGAAATAACAAGGTGGAGAGCTGGATGAACACAGTAAGCCAAGCAGCATCAGCAGAGCAGGAAGGCTGACATTTCAGGCCTAGATCATTTTCTGAAGAAGGGTCTAGGCCCGAAACATAAGCTTTTCTGCTCCTGTGATGCTGCTTGGCCTGTTGTGTTCATCCAGTTCTACACCTTGTTATCTCTCTTGCTACAGTTGTACATGTGTTGGTCAAAACTACATTTGGAGTACCATGGTTACAACATGCCAAAGCCAGCTCAAAAAACCAACTCTGTTCTCTCTCCACAGATGCTCCCAAGCCTGCTGAGTTTCTCCAGCTCTTTCTGTTTTTGTTTTACTGGAATTATTCCTGTCATGAAGGCTTAACAGGAAAGATTGGATATGTTGGGCCTGTATTAATTGAAGTTAAGAAGATTGAGAGATAGTCTTATTAAATCCTAAGACAGATTCAAAAGAACAAATTCCGGAAGGCTGTTTCCCTTATAGGAGAGACTAGCATGAGGGAATACATTCTAAAAATAATGTGTCTCCCACTTAATATGGAAACTAGAAGGAGTTTTGCCTTTCAGGTGATTGTTCGTTGGTTGAATCCTATTCCTGAGACGGCAATCGAACATGGTGATTGAATATTTTAAGGCTGAGTTTGACAAATTCTTAATTGATGAAGGAGTTAAAACATACAGAAAGAAAAGACGCAAGTACAATTGAGATCACAACCAGGACACTCACACTCCTAGAAAATAATAGATGCTGCTTGGCCTGTTGTGTTCATCCAGCTTCACACTTTGTTATCTCAGCATGTCTACAGTGTTGGCTTTCTGAATAGGATCGTAAATGTCTGGCCACATCTCTCCAGTTGTATCAATGCAAGACACATGGCACTTCACCTCCAGCTCAACAATACTCAACAATGGTGGCATAGTAGTTATGTTACTGAGTCAGTAATCCAGAACACTGGTCTGATGTTCTGGGACTTGCCATAAGTGTTGGTGAAACTTGAATTCAACAAAATGATAAATTTTGAATAAAAAGCTAGACTAATGGCAATCATTGTCAATTATTTTTAAAAACCCATCTGGTTCACTAATGTTCCTTAGGGAAGGAAACTGCCATCCTTACCTGATCTGGGTCTACATATAATTCCAGACGCGCAGCAATGTGGTTGGCTCTTAGCTGTTGTATGGGCAATTGGGGATGGGTGAGAAATGGTGGCCAAAACAGTGACACGTTCACTCCATCAATAAATAAGGCTAAAACTTTAAAAATAACTCACAGTGATCAACACTTATGCCCGTTCTCTTAACTTGGGTGAAAATGTTTAGGAAAAATTCTATTTTGGCCTTCATAAAATCTCACTGCTGTCCCCAAAGAAAATCATTCAAATGGGAGGTAGGGCTGGCTCAAAGCTCCAATGTCTGGGAAGGAACCTTTGGGAAAAACAAGTGAAATCCTCTTACAGATCAAGTGCATTCACGTTGTCTTCATTCTAACTTACTTCTCGACAAACCTAAAACCAAATAGAGTCATTCAAAATCAAAACATTGTCAGCTCCTGGAAGATGTCAGTGACTGAGTTGAAGATCTAACTGATATCTGAATCATTTTATCCCAATGGGACACTCCATCTAGTGAACAGACAATTGATTTGTTCAACAGTGCTGAAATATGCCAATGCATGAAACTAATTGTTTCTAGGGATGGAGGTCAATGTCCTGAAGCAATCCATCCATTGGGAAGATTTCCAAAAGCAGCTCATGGCCAATCTGGAAAATCTTCACATACCCAACACAATTCTATAGCCATAAAATCAAAGAAAGTTAAACTCCTGTGCCTAGACCATTGAGGCTGAGAATTATCATTGCCAGGAGTGGTTCAGTGAAAATGATGCTGAAATATGTGATATCATCGAACCAAAACAAACCGCGTTCAATGCCAAGCAAAACAATCCAAGGTAGTAGGTCAAGAATTTCAGCAGATTGGGGCCACTCTCAAACTCTTCAATCGCGCAAACAAGAAATTTAGCCTGTCATTTCACACTGACAATTCAAAACTCACATATCAAGCTAAATCTGATCAGCCAACCACGCTTCACTTTGAAGAAAAGACTCTGGAATATGTTGACTACTTCCCACATCTTGCTGTCATTTTTCTTCAAAAGCTGCCAGCGAACAGGAGATCTAATGTTGGGTGAGTTGCACCAGCTCAGTCTTCTACAGACTATGGCAGTAACAACAAAGACCTTCACAAAGCAACAAATGTCCTATGTATTGAGCAGTTGTCTCAACACTCTTGGACTGTAGTGAGACCTGGATTGTGAAACAGCACTAATGGAATCGTACCACCAATCTCTCCATTACATTCTCTGGATTCAGTTGGAGAGCTGAAGAACAAAGTCTTGGTCCTTCTTAAAGCCAGCTTCACAAGCATTCAGGTAAATGTTCTTCAAAAATAACTAATAGATCAGACATTGTCACCTAATGACTGCAGCATGTCCTATTTTTTCAACTCTCCAATGGCCCATATTCCAGGGATGAAGTAACAGTAGCATTACACTAGCATTAACATTAATGACCGCAAACTGTTCGTTACTAATCACTCAAAATAGCAACAAGTTGTCCATAGGGCTACATCACGCTTTGAATCGAAATGCCTCAAAGATAAGGCAGAATGATGGCAGAGAGAGAAAGCAGGAGAAGTGAATTCAGTGGTCCAGGTCCCACTTCCTCATGGAACACCCTGATCCATGTGCCCAACAATCCCTGGATTAAAAACTGGCCTGTTCAGCAGCACAACGTCCCATGACAGAAACTCACAGCCCTGAGTAGACATCATAGAAATTCACCAAAGATCCTTAGACAGCATCTTCCCAAACCAACGACCACTGCTTTCTAGAAGGCAAGGGGGACAGATACATGGAAGCACTCCCATCTTATTAATTCCTCTCAAAGTCACTCACCATCCTGACTAGGAAATATATCGCTGTTCCTTCAGTGTCACTGGGCCAAAAGTCTACAATCCCCTCCGTAAGGGCATTGTGGGTCCACCTACAGCGCATAGCCTGCAGCGGTTCAAGAGGGCTGCTCACCACCACCTTCTCAAGGGCAACTAAGGATGGGTAATAAGTGCTGGCTCAGCCAGTGACACCCTTGTCTCATGAGTTAACAAAAAATCCTTGAATGAGGCAGCAGCTATTGACTTGTGTGAGGTTGCTGAGTATGGGCTGCAACTGAAATGTAATTGCTTCCTTTCATACAAACAGTGCCTGTTCTATGTTAAAGATTGGTATAGGAGTATGTACAAAAAGGCCAGAGATGGGACACACAACCTTTAGATATACTTTTGGCGAATGAAACATGCACCTTCATATGAATTCGACAAATTCCAAAGAAATTTAGCAATGGACAACCCTCAAAGAAATACATATTTGTGTTGCTTTTTACATGATGACCCCTAAATACCACAAGATTTTGTGTAACTTTGAAAGCAAAGTTTCAGCACATACATTATGCATTCCATGTTTACCAAACTCATTTCATTCTCTTCTGTCTTATTTTGCTGAGAGTTGCATTGCTTCTTTTTACAAATTAATGTTAAATTGTGCACTTTATGTAAAATGCTCGCACAGTTTTCGCAAGCACAGTTCAATATTGCTGTGCTCACGCTGCCAATTTTTAGACATTGCCATATATCACCATTGATTGCTGACAACGGGTTAGATTTTTCATGGAAACTGTAATCTCCCCTACCCACAGTGCATCTCGTCAAAAATACCAGGAATTGTTCAGAATTTTTTTAAGCAGATCCAAACAAGTCATAGCATCATTTCAGAGCCTCCCACCCAGATCCACCTGTATACCCTATCTCTGTCACCTTGCATTTCCCATGGCTAACCTACCTAGCTTGCATACTATGGGGAATTTAGCATGGCCAATCCACCCAACTTGCACATCTGTGGACAGTGGGAGGAAACCCATGCAGACATGAGGAGGAGAATGCAAGAGAGACTCCACAAGGACAATCACCCAGGATTAAACCCAGGTCCTTGGTGCTGTCAGGTGGCAGTGCTAGCTACTCAGCCACCATCTGGCCTAATTTCCTGTTTTGTAATGTTTTGTCATTGTTTCATGGTTCAGGCAAAAATTGATATTTATTGGGTTCTTTTCTACTCACACACTTGAGTTAGATGTTCTAATGTTGTTCTATAATCCAGGAAATTTTGAAATAAGAAATGGCTCGGTTCAAAGCATTCTACATTGGAGAGGTTACAGTGATGAAAATTTTACTTGCCCAAATGAGCATCTAATGTCTTATGTTAATTTATAAAATCTACCTCTCATGTTCCTGACTGAAAATAGAATAAAAGGAACAGGACTTGCATTTATATAGCACTTTTCACAAGGTCAGCATGTGCCAAAATGCATTATATTCAAATAAGCACAATATTGTTGAATTGTTTCCTTTTTTGAGAATATCTCTGTTAAAATGCTCTCAATACTTATTTGCAAAATGTACATGCGCTGTACCACTGTCAGTATTGCCTCTGACATTATTTCATGCCAATCATTCATACTTCTTTGCCTTTTTGGGTGTTGCCAGTTTTTTGGGTGTTTCGGGGGAACAGTTTAATTTTATAAAGTCAGAAAATGTAGCACACAAGTGGCTCCCCAAAGCTTGTCTACTGGCAACACGGCACAAGTCAGGAGTGTGATGAAGTACTCCCCATTTGTCTGCACAGGTGCAACTCCAGCAAGACAAGACAGCCCAATTGATTGGCATCACATCCACAAGCATTCACTCCCTCCATCACTCATGCTCAATAGCAGCAGCATGCACCATCTACATGGCAAACTGCAGAAATGCACCAAAGATCCTTTGACAGCACTTTCCAAACACTTGACACTTCCATCTAGAAGGACAAGGGCAGCAGACACATGGGAACACCATTAGTTGCAAGTTACACTCAGAAACCCACACCATCCTGACTTAGAAATACTTCACAGTTCCTTCAGTGCTGCTGGATCAAATCCTCTAATTCCCTTAATGGCATTGCAGATCAATTTACAGCACATGGACTCCAGCAGCTCACTACCACTTTCTCAAAGGCAACAAAGGATGGGCAACAAATGCTAGCCAGCCAGAGACATCCACATGCCATGAGTGATTTATTTTTTTAAAAAGGCTGAAATTTGATAAATGACAACGATGTCATGATCCATTGAGGGAGGAGGCGTAAGCAGGTGCTGAGGAAGGTGATGTGACTGTGGTACCCTCTCTGATGAAGAGTCTCAGCCTGAAACATCAGCTTTTGTGCTCCTGAGATGCTGCTTGGCCTGCTGTGTTCATCCAGCTCCACACTTTGTTATAATGATCCATTGACGTGCTTTTTTGGCCATTTGTTGAGGAACAAAAACAAGCCGGGACACTGGGGAAGACTCACTTTGTCATTTTCTTCATTAATAGTATATGGGCATCAGTTCCAAGGTCAGCATTTGTTGCCCATTTCTAAACACTCTCAAACTCAGGGCAGTTAATAAACAACCACATTGCTGGATCTGGAGTCACATTTTGGTGAAATCAGATGAGAACAACAGATTTCCTTCCCTGAAGGACATGAGTGAGCCAGATGTTTTATTTCACAATGGGTGATGATCATTTTAAGGATACCATTATTGAGACTAACTATCTGGAATTCAGAATTACTAATTGAATGTAAATTCCACTCGCTGTTATGGTGGGGTTTGACTCCCTGTGCATTAGCCTGAGGACCCTACTCCACTAGTCCAATGGCATTACCACATTGCCATGATGCCATCAGCTTTGAAATAGTGCTTCAGGAATTTTTATATTCAACTGAAGGGACAGACCAGCCATGTGTTCCCAATGTTCCACATGAAAGTAACAGATCGTACAGTGGATCACCTCCTGGGAAGAGCATTGGGAATATCAACATGGATTTCCTACTCAAGTCTCTGACTGATCATCAAACCCGCAACCTTATGATTCAGAGGTGAGAGAGCTACACACTGAATCAAAGGGGCACCCAATTTCCTAACTTCAAAATAGGACATAATTTCAGAGAAATGATGTTGATTTCAAAAATATGGCAATTTCAATTTTTTCTTTCAAATTTGTTTTTCAAAGTTGACTATCAGTCATTAGTCCAAGATACTGTGAAAAGTCATAAGAGCTTCAGTTTAAATGAGTCTTATTTTGGTTTGATATTTTAGATGATATTTTGATCAACCATTATTTTTATTCAAGTAATTCTGCAATTCTTTCCTATCAGTAGTAACTGATTCAGCTTCAATATTCACTTGCAAGGAATTCCAAACATTTGTTGGTAGGGAACCTATTCTTTTTTTACTAATGTAAATTTCAGGCACCAATCTGAGCTCATGCATTTCTCTTTGTCTCAAAATTAATGTTGGAAATACGACAGTACAGACCCTCAATCCGTTAGTGCAAGCCACATCATCTTAAAGTTACAACTAGTATTGAATACTTTGACATTGTGTTTGCTGAACAGAGGAATTTCACATGGTTGTAGTAAGTATCTTACAAGTAGCAATTTTGAAATTTTTAATGTAGCCTCACTTACCAAAGGAAACCATCTTTCCACATTTACCAGCAAAGCTGCTCTTGTATTCCCATTTATCCTATTTATTCTGGTATGTGCAGCCCTAGATCTTCATGATTCTTATCACAACATTACTGTCATCATACCACTGTGCCAAAACAAGGAAGAATAACAGGTCATTCATTTCACCAACGTGCGTAGTAACTTGACATGAGAATAAAAAGGGCTTCGGAGATAGCAGGAACTGCAGATGCTGGAGACTCTGAGATAACACGGTGTGAAGCTGGATAAACACAGCAGGCCAAGCAGCATCAGAGGAGCAGGAAAGCTGACGATTCAGGCCTAGACCAAGAAGCGTCAGCTTTCCTGCTCCTCTGATGTTGCTTGGCCTGCTGTGTTCATCCAGCTCTACACTTTATTATCTCTAATAAAAAGGGCTCCTGGGTTTCCTTCATGACAGCAGTTGTTGCATTTTGAAGTACTGCTTTGGAAACAAAGCCCTTTGACACATTTTGGAAATGGATGATGTGAAAATGAATGTTCTCCTTTTGTCCTTTTCAACTGCTGCAATACCTTTCCATACAAAGGTGCACAAAACAATTGACACTTGCAATCAGAGAGCACTTTTGAATTGAAGCAGAGGTATAGAAAGCAGCACAAAGAGGAATGAACAAGGTAGAGCATCTATGAGAAGAATTAAGTAGTGGACAGAATTACAATATGGCATGGTTAAGACTACTGTGTTTGGACTGTATCTTTTTCTTCAGTGCAAAATTCAGAGGGTTACATGATTTGTTCTGTGCTTTGCTTGACAACTGGCTGGGTGATGTAGCTGTAATTTAGATTAGATGGAAGCCAAGTCGGCTTTATTTTATGTGTAAACAAGATATAATGTGTTCACGCTTGTAAACAATGACCAGAGTTTTTTTGTTTATAATGGATAGACTCCCAGTCTCCATAGTACCAGGATGTTGTCAGGATATTAAGGGTCCTGCTTTAAACTCCCCACATATATCTAATATAATAGGCAGTTGAGATCCTCAGCATAGCTAATCAATATGACTGCGTGGAAATAAAGTCAATGTGCTTCCTCATGCAAGAGGCTTTGAGTCTGTCAGTTGTGGTTCAGCTGATGGTGCACTTACCTCTGAATTAGAAGGTGGTGGATTTCAGTCCCTTTTATACAATATAATAGAGCACAGGATCAGGCCCTTCGGCCCTCCAAGTCAGTGCTGATTCCTATTCCCTATTTAGACCTGATGCTTATTGCCCATGCATGATTTCTAACTCTCTGTTCACCTCACGTTTATGTGTCTATCAAGATTTGCCATAATTGTTGTTAATATGCCTGTTTCTATCACCTCAATTGGTGGTATGATTCAGGCAATCAACGCCCTCTGTGTGAGAGATTTTCGCCATATGTCTGCCCTAAGCATTTCCCATTTCACCTTGAACCTGTGCCCAATTGTATTTGACCTTTCCACCCTGGGAAAAAGCCTCTGACTATCCATCCTATCTGTGCCTCTTATAATTTTGTAGACCTCTATCAACTTGCTCCTCAGCCCCATGTATTTCCAGTGAAAACAATTCACAGGATTTGAGAACAATGCTCAAGATTGATTCAAATGATGACTATTAGATAGATGGTTATTTTTTGCTACAGTGTCCCACCTGGGTGTGTCTAACTTGTTTATGGTTTATTGAGAAAAGCACAGAGTTGGCTTTGAAAAAAGGCCATGCAGACAAGGCCATTGCCAGATTGTGCTACAGGATTTCCTAATACCTCAATGATTTTTTTAAACATCTTTTGATTGGATTTGGACATGACTGATTAGAGCAGTACTGTTCCCATCCCTATTACCTCCTTGACATGAGTGTCACAGCAAGGATATTATAAAGCTGGAGCAGGCTTTGAAAAGATTTACCAGGATGTTGCCAGGAATGGAGGGTTTGAGTTAAAAGGAAAGGCTAGATAGGATGGGACTTTTTTTCACTGGAGCCTAGGAGATTGAGTGTCACCTTATAGAGATTTTTAAAATCATGAGGGGTAGAGAAAGGGTGGGTGGCAGTTGTCTTTTCCCTGGGGCGGAGTATTTCAAGACCGGGGGCACTTTTTAAAGGCAAGAGGAGAAAGTGGTTAAACAAAAGACATGACGAGCAACATTTTTATACAGAGTATCTTGGGTGTGGAATGAACTGCCAGAAGAAAAGCTGGATTTGGGTACAGTTACAACATTTAAAAGACATTTGGATAAGGGCATGAATAAGAAATGATTGGAAGGATATGGGCAAAGTGCAGGCAGGCGGGACTAGATTAGTTTGGGATTAAGTTTGGCATGGACTGGTTGGACCAAATGGCCTATTTCTGTGCTATAAGACTCAACAAGTGACTTCCCAACCCATTTCAGAGGGTAATTAAAAATCAAATGAATTGCTCTGATTCTGAAGTCAAATGTAGGTCAGTTCCATGGAAAGAAAGCAGACTTCCATCCCTGACCAACTTTGTGAACAAGTTGGATTTTTATGGCGATGAAGGATATTCCATATTTGTAATTACCAGGCTAGATTTTTTTTAACTCCAGATGTATTAATTGTCTAGAAGCTTTCACAGTAGAATATAAGCCCATGCTCCCAGAATATTAGCTTGGACCACTAACTCCTGAGGTCAGTGATATTCTCACAACACCACTACCTCCCTTTATATCAGTGACAAAAGCAGGCTGAAAGGTTCTGGGAGAGAGCTACTGAAAGGTAAAGTTCCCACAGGTCCAGCAGACCACAGGGCAGCTCTCTTATTAGAGAGAGATGACTGGCAGTGGCATGGCCTGATGGTCAACAAATCTCAGGCAAGGGTAAAGGGTGAGAAGGAAAGGTCCCCCAGGTAATCTCATCTACTGTAGGAATTGAGCCCATGCTTACTAGTGCCGCATCACATAGTGGACCATGCATCTAGCCAAATGACCTAACCTCACCCTTGGCAGGAGCACTCCAAAGTTATACCTCCCTAGGGTTTACTGTGCAGGAATTTAACTGTGCTTAAACTGAACAGACTGGATTTATGGCTGTTTGAAAGGAGGTTGAAAGATGTGTTTAGCTTGCTCTGGAGGGAGAATTGTGCTCACTGTGAAAGACAGTTGTGGAGTTAGAAGCTACAGAGGCAGGAAAGGCAAAAAAAAATGGAAGTAAGCTCTTAGGAGATCGTGCCCAACGGATCTATAAAGATTGAACATTTATTTAAGGAACAGTACCAAGTATACCTAAAAGTGTCTATTTTTTGGTGGGATACTCCACCTCCCCCTCCACCACCCCCCCTCCCCGGGCTTTAACTTGTCTGTCTCCTCTCCACTTATCTGCTCCTCTATCCATCTTTGATCCACCTCCCCCTCTGTCCATATTTATTTCAGAACCCTCTCCCCATCTCCCGATTCTCATGAAGGGTCTAGGCCCAAAACATCAGCTTCTGTGCTCCTCTGACGTTGCTTGGCCTGCTGTGTTCATCCAGCTTCACACTTTGTTACCTTGAGTTCAATTAAAATGTTTTGGTTCATTCACAGCTGAAACTAAGGTATACGCTATTTGGTTTTGTTTTGCTCCCCTAAGTTACTGCCTGAGAAAGTGAGAAAGAAAAAATAAGTGTATTGTGTAAACTAAACAAAATATTGACTGACACAGAAACAAATGCCGACAATGAACTCGGAAGCTGGTAATATAATGGAGGCGTTTGAGACCCTACAATCTCATAAAGCAGAAGAAATCTTCTGGCCCTTCAAATCTGTACTGAGATGAGGATCAATTTCTATAGCCAGAGGGTTATGAATTTATGAAACACGCGGCAGCAGAAAGCTGTGGAGAACAAGTTAGTGAGTATATTTAAGACAGAGATAGATAAGTTCTTGTTTAGGAATGTGGTCGAGGAAGAAAGCAGGAGAATAATAATAAGAAACCTATCAGCCATGTTTGTATTGTGGTGCAAACCTGGTGGGCTGAATAGCCTAATTCTGCTCCTATACCTCATTATCTTTACAGATTGTGAAGTTTCTTGTCCTAAACTACCCTCCAAGGTCCCCAGCTGCATTCCAGATTCCCAATGGCCCTCTGGGTGAAAAAGCTTTTCCTGAAAACCCATCTAAATATCCTGCCTTTCACTTTATAAACGATGCCCCCATGTTATTGCTCTTCAAACAAAAGTGCAAATTGACACTCAATGACTTCCTAAATACCTTGCAATGAGGAAAGGGTCAGTTATACCCTTCTGTGGGCTGGAAGTCAGATTTATTTAACAGCTAAGAGCTGAAACTCAAGCAAAATTTTGCAAGATTCAGTATCCACCTCCATCATATCAATGGATTTATTGAAATGAAATAAAGGCCGAAGACAGGCGTTAGCTGAGCTTATTGAAAATGTTGCAGCAAGACTGAGAAATGCAGGCATTAAATGCAGGTTAAGGACATAGATGAAAGGCTAATAGATGAATTGATTTTGAGTTCTACGCACTCTGCAGTACAGAAAACACTAATCGGAAATGACAAGCTCACAATTTCTCAAGCTATAAACTCTGCCGGAGCACATGAAGCCGGAAGCAGATGGAATGAGATGCTGACCTGCCAAATGGCTAGCCTTCAGCAAAGCCAAGTCAAAGGCAGCAATTTTGATGCAACCACAGAAAAATATGCATTTAAAGCAAGAGCAAGATTTGCAGCAGCTCTGGCCGACCACATGAATTCACAAACAGTTAGGAACGTCATGCCATTGAAAACAATCTGTAGAACTTGTGAAAGAGATCTGGAAAAATTTTGAAGAAGGAAGTGCAGAAAGGAAGAAGATAGCTGTCGATGAGTTTTTGGAGCAACAGGTCAAATGGGTAAAAAGAAACATACACAACCAGAGGGTGCAAGATGGTGCCCATATCATAAATCAAAGGAAGATGATCTTGGAGAGTGGAGAAAGAACATCTTACTCAAAAGATCCTCCTGAAAATTTAGAAGATAGTAATTATCCAAACAAAGGTGGTTGGAGGATGAACACTACCATGCTAACAGTATGCAGGGGAGTGAGATTTGACAGCAAGGAGCAGGCCAAATCGGTGGAACACACAAAGGTGAAAGAGGTTACCCTCATGTTCTAGATCACTAAAACTGATGGCTCTGTTATATTGAGTTAAGAATTGGGAATCATTGCAGAATATCTCAGAAAATGAGGAGATGGAAATGTCATTCCAGAGTTGAAACAAATGCCATTGAAAAAGATTGAAAATCTGATCAAGGATAAAGAAGATTAAGTTCAAAATATATGCAGAGCTTTCCAATAATGTTTTGTGTATTTTGTTCCCTCTAGATATTGTTCCTGATCTGGATTCTCTGAGGTCCATGTATAGCAACAGCCTCTGGAACTGGTGTCAACACACCAGCTGACTGATTGGAGTGAAAAGAACCTCTTAGCAGCTCAAAGGAAATCCTGACTATGAGCATTGGCCCAGGGATGAATGACTTCTCACCCATAAAAAAGTGCCAATTGAACAAAACGGAAAGCTTAAAGGAGAACTGTTGAATGCATGATTTAAGATAGCACATCCAAGCAAAATACATCCTGCAGGTAACCAAGAGGAATTGAGGCAACTGCTCACTTCTCCAGGAAAGAGGGAGTCAGTACTTTGACAAGGATGTTGAATCTGCAACTAAGCTGTGAGAAAGGACATACTGTCTAAGTACAGGATACAATTACAGAGTAAAAGTTGTTGCTGAAGAAGACAGCCCAAGTTATATATCATTGTGATCAAACCCTGTAAATCAATGAGAAGAAATAGATTTCCTATTTGTCCTACAGCTGAGCTGGAAGACCAGAATAGAGTCAGCAACACCAGAAACATCACTATCCAGTGAAGCAACATTAATAACAGAAAGCATTCTGCCCACAACACGAGGAACAACATCATGTGTGCTGCATGCCAACTCCCCAATGAGAACCACAAATGACCAAAATGGGGCAAAAATATCTTACCACCTAAGAAGTACCATGAATTACATTTTTACGGATAGTTACACATGAAAGAATTTAAAATGTGGTTCAGATTATTTATGATTTAGAAATAAATCAATCGATGAGAGATAATTGGAACTGCAGATGCTGAAGAATCTGAGATAACAAAGTGTGGAGGTGGATGAGCACAACAGGCCAAGCAGCATCTTAGGAGCACAAAAGCTGACGTTTTGGGCCTAGGGTCTAGGCCCAGAACGTCAGCTTTTGTGCTACTAAGATGTTGTTTGGCCTGCTGTGTTCATCCAGCTCCACACTTTGTTATCTTAAATCAATTGATGATGTCCTTTAGTTTGAAAAATTAATGACTGGAACAGTTGTTGCATGAGTGACATTGTGTTTGAAACCAAAAAGGCATGTTGTTGCATTTTTGGTAAAGAGCTCGGAACTAATCATCATTAAATAACTGAATGTGTAAGTGTTGTGGGGGCCACATAAATGACCATGGTGGAGAATCAGCTTATGCGTATGGCATTGGCTAAGCTCATCTGTTACTAGGCAGCATGGTAAATTAGTAAAAAGACAATGAGTTTTCATCTTTCTGACATTAAAATGAGGTCTTCTTGCATCACAGAGCCATAAAGATAATCAGTAGATTTCACACCAAAAGCTTTTTTTTTCCAACATCTGTGTCAAGTCTCCTCTTTCTTCTCTCCAGAGAGAATAGTCCCAGCTTCTCAAATCTATCCATTTAACTAAAGTCCCTCATGTCTAGAACCACTCTTGCAAATTATCTCTTCACCTTCTCAAATACCTCCACACAAGTGCTACATTAATTCCCAGGCTTGCTCAAAATACGCCATTGTGGTTGGTTGGCTCACTGAGCTGGTTTGTTCCGCAGACGTTTCATTACCGTGCTGGGTAACATCATCAGTGCAGCCTCTGATGAAGCGCTGTTGTGTTTTTCCACCTGGTGTTTAAACTCTGGGGTCTGTTGCAGTTGATTACCTCATTTTCGTTTTTTATTTCTTTGCAGTGTTGTGTATATAGATTCAAATTTAATAATCTGATCTAACCAGATTGCACACAAGGACCGCGACTAATGCTACATCACAGACATTACAATCAAACAAACAGACAAAGAGGCCCAACAGTTTAACTGGGATAATGTCAGGATCCTAGGATAAGCCGAGTAGAGGCAGGCACGGGAATTCCTGGAGGTATTCTCCACCAAGGAGGGCATTAATCAACTCGTAGAATTAGACCCTATATTGAACAATTGAACCAGCTCGGCGAGCCAACCAACCATAACAACAACAAAACAAGCTACAAATCTGCTCAAGAGTATTCTCTTTATATTGTTCAACAACTACAGCTTCATTGCAGATGACCTTTCCTGAACAACTGAAGGCAATGAATAAATGTATCCTTAAAGTTCTTGGTCTGACTAGTATAGTCAGAGGTCAAGGCACAGCCTTTTCCGAGATCCCAACTAAAATCCTGGGTCATCTTTAGAAGGTGGATATGGAGAGGATATTTCCATTCCTTGGGAAAACCTAGAAATCTAGGTTAGGGATAAAAATCGCCCACTTATGACAGACATGAGAATACATTATTCAGAGGGTCATGTTTCTTTGGAATTTTGTTGTTTAAAAAGTGGAGAAAACAGAGTATTTAAATATTTCTAAGGCAGGAATAGATCAATTACTGGCGGGTAACAAAGGGAGAGATTAAAAGTTATCGGGGTAGGCAAGATGGTGGAGTTAGGTTACAGTTAAATTAGTCATAATCTTATTGAATGGCACAGTAAATCTTAGGGATTGATGGGTCATTCCTCCTCCAAATTCATAAGGTCATAATTTTATGAGCTTTCAAGGCAATCAACATGTAATGGTATTCAATAGCTAACACAATGAATTCACCTTTGTGAGCTCATGCAATGAAAGTGCAAGCGCACAAATTGTCTCGAGAAACTCAGCAGGTCTGGCAACATTGGTGGAGAAAGAAGCGGAGTTGACGTTTCAAGTCTGGTATGACTCTTCTTAGGGTGGAGGGTTGCTTTTCAGGCTGGAGGCCTGTGACCAGTGGTGTTCCACAGGAATCAGCTCTGGGACCTCTCTTGTTTGTCAGTGATATTAATGATTTGGACGAGAATGTAGAATGCATGGTTAGTAAGTTTGCAGATGACACCAAATTAGTGGCATTGTTCACAGTATAGAAGATTTACTAAAATTACAAAGGGATCTTGATCAAATGGGTCAGTGGGTTGAAATATGGCAGATGGAGTTCAATCTTGGTAAATGTGAGGTATATCATTTTGGCACAACAAACAAGGGCAGGGCTTATGCAATTAATGGTCGGGTCTTGGGTAGTGTTGTAGAACAGAGGGACCCAGGGGTGCCGGTACATAATTCCTCAAAGTTTGCATCGCATACAGATAGGATGGTGAAAAAGACATCTGGCATGCTTGCCTTCATTTCTCAGTCCTTTCAGTGAAGAAGTTGGGATGTTATATTGAGGCTATACAGGGCATTGGCGAGGCCTCTTCTGGAATTCTGTGTCCAGTTCTGGTCACCAATTATATGAAAGATATTATCAAGCTGGAGAAGGGTCAGAAGGGATTTACCAGGATGTTGCCGGGTATGAAAGGTTTGAGTTCTAAAGGAAGGCTGGATACGCTGGTACTTTTTTCACTGGAACATAGGAGCTTGAGAGGTGACTTGATAAAACTTTTTAAAGTAACGAGAAGTGTAGATGAATTTGATGGCAGTCATCATTTCCTGAAGACGCGGAATTTCAAGACTAGGGGGCACATTTTTAAAGTGAGAGGAGAAAGATTTTAAAAAGACATGAGGGGCAAGTTTTTTACACACGGTGGTTCGAGTGTGAAATGATCTTCCTGAGGAGGTGGTGGATGTGGGTACAATTACAATGTATAAAAGACATTTGGATAGATTTGGAGGGATATGAGGCAGGAGCAGGCAGGTGGGACTGGTTTAGTTTGGGATTATGTTTGGCATGGTCTGGTTGGGCCAAAAGGTCTGTTTCTGTGCTGTATGACTCTATGACTCTATAACTGAAAGGTGATGGAGTGTTTCCTACACTTTTCAGTTCTGGAAAGGAGTCATACTAGATGTTAACTCTGTTTCTCTCTCCTCAGATGCCACCAGATCTGCTGAGTTTATCATTTTAGATTTCCAGCATCTGCAGTATTTTACTTTTATGTCTTTGTTCATTTGCAGAGAGTCATAGTCAATGGTGCAACTTTGGTTTGCTGGCTACAAACACATTCAAAAACCACTGGGTCAAAGATCAACAACTCTAGTGTAAAGACAGAAAGTGAAGTTGAAGGGTATGTCTCATTAATTCTCACTTCCAAAGAGAGCATTTTTGTCCACCATCGTTCCTTCGTAATGGGTTGCCTCATTTATTTCTGAGTTACCATTCAAATATCATTTCCCACTCCAAAATTCAAGCTGATGCTCCAGTGTAGTGCTTAAGGAGCGCTACACTAACCCACAAAATGAGGGCTTGTCTGCCTTCTCAGGTAGATGCAGAAAATCCCCTTGGGCTCTTTTGAAAAAGAGAGGACAACTTCTCTCGGACCAACATTAATTCCCATAGGCACCACAAAAGAACGGGGTGCCTGGCCATTATCACATTTTTTTTTGTGTGGGAGCTTGTTGTGTGTAATCTGCCTGTGTGCTTCCTAAGCTACAACACTGGTCAGGCTTCAGAAAATATTTCATACACTGTCAAATGCTTTGCTAAATCCTGTGGCCGACACAACAATGCAAATATCTCTTTTATTGCCTGGCTAAGCCCTATTGGCATAAAACTGGAGAGATAGTTAGAACTGCCGAATCAGCATCTGCAGTATTTTACTTTTATGTCTTTGTTCATTTGCAGAGAGTCATAGTCAATGGTGCAACTTTGGTTTGCTGGCTACCATCATTCAAGAATGATGACTGGCAGTGGTTTAATCTCAGAGTCTCCATGCCTGAAATGAGGGGAAAGGTTGAGGTTGAGAAGGAAAGTCTTCATTGCAACATCAACTGATGCAGCCTTTGAACTCATGCTATTGCTGTCACTCAGCTTCATGAACCAGCCATCCAGCCAACTGAGTAGGTGCTCACTTCACACCTACTCCACTGTTCACCAAAAGTATACTGGATCTGCTCACGTCTTTAACTCCACTTTCATCCCTGCCTCTCCTAACTCTTGACTGCTCGGAGATCAAAAACTTGCCTGACTCAACATTAACCATAACCAAATTACCCATTTTCTACTATTCTCTGAGTCAACTAAAGTGTGGAGCTGGAGGTGCACAGCCCATTTCTGATGATGGGTCCCGACACGAAACATCTACTATACTGCTCCTCTAGTGCTGCCTGGCCTTCTGTGCTCCTCCAGCTCCACAATGTGTTAGCATAGATCTGGAGTCTCGTGCAGACCGGGTCACTTATGGGTGGGCATATTTCCTTCCCTAAAAGGACATTCATAGAACATTTGAGTTTTAGGACAATGCATCAGTTAAATGGTCACCAAGATTTTATTCTGAGATTCAAATTGTCAACCTGCCATGACTCTAAATCCTTAGATTGTTTGTCCAGTATTAACTATGATGTTCCTGCACTCTTTCTCTAGATGCTCGGCATAATTCTATCAAGTGAATTAAAATTTAGATTTGACAGTCCTGGCCAATTTATTATGCGATCTAAAAAAAACAGCAGAAATCCACAGTGAATGTGAAAATATATCAAACACTGAGAATAACAATTCAAAAAATTGTTCATCCAGCCAATGGAATCTCCGTGTTGGAGCTCCATTAATTGTGGCAACACTTCACATGGCAAGTAGACATTTCAAGTGAGAAAGGCTACCAGCAGCCCTGAGATGCTGTACTGAGTGGTCAGTTAGTTGGCTCCAGGAGTAAAAGTAAAGTTGCCCAAGTCTTGCCAGGCCGTGAAACTGCTCTCTCATTCAAGAATGATGACTGGCAGTGGTTTAATCTCAGAGTCTCCATGCCTGAAATGAGGGGAAAGGTTGAGGTTGAGAAGGAAAGTCTTCATTGCAACATCAACTGATGCAGCCTTTGAACTCATGCTATTGCTGTCACTCAGCTTCATGAACCAGCCATCCAGCCAACTGAGTAGGTGCTCACTTCACACCTACTCCACTGTTCACCAAAAGTATACTGGATCTGCTCACGTCTTTAACTCCACTTTCATCCCTGCCTCTCCTAACTCTTGACTGCTCGGAGATCAAAAACTTGCCTGACTCAACATTAACCATAACCAAATTACCCATTTTCTACTATTCTCTGAGTCAACTAATTCGAAATATGAATGACTCTCTGAGGGATGAACGTCCTCATCATCTCCACCTCAAATAGAAGGCTCCATTTGTTGAAGAAAATAGGAAAACACCCTCTCAGAAATTGTCCTGCCAAGGCCCCTCACGGTCTTAAATATTTGAAAGAGATTGCCTCTCATTGATCTCAGCTCCTGTGGTATAAATGAAGCCTGCTCAACCTTTCATCAGAGAGCTTTCACCTCAAGAATTAGCTAATAGTGAACATCATCTAACTCATCCAATGCAAGTAGGCCTGTTCTCTTGGTCGGCTTCTCATAGAATATAGAAGGTGAGAAGTCATCTGATCAAAGTCTTAAAGATATTAACAGGAAAAGACAGGGTAGATAGAGATAAGCTATTTCTACTGGTTGGGGATTCTCAAACTAGAAGCATAGCTGAAAATTAAGGCCAGGCCATTCAGGAGAGATGGTAGGAAGCACTTCTACATACAAAGGGTGGTAGATGTTTGGAACGCTCTTCCCCAAAAGGCAGTAGATGCTGGATTAGTCATTAATTTTAAATCTGAAAAAGATTTTTTTTGTTAGGCAAAGGTGTTAATAGATATGGGCTAAAGGCAGGTTTATGGAATTACGCCTCAGAATCAGACATGATCTGATTTGATTGATGAAACAAGCTTGAGGGGCTGAATGGCCTACTCCTGTTTCTATGTTCTGAAGAATATTTCTTTTTAAATAGGGCAGCAGAACTATACACAGGACTCTAGTTTTGGCCAGCACGAATGACATATGCAGTTGTGACAAAACGTTGATTTTTTTTGCATCCCCTTTGCAATAAGCTCTATCATTCTATTGGCTTTCCTAATTACCTGTTGGACCTGCATACTAACTGTGTTTATGATCCCTAAACAAGAAGGCCACAGAATCTTTCCAGTTTCTCTCCATTTAAATCGTTTTTTGTTGTTTTTTGTTCTCCCCGCCAAAGTGGACAAACACACATTACGATCCATTTGCCAAATATTTGCCATTCCTTCAACAAATTTACATCCTTTTTTAGACTCATTGTGCCCTCACAACTTGTTTTCTACCTATAGTTATATCATCAGCAAAGTTGACCACATTGCACTCAATAGCTTCATCCAAATCGCTAAGATAGATCCTAAATAACTGAGGGTCGAGTATGATCCCTGTGGCATTCAATGATTCACAGTTCATCAAGCTACAAATTGCGCATTTATTCCAACTGTCTATTTCCTATTCATTAGCCAATTTTCTGTCCATGCTCATCTGTTACCCTCAGCACCACAAGTTTTTTATCTTGTGTAGTAACCTGTTATATGGAAACTTATCAAATGGCTTCCTGTGAAGAAAAGTAATTCAGAAAGTTTCCCTTTTCTCTGTCATGTTTCCTTTTTTTTAATTATCAACCTCCAGAGAAAAAGCAAGATGCGAATTTCTCCTTTTCTTTCATTTTGTCATGCATAATGAACTACGTCTTTGTTGCAATTTTAATTCCATACACATGCTCAGCTTTGCAAACTATTAATCATGGGAAGGTTGCTTGCTAACATTAGTCAGGGGAAGCTATCCATTTGCAAATCTGATGTCCAATTTAACTTCACTCCCAATTCATCCATGTTCTGCAGGGAAACAGAATACTATTGATGCACTTTCGAAAGCTAAAGCTGCAGGCAAGGTGGACACACAGCTTGCGGTTTTACTTCCAAACCTAACTTCTGAGTTATACTGCCAACTCTGTCTTGGCACCCATCAGAAATATAGAACCATCCATATATTAACTTCCTGGGAAACTCTGTTCCAATGTTTTGTCTGTTGTTAAACTACAGAAAGATTTTCATTATATCCAATTGCATTTAATGGTAAAGAGTGACATATTCAATCAACAGCACAATTTAAAGTGGGAAAATAAATCCCCTGGCCTTTCAGCATGTGTGGAGAGAGAAATTCAGTTAATGTTTCAAGTCCAATGTGACTTTCTGGTTCTGAAGAAGTCACTGAACTCAGTTAGCTCAGTTTTTCTCTCTGCAGGGGCTGTCAGACCTTCTGCATTTCCCATTATGTTCTTTTTCTATCAGATCTCCAGAAAACGCCATTTTTAGCTTTTTAAATAATTCTCCGATATTGCTTTCAGCATGTCAAACATGTACAAACCTAAGTTGAAGACATCAGCACAGAACCCAAACCTGACTCAGCATTTTAAACCCAAACTATCTCCAATCAATTAGAAATACTAAATGGCAAATGTTGCAATGATTGAGCAAAAGCTGGCAGATGTAAGGTCATGGTTTTCTCTTGGGTTTCAATGATGCTAAATGTAATTTATGACAGAATTATAGCCTTTGATTCCAGCACTACCATCCATCTATTACAGTAGATCTAAGATAATGCATATCCATTGACTCTTCTTGTAGTATGTTAAAGGGCACACTTTCGTTCAATACAGATTTTCTTCCTTGGAATTTTGTTGCATCAGTTGTCAGCATGTCAGCAAAGAACGACAGTTTGGGAAGATGCAGTAAAATAAAAAGGAGTCCAGCAGCTATTAATGTCAGTGAAGAGCAAGGACTTAGTTAATCGTAGAATTAGAAGAAAATATTAACATTGCAGAAAGAAGGTATCGCTCGTAGAACTAATTAATCGATCCTGCTCCCTTCTCCTCCTGCACTCTTTCCCCACAGCCATGCAAATCTTCACTTAAAATTATTATTGAAATCTCCTCTTTTCAGGCATTACAGATCCCAGCAGCTCATTAACTAAACAAAAACACCTTCTCTCTCATCTGTTTCCATTCCCAATTCTCTTGAGTGTGTCTACCTAGTTATTGATCCTTCTGCCAGTGGAAACATCTTCTCTCTAACCTCCACTTGCAGAAGTGACAAACCTATGAAAAGCATAAGCTGGTGAATATCTGAGATAACGAGGTGTAAAGCTGGATAAACACAGCAGGCTAAGCAGCATCAGAGGAGCAGGAAAGCTTATGTTACGAGCCCGGCCCCTTCTTCAGAAATTGTTCAGCATAACTGCACCACGTCTACTATTTGAAGGTGCGCAATATTGCAAAGACTGGCGTTTTCATCACTCCCATTTAAAATTGAGAGAAGACAGTGCTGCTGATGTGATTGTTTGTCAATGATGTAATATGGACAATATTCAGCCTACACCTTTCTCGATCTTCTGTTTCAGTTGAAGTTAGTTGAAAAGTGACGACACGGAATTCATAGTGGACAAATTGAAGATCTACGCTTGTCTACCACCACCCAAAGTTGCATTTTATCCCCACTATGTCTGTACAGTTTACTAATAAGGGAAGAATTTTTCTAATCACTGCTGTTTTCAATCAACCAAGGAATGCACTCCCTGCTCATTCTATTTTTTTTATTTGTAATTGGAATATTTTAATTGCAAAGCAAATCTCTCTAATCAACTAAAACAAACAAGAAGCAGATGTTATAAAATACATCATAAAGTAGCCTTGAAATTCTGGTTGCATATCTAAGATACAAATCAGATCTTTTTTATTCTGTTACTGCCAGCCATTTATTGGCCTTGTTGGATATTAAGATTCTCCCTGGCCTTGCTCACAACTGGTTGGAAAACAGAACAGTTTCTGCATGTGTTAAGCGATTTGGCCACATTAGAGTAAATTTTCTGTCTATCACATATGAAAACAAAACCCCTGGACAGACCCTATAATTCAAAATTTGCAGATGGAAGTATGATGAATGGGATGCCTACAAATTTTTCTTCCTTTATATTTTCATGGTATGTGGACATCTCCGACGAGGCCAGTACTTGTTGCCCATTTCTAATTGGCCTTGAAATTAGTAATTTGCCAGATCATTTCAGAAGGCAATTAAGTGTGAACCACTTGACTGGGTCTGGAGTCACCATGTAGGGTGTACCAGGTCTCCCGTCCTAATGGGCATTAATGAACCAGACAGGCTTTGACCAATTATAGTTGCTTCGGCCGCAAATATCACTGAGGCCAGTTTTATAATTCCAGGTTTGTTAACAAAATTCAAATTCCACCAGAGTCCACAATGGGATGCGAATGCATATCACCTAAGCATTTGCCTGTGCTCCTGGAATACTAATCTAAATTACATCTCTGTGTGGAGAATATGCTTTCTCACTTCTGCTGTGAAATGAATGAACCTGGCATTTTTGAAGGGTTACACATGACCTGCCTTGCAGTCTGAATGACAGAAACATTTAATCTGTACACCTTCTGGCTATACATCACACAAACAGGATGCAACAGGCTTTTCCAAAGACAACTCTTGCCATCCTTAATCCTCTGGCATGATTCTGGACTTTGAATTTAACAAGTATCTGCCAACGTTTCTAAATATGCATAGGTCCCAAAAATTACTATCAACCTTTCCAAACAATACTTGGGACTGCCATAGATATTGATTTGCCAAATTGTGCACTGGTGTGATGGTTCTCAACACCAGTTTGTGTCATCATGGCATCTGTAATATAGTAAAACAATACTTAACGTGAGCATCACTAAACACCGAAGCACTGCAGACAAACAACAGGCCAAAATTTGAAGAATGTAGAGTTCTCAGGGGATTGAATTTTTACGTTGAGGCACTGTCGGACAATTTAGGTCAATGAGGACTGGAAATGCAACAAAGGATTTTGCTCTTATGATAAATGAGCTCCTGCTAATTGGAAAATAATTTTGACCAGTAACAGCAAATGAGGAATGGGACCCACAGGAAAAGTCAGCCTTACTTGTATCACTGATCGCAAACTCAACTCCACACCTTGTCTGCTTAAATAAGTCCAATGAAAATTCTGTTTCAATGTTGTAGAACATGAGAATTTATCATACGTTTTACTTTCTAAACTCACATTACAAACACAAAAACAGAAGGATGCTGTTCAATCCCTGAGTTCTGTTTCACCATCAATTGGATCATGGCTGATGTAATGTTTGATTGTACTTATGCACCTGGGAACCAATCCCTTAAAGCAGACAAAAACCCGATAACAAGATGTAGACTTTGATGAATACAGCAGGCCAAGCAGCATCTTAGGAACAGGAAAGTTGTCGTTTCGGGCCGAGACCAGAAATGGGCCATTTCTGATGAATGGTCTAGGCTCAAAACGTCAGCCTTCCTGCCTTTAAGATGCTGCTTGGCCTGCTGCGTTCATCCAGTTCTACACCTTGTTATCACAGATTCTCCAGCATCTGCACGTCCTATTATCTCTGATACAAACATCAGATAATGTCAGTGGTGAAAAGTCCAATTAACACCCAATTTCAACAGCTTTTATTGCATTGAGACTGTTTGCTTGTGTATCACCATCTCTGTGAAACAACAGTTCATCCTATCATGCCTGAACAGTCTAGTTCTAATTTGAAAATTAACGTCTGTTGTTCTGTCTCCTCACCCCATCAATCAGAGAATCATTCAATCAGAATCACAGAATTGTCATGGCACAGAAAGAGGCCGCTTGGCCCATGTGCCTACAGTGATTCTATCCCCTCGTGGAAATCTTCTGCTTTATCTGCATGTCCTTGCAAACCATTTCTATTGAAATACCACCCAATGCCCCTCTTGAATGCCTCCATTGAACCTGTCTCAATCACATTTCCATGCAGTGCATTCCATACCCTAACTACTTGATGTGTGAAAATTATTTTTTTCTTACATCACTCTTTCTTTGTTGCACTTCATTTTAAATGTATGTCCACACATCCCTGTTTCTTTTGTGAATGGGAATAGCTTCTCCCTATCTACATAAATAAAAACCAAAAGAATTTCAGATGCTGTAAATCAGAAACAACAGAAATTGCTGGAAAAGCTCAGCAGGTCTGGCAGCATCTGTGAAGAGAAAGCAGAACCTCAGTTCTGAGGAAGGGTCACCGGACGCGAAGCATTAAATCTGATTTCTCTTCACAGATGCTGCTCGAACTGTTGAGGTTTTCCAGCAATTTCTGTTTTTGTTTCTCCCTGTCGACTCTTTCCAGCTCACTCACAAATTTAAAAACCACTATCAAATTTTTTCTCAGCCTCTTGTCTCCAAGGTGAACACACCCAAGTTCTTTCATCTATCTTCCTCGCCAAAACTTCTCATCCCTGATGGTAAATCACTTTGGCATGCTCTTTAATGCATTTGTATCCTTCCTAAAATGCAGTGCCAATCACAAGTTCAACATCACCTGCCTGCTCCTCTGCTCCATGCCCCTGTTTATAAAGCTGAGGACACTATATGCCTTATTAACTGCTCCCTTTAACTATCCTGCTACCTTTAATGATCTGTGTGTATATGCCCCCAGGTCACCTGGCTCCTGTACCTCCTTTAGAACTGTGCTCTCTTTCTTATATTGTCTTTGAATGTTCTTCTGACCGAAGTGCAAGCTTTTGTGCTCCTGAGATGCTGCTGGGCCTGCTGTGTTCATCCAGCTCCACACTTTGTTATCTTGGATTCTCCAGCATCTGCAGTTCCCATTATCTCTGCATTACCTCACAGTTTGCTGCTTTGAACCTTGTCTGCCCACTCCACTAACTTGTCAATGCCCTTTGACCTCTTCACCATTTATAACACTTCCAAATTTAGTATCAACTACACAATTCTGCACAAGAGGAATAGTTACTCTCAACCTATTATATCAGTTAATTTCGTCATCTGAAACATCTCGATCAAATAAAAGGTCATGGAACGGACAGATTAACTTTGCTTTCCTTCTTCCACTGATGCAGAATGGCTTGTTGAGTGTCATCCAAACCTCTCTGCTTTCGATCAGATTTCCAGTATCCATAGTGCTTTCTTTTAAACTGTTTTCTCACAATAGTGTAAAAATTCAAAACAGAAAATACAATTCCCATTATTTTTCAGATTGCTTTCTGCAGGATTAAATACAAATTCCTTTGAGTTGCAATAGATGACCAATCATTTTTTATAGACATCGTCTTTTTTATGATTATTTTTCCCATTACTCTATGCTACAACAAAGGGGTGCTTTAGAAAGCAAATGAGCAAAATCCTTCAGAACCTACACACTGATCTTAAATATTCTAGTCAAGAAAACCATGAAATGACTGGATAGAAAATGAGGCTGGGTGTGAGGCTTCTAAAATAATGCATTAATATTCAACACAATTCACTGTGAATTAAATATGAAACTACAAAACACACCAAATTATCAATAAATACGCTAGCAAGTAAACATTTTGGTAACTGGGGTAAACATATGAATATATATTTGCCAATCTTTAACTCAAAGTATTTTAAATGCTGCAGTGAGATCAAATAATGGTTGTGATGATATTTAACAAGCTTACACAGTAAGCAATCCTGTATTCTTGGGGTGGTAACATACAATCTCAGCTATCTACCTTGGATTCAGTTACTAAAACATTAAAAAGTCAAAATCGAAGGTTTTTAAAGCTGTCTTATAGGAAAAAAAGAGAAAAAAGTTTTTTTTTCCAACCAGAATAGTCAGCTCTCCATTGGCTATAACTCTCATTGACCCTGATAAACTTAATTCAATGAGATACGAAAATTATTTTTACTTTCCCCCAATTCTCCCCAAGGGGTATTCTCTGGGACTACAGTTTTGGTAATTTATTGTAAAGAATAATAATCTAAGCAAGAGTCAGCTCGGACACTGAGTTGACGCCTCTCTGTCCCATGCTATCCCCACCCCTTTCAGTCCACGTCCCAAATACAAACTGCACAAATCCATCATGCAAGAAGTTCAGAAAGATGCATCAAATTTATCAGAATATTGGCTACTTTTTCAGGCGGAAAACACAGATAAGCAAATGGTCAATCCCATTGTGGGTGGGGGCGGGCTGTAAGGGGGGAGGAGAAGGGGGGATGTAGGGTCTGAACTCTTGGTGGGAGGATGGCTGGAGGAGGAGTAGATTTGGGAATGGGGGAGGAGGAGGTTTTAACACAGAAACAAAAGGACAACTTATCGCACCTTGTAAATATCTTAAAAAGACCAGACCACAGCCGTTTTGACGGTGGGACACTTTGGAACTGAGTCACGGAATACATTTTTGTTTCTTTTTTTGTTAAAAAAGAAAGAATCCTGTTACCATTGATTGCGTTGCCTGTCCGCAGTAGGACTTTCTCCGTGCTTGTTAGGTTGGGAGTCTGTTTGACACACATATATAGATATATATTAAATGTTTTCAAACGTATTGAAAATCCTGCATCTTATAAAAATCTCTGCGGAGCGAGTTGCGACGAAGCAGTCGGGGTTCGGGGTGGGGGTGAGGTTGGGGGGAGGAATATCGCTCCAGGCTCCGATCAATATCTGCAATTGAAATAAATGAAAGGCACTTTTCCATGTGTGTATATATCATACTTAAAAAAAACACCCATTTGCAGCTGTCCTACAACTGACTCATAGCGGTTTGTTCCTCCAGAACTTGCAAGTAATCCGGGGTCCCCTGGAATTTGTTTTTTAGTTCCAAACACTCGCCTTTGCGCTGCTCCATCAGCATTTTGGAATGGCTCGCCCCCAGCAGAGATTTCTTCAGTTTTTTCCCCTCGCCCTGTTTCTCGGGATATTGTAACTCGAAGCCGATGCTATTAATCTCCTGTTTGCCCTCGACCAGATTCCGGTAGAGCAGGTGGGGGTCTCTGCTGGGGATCAACTCGTCCAGTTCATCGATGGTGCTCAGTCGTTTCTTGTCCCTGTCGCCGACATTCCTGAGGAAGATGGTCTGGCCTTGGGGGTCTGCGAATGGGCTCCCTTGCTCAGGGCCAGGGTAGGTCTTCCTGAGCTGCTCAATGGTCTGCGGCATGAATTTGCCAGCTGTGCCCGGCTCGGTGCTCTCTCCCCGGGCCGCCGGCTGCTCTCCCTCCTTCAGATGGAGTTGCATGGAGCTACACTCCTGGCTTGCCACCGCTTCGTGTTTGGCAGTGCCCTTCTTGTGCCTTTGCAAGACAAACACCAGGAGGCAAAAAGCCACAAATACAGTGAGGATTAACACCACCAGGATACTGAGGATAAGGATGGAGAGGGGTACAGGACCCCCAGCATTAGTCTTGCTCAGGTTCAGAGGTGGGGCACCAGGGGCTACGCTAGCTCTGGGACTCGGGCTCACCGCTACACCTTTGCTCAAGAGCCTGGGACACAGCACCTCGCTTTTCAGGTCCCTCAAATCCAGGCCAGCAAACTCCACCGGCGTCTCACAGCTCACTTCCTTCACTGTGGTGGCCCGGCTGAGTTTCTCCACCCAGAGTTTCAGGGCCACCAGGTCACAGGTGCAGTCCCAGGGATTACCTTCCAGATCGATCTGGCTCAGAGACCTGAGCTGGTCCAGCACGCCACTGACTGGCAGGTACATGAAATGGTTATTCCTCAGATTGAGCCTGGACAGGGGCACCACAGAGAAAGCATAGGCTGGCAGACCCTTCAGCAGGTTGTTGTTGAGATAGAGCAGCTGGAGGTTGGCCAGGGAATCAAACGTGCCCGTCAGCACTTCCTTGATGAGATTGTACTCCAGGTAAAGGTATTGCAGGTTGTGCAGCCCCAGGAACATGTCTTGGCAGAGTTTCTCAATCTGGTTACCGTTCAGAAACAGCCTCCGCAGGTTTGTCAGGTTACTCAGGACCCCCTTGTGTATGGCAGAGATCCTGTTGTTGCCCAGATCGAGTAGATCCAATCCCTCGTAACCCCGAAACTCCGAGCTCTCCATCTCCCTGATGTGGTTCCCGTTCAGGAGCAGTTGGCTGGCACTGCCCGGTGTAGGCAGCAGGTCCCTGACACTCTCGATCCCTCTCTCTTGACAGTTGACACTCAGTGCCAGGTCTGACGAGTCGCTTTGGCAGTCACACCGTGCCGGGCATTGGACTAGCGCCGGTGCCCGCGTTTGGAACGACGCGATTTGGCTATAGTTGCGGTTGCTGGAGAGGAATTTGCCCGAGACTATCCCAGACTGGGACCTCTTGGGTGGGCTGGTGGGGGTCCTGGGAGCAGGCTGGGGGCGGCGGGTCACTCGGGGGTTCAGCTGGAAAGGTGGGGGCAGGCTGGAGTCGGGGGGATCATCGGTTTCTTCGGGACACAGCTCCCGTTGGGTCATGTCCTTCAGTAACTTGCCGTTGAGCTGAGCAGGTGTCTCACAGGCTGGTTCCCCAATGTACAGGTGATAGGGCATGTTCTCCAGCCAGCTGACCAATGCCAGCAGCTGGCACGAACAATTCCAGGGGTTGTCCTCCAGTTGAAACTGCACAATCCTGCCTATGTGTTCCAACACCCCGATATAAGGGATATTCTGCAGCCTGTTCCCACGCAGGTCCAGGTGGGTGAGAGAGGCGAAGCGGAAAATGTTGTCGGGCAGCGATGAGATCAGGTTATCGTTCAGGATCAGCACTTTCAGACGGTGCATCTTGTTGAAGGTGCCCCTCTCGATGACCCTGATGAGGTTATAGTCGGTCTGTAGGTATTCCAGGTTCTCCAGGCCCAGGAACATGTCAGCCCGCAGCACCTGGAGCTCGTTGTTGTTGAGGTGGAGCTGTTTGAGGTGAGTCAGTCCCTGGAATGCTCCGGTTTGGATCTCCTGCAGTTTATTATTGCCGAGTTGCAGCGAGATGGCGTTGCTGAAGTTGGTGAAGCTCTGTGGGTACAGGGTGCCCAGCAGGTTATTCTGCAGGTTGAGGTGGTACAGGCTGGCAGCCGGGGGTCTGAGCTCGCTCGGTCTATACAAACTGCTGCCTTTGTCGCAGGAGATGTACAAGATGTGTTCGATTGCCACGCACGAACATACCGAACAGATAGCCTTGGTATCCGGCCCGGAAGATAGCGAGGTACCCGGCACTGAGAGAGCCAACCAGACCAGGAGGAACATCTTGGGACCATCCACCTGCGGGAGGGACAGGGGGCAGACTTTAGTGTTGTGTATAAGCCAGTGAGAGAGAGAAAGTAGAGGAGGCAAGGGTAAATATACAGCAAGTGGGAGCGACGGGGTGGGGAACTGGAGAGGAAGGCACCAGTGTTAAAGAGAAAGTGGAAGGAGAAAGAGAGAGAGGAAGGGGGAATGTTGAAGATTGAGAGTGGAAGGAGAAAGAGAGAGGGGAAGTAGAGTATTGGAGAGAGAGCAGGGGGAGAGTTAGGGGAAGGAATGCGTTGGAGAGGGAGATAGGGGTGAAAGAGAGTGGGGAACGGGGAACATTGGACAGAATGTGGGGTGAGAAAGAGACAAGTGGAGGAATGGTGGTGATGGAGAGAGTGTGTGGGGGGAGAAAGAGAGAGAGGATGGGGCAGTGTTGAATAGTGAGGGAGAGAGAAAGAGAGTGGGGGAGAGAGAGACCGCGGGAGAAAGAAGACAGGAAAGGGAGAGTGTTGAGAGAGAGAGAGCGCGCGCGGGGGAGAAAGAGAGTGGAACGGGGGAGCGATGCAGAGAGACAGGGATAAAGAGCACGTCTGGAAGCGAAGGCGAGTGGATAGGAAAAGTTGCCCAAGCCCCGAATGAGTGTGAACGGGTGTGCAAACGCGGATGAAGGTCAGATAGCGAGCAGACTGCGGTGGGGACAGATCGCAGCGAGCAGGGGAGGGGTTGGGGGCGCGGGGTCTGGAAGAGACGAGAGCAAACGAGCTGGGGTTCCTGCCAGATAACAGCATTTTCAAAGTTGAGTTACCTTCGCTCCCTGTCCCTCTGAGAACCCGAGTTTGTAAAACAAGCGCGTCGGCGGCGTCGAAGCTGGACCATGCAACGCAGCGATGCCATCCCAGACCCAGGGGCTGAATAATGGTCAGCAACAGCAAGCGGCTGGAAGCTGCTTACACCCAGCTAAGGGTTAGCCTTAAGTCTGATACCTGCGACCAGAACATCCTTCTGGGCTTTGTTTTCACAAATGGGTTTTTTTTTCGCTTGAATTCCGCTGCAAGTAACGGGTACGAGAGGAATATTCGCAAACCCAGTTCCGTTCAGATCAAGTGAGATCATGCATCTGATCCCAATCGTTAATTAATAATTACTCTTCAAATCTCCCTCCTCCCCACCCACCTTCCCCACCCTTTTCACTGCATCTCTAAGCAATCTCTTAACGTGATCAGGAACACACTGATACATCTGTAGCTCCGATATAATGGCTCTGACTGGACCTACCCGCAAAGTATATGTAGGAACACCGCGACTGTTAGATCTGCAGTTTTCATTTGTCTGACAGAAGCCCTGCTCTCTCTCTTCTCCAGTATTCAAAACGTGCCCGCAAACCACAGCTCATAAACCATTCCAGTTTATCTGACGCTTTAAACACATAAAGGTTTTTTTTCCTTTAAAAAAAAGACAGCTGAATAATTCAAAGGGCTGCAGCCCAGAGTTACACTTTTTTTTCTCACGCATAAAACGCTCCCCAGGATCCGACAGAGAAAAGAGAGAGGAGACAGAGAGATAGGGAAAAAAAACACGCCATGAAATAGCATCAATTATTAATGGTGTAATTTCAGCAGCACATGGCAGTGGGGTCGCTTGGAAGTTCCCGTGTGATCCTGCTCCCCCTACCTGTCTCTAACAGGTGCAGAAAGGATCAGCAGCGAGCGGCCGGTTCGACAGCAAAGAAAATGCGGCAGCTTTCCTCTGAAGTTATATCTAGAGCTCAGCACAAGCAAAGCTCCCACTCTCCTCCCGCTCAGCGTCTCTCTCTCTCTTTGCAATATGCCCCATATTTAATTTTCAAGCGCCTCTCGGTCTCTCTCTTGTTTTGCAATATGTATCCCTCGCATAACCGAGAACATTTTTTTTGTCTGTACCACTTTCTGTCTTGCCAGTGATGCTCATTCCAGCACCACCGGCCTCATCTTTGAATCAATCCAACCCTTTTTTCCTAGTTACCGGTGTCTCTTGTCATAAATTGGCGTTCAGGTTCCTGCCTCGCCACCCACCTCATTCCTTGCTCTGGGGTAATGCGGTATACTGCCGGGTCGTGAAGCAAGCGATAAATCTGCTCACCCCTGTCACTCCGGAGTAACAAACATGGGCTCAAGCAAGCATCGAGAGACTTCACTTCCTCAGGCTGCTTGTTTGCTCTGCAACATGCTTGAGAAGCGCCATACAGACATCTAGTGCCAGGGAAAGATTACTGCAAGCGCATCTCCTTTGTAGAGAAGGCAAATGGCTCTCTGAAGAGGATGTTATTAAAGGTTGCAGACGCAATCGTATTCATCACTAGTCAGGCTAAACAGATTAATGAAAAGTGAGGAGCGTCAGCTGGCTGGAGAAATCAGGAGGTCATTTGCTTTTGTTCATTCTTTCCAGCCCAGCTTGAGGCGAGATTCATCAAAAAGTGTTCAAAACGATCGTGGGTTTTGGATGAAGAGTTTGCTCAGTCACCCGCCGCCCTGACTGGGAAGCATGTCTCCATCCCTTCACCTTTGCCGGGTTAAAGTTATGGAATTCCCTCCCTAATGGCATTGCGGGTCAACCCACAGCAGGAGGACTGCAGCGGTTCAAGAACGCAGCTCACCACCACCTTCTCAAGGGGCAACTAGGTGTGGGCAAGAAATGCTGGCCAGCCAGTGACTCCCACATCCCACAAATGAATAATTAAAAAGAAAGACGATGTTTCTGCTTGTGGAAGACTCGGGAACCCAAGAGAAGAGGCTTAAGGTCATAATCGGAGGACCTGGAGAGGGATTGAGGAGATGACCATCAGCAAAGTCTTTCTTTTTATGATATAGAATGTATAATTGTCTGAAGGGATGGCAGAAACAGATTCAATAAACTTGGAAATAAAAGCCAAAGCTGCGGGCAAACCTCAGCAGGCTTGGCAGCATCTGTGGAGAGAAATCAGAGTTAATACTTCGTGTTCAGTGAACTTTCTCCAGGACTGTAACTAACTGGATGCCGCTACAAAAGAAAGCAACAATGGCACAGCTGGTGAATACCCTCCTTCTATGATACAAGTTTTTTTTTCGTTTTTAATGTTTTTTGAAGTGTACGTGTCTATCAGAGACTTATTGTAAATTTATGTCATATAGTTCAAAAAGAAAGATGTATTTGTATAATATCTTAATTACCTCCAGATGTTTTACAGCAAATGAAGTGAGTTTGAAGTCTCATCTGTGTCACTATGACAGGGGTAAAAGTGAGTTCCTGATTGCTGACACCCATTGTGTGGTTTTTAATAGCTGGGATCTTTCAAGGATGAGCCTGATCTGGAATTAACATTGTTATAAAAATCATTGAGACTCCAATCAGTATCACCTGTTTGCTTCATACTTTTCACATACTGGAGATGAAGATTTTACAACTGGGTAGATAAAACAATATAGCCAGATATGAGAATAGACATATGCAGAGCAATTTCAGGCAATTACCTTTGAACACATCTGAAAGGGTAGAAATAGATTTGTAACAGCAGAACTGGAGTACTCTCTCAGTCTCTTTCTTTTCAGCTTTTCGAAAGACAACTCCTGATGACAAAAGAAATTGGAAAAACATCCATTTACTGCTTGCTCAAATAAGTCTCCCAGTTATTCTACTGCTGAGGACTCAAGACTTCAATTGGTTAACTGTGGTCTCAGGTTAAAAGATATCACACCACCCGTTCTGGGGACTTGAGAACTCTAAGGACTTTAAACCAGATATATTTTTATTTTCCTGTCTGCAAGAACAATCAATTTTTAAACTTTATGCTTGCAACAGATGCTGCATTTTATTTTTTTGTGAAGTGTAATTAATGACAATCTTAATTCTTCCACTCAAGAACATCTTGTAATGAACTTTTTAACATTGAACAAGTGATCTGTGTTTTAATTGAAGTGTGTTATAACTGCTCATTAAAACAAAGTCTCATTTTGTTTTCAGCCAACTGATAAAGTTGAAAAGAGAGGAGCCAAATCATCCTTCTCATTTGGTCACAAAAGGATGAGCAAATTTGTCTACAGCAGTTACTACAGATCTGATCACATCCAGATAATCAGTTTTTGTGCAGATTGAAAGATGTAAATTGGCCAAGACAATTTTTCTTATTTGCCATATTGCCATGGGAATAGACAAGCAAAGTGAATGGGATCTCAGATGAAGATGTCATCCAAAAGATAATGCCTCTGTTAGTGCAATACTTTTTTGACTGATTGATTTATTGTTGTCACTTGCACCGAGTTACAGTGAAAAGCATGGTTTAGTATGCTATAGGGGCAGGTTGTACCATACAAAGTCCATCAGGGTAGCAGAACAGAGTGTAGAATATTAGTGTTAAAGTCACAGAGAAGGTGCAGAGGGAGAGATCAATCTTAACATTTGAGAGGTCAGCTCAAAAGTGCAATAACAGCAGGGAAGATGTCATTTTTTGAATCTATGCATATGTGTATTCAAACTTTGAAATCTTCTGTCCAATGGAAGACGGTGGAAGAGGTCATTCACCATGTTGGTCACTTTCTTGAGGTAGCAGAATATATAGGCAGAGTCAATGGAAGGAAGACTGGCTAGCATGAAGGACTGGGCTGTTTTCACAACCCTCTGTAGTTTCTTGTGGTCTTGGGCAGAGCAGTTGCCATACCATGCTTTGATGCATCCAAGCAGGATGCTTTCTATGGTGCATCTATAAAATTTGGTAAGAGTCATTGCGGACATGTCGAATTTCCTTAGCTTTCTGAGGAAACAGAGATATTGCTGTGCTTTATTGAGAGTGATGTCAAATTGGATAGGCCAGGATAGATTGTTGGTGATCACCACTCCCAGATGGAGTACCCTGGAGAGGTGGCATAGATTTTGCTTTCTTCACAAACCTAGTGTGGGGTTTGACCCTGGATACCTGTAGTTAGAGATAGTAGGAACTGCAGATGCTGGAGAATCTGAGATAATAAGGTGTAGAGCTGGATGAACACAGCAGGCCAAGCAGCATAGGAGGAGCAGGAAGGTTAACGTTTCAGGCCTAGACCCTTCTGAAGAATTTCACTGTAATCATGGCGAATGCTTTTTAATGATTTTATCCCATACTCTTGATCCCTTTAACCCTACAAACTAGCTGAAACTTTTTGGCCTCAACCAGTTTCAGTGATAGAGAATTCCACAGGCTCACTACTTTCTGGGTGAAAACATTTTTCCTCATCTCTGTACAAAGAGGCTAATCTTGTATTCTTAGCTTGTGATCTCTCGTTCTAGATTTGCTGCCATCACCAATGATGTCACTTCCACTCCTGAGACAGTCCCCACCCCATTGTGCAGCTCCAGCTGTACACCAACCCCTACCCTCAAACCCTGCCAGGTCTTCACCATCCACCCCCAGACCCCCCCACCACTGAAGATGAGCGGTCAGTGCTCAGTAAAGGACTCACCTTTATCCCCCTCCACCCTAACATCGATGAATACTGCTCACAGCTGAATGTTGAACAGATTTTCCGTCACCGCGCTCATTTCTTTAATTGCGAGTCGAACCCTCCCTCTACTGACACCTTCTCCCATTTCCGACTCACCCCATCCTCCTGCACAACACCCCAAGGCCTCCTACACTCCCTCAACTTCTTCACCTCTAACTGCCATCTCAAAGCTGATTGCCTCAACCTCTCAACCCCTCTCACCCAGTCCAACCTCTCCCCCACAGAACATGCAGCCGTCCAGTCCCTCTGCTCCAACCCTAAACTCACTATAAAATGCATGGACAAGGGAAGCGCAGTTGTAGTATGGCACTGACCTCTACTTCGCCGAGGCCAGGCACCAACCGGCTGACACCTCCTCCTACCGTCTCCCTCAATCATGACCCCACCCTGATCACCAAACCATCATCTTCCAAACCATCCACAACCTCATCGCCTCAGGTGACGTCCCACCCACAGCGTCCAGCCTCATTGTTCCCCAAATTCGCACCGCCCACTTCTATCTCCTCCCCAAAATCCACAAACCTGACAGCCCTGGTCGACCAATTGTCTCCGCCTGCTCCTGCCCCACTGAACTCATCTGTGCTCCTGAGATGCTGCTAGGCCTGCTGTGTTCATCCAGCTTCACACTTTGTTATTGTGTACTTACCTTGACTCTGGTTTGCTCCTCCCTGGTCCAGGAACTCCCCACTTACGTCCGTGACACTACCCACACCCTCCACCTGCTCCAAAACTTCTAATTCCCTGGTCCCCAACACCTCATCTTCACCATGGACATCCAGTCCCTATACACTTGCATTCCCCATACAGATGGCCTAAAGGCCCTTCGCTTCTTCCTCTCCTGCAGATCTGACCATTCCCCCTCCACTGACACCCTTATCTGCTTAGCTGAACTCACCCTCCCCCTTAATAACTTCTCCTTCAATTCCTCCCACTTCCTACAGACGACAGGGGTGGCCATGGGCACCCGCATGGGCCCAAGCTATGCCTGCCTCTTTGTAGGTTACATGGAACAATTCCCCACCTCTTCCTCCACTACATCGATGGCTGTATCGGCATCGCCTTGTGCTCCCACAAGGAGCTCGAACAGTTCGTCAACTTTACTAACACTTTCCACCCCAACCTGAAGTTCACCTGGACCATCTCTGACACCTCTCTTTTTCCTGGATCTTGCCATCTCCATTTCTGATAACTGCCTCAAAACTGACATCACTTTCAAGCCCACCGACTCCCACAGCTGTCTAGAATACACCCCCTCCCACCCAGCTTCCTGCAAGAATGTGATCCCATACTCCGAATTCCTCCACCCCCGCTGCATTTGTTCCCAAGATGGAACGTTCCACTCCCAGACGTCTCAGATGTCCCCATATTTCAAGAACTGTAACTTGCCCCCTCTGGTGATCAAAAATACCCTCAATCGCACGTCCTCCATTTCCTACACTTCTGCCCTCACACTCCCTCCTCCCAACAAAAATAAAGACAGAATAGCCCCTCTCCTCACGTATCACCTCAGCTAATCTCCGCATTCAAAGTATCATTGCCCACCTCTTCCGCCACCTGCAATCCAACCCCAGGACCAAAGAGATATTTCCCTCCCCACCCCTATCTGCCTTTTGTAGGGACCGCCCTTTCCACATCTCCTTTGTCAGCTCCACACTCCTCTCTAACCCCACCACCTCTGACACCTTTCCCCTGCAACCGCAGGAAGCTCTACACCTGCCCCTACACCTCCTCTGTCACCTTCATTCAAGGCCCAAATCAAACCTTTCATATCAGACAGCGTACCACCTGTACATCCATTAACTTCGTTTCCTAGATCTGCTATTCTTGATCTGCCCTCCTCTACATAGGTGAGACCAAGTGTAGACTCAGAGACCATTTCGTAGAGCATCTGCATTCTGTACACAATAATCAACAATACCTTCCAGTCGCCAACCATTTTGACTCCCCCTCCCACTCTCTGGGTGACATGTCCATCCTGGGCCTTATGCAACGTCACAATGACCCCACTCGCAAACTGGAGAAGCAACACCTCATATTCTGCCTAGGGAGCCTACAGCCCGATGGGCTAAGCATGGATTTTACTCATTTAAAAAGCTCCCCATCCCCAGCCTCATCCCATGTCTAACTGTCCCTCACATCCCCGCATCCTTGACCTGACACAATCTGTCCATCTTCTCTTCTACCTATCCGCCCAGCCATCCCACTGACCAATCCCCATGCTGCCTACCTGCACTCATCTATCACCATCCCACCTACCTTCCCCAGCCCCATCCAGCCTGTCTATTTATTTCAGAGCTCCCTACCCCGCTCCCCCTCATTTCTGAAGAAGGGTCCGACATGAAACATCAGTTTTCCTAATCCCCGATGCTGCCTTACTGCTGTGGTCCTCCAGCTCCACACTGTGTTGTCATGTCCAGGCCTGTTAAAATTTTATTGGTTTCTACAAGAGCTTATTTTTCGAAACTCCAGAGAATATTGTCCAACGGATCCAATCTCTCCTCATATGGCAGTCAGATGTCCCAGGAATCAGTCTGCTTTACCAGTTTGCACCCCATCAGGACACCCTTCCTCAGGAAAGGAGACCACAACTTGCACGCAGTACTCCAGGTGAGGCCTCACCACCATAGTACCGAGACATCTTTGCTTCTGTACTCAAATCCTCTTGCTATAAAGTTCAACATTCCACTTGCCTTTTCCAAGTGATGTACAAAGACACCGACACCCAGGTCTCATTTCTCCCTGCTCTTTCATAATCTGGTACCATTCAGATTATAGTCTGCCTGCCTGCTTTTGCTACAAAAACAGATAACCTCCTATTTATACTGCATCTGCAAAACATCTGCCCACTCACTAAACTCGTCCAAATCACACTCAAGCATCTCTGCCTCCCTCTCACAATATACCCTTCCACCGACCTCTATGTTGTCAGCAAAAATGGAGATTCAGTTCCCTATTCCAGATCATTTGTATATATGACAAGTGAGAGCTGCAATCCAAGCACTGATATCTACGAACCTTGTAGTCAGTGCCTGCCAAAGAAAGACCAAAGAACAGTACACAACAGGAACAGGCCTTTGGCTCTCCACACCTGCGCCAACACATTTTGCCCGACCTTACTAAAACTGTCTTCACTTCCAGGACCTGTATCTCTCTATTCCCTGTGATAATGGGAACTGCAGATGTTGGAGAATCCAAGATAATGAAATGTGAGGCTGGATGAACACAGCAGGCCCAGCAGCATCTCAGGAGCACAAAAGCTGATGTTTCGGGCCTAGACCCTTCATCAGAGAGGGGGATGGGGAGAGGGTTCTGGAATAAATAGGGAGAGAGGGGGAGGCGGACCAAAGATGGAGAGAAAAAAAGATAGGTGGAGAGGAGAGTATAGGTGGGGAGGTAGGGAGGGGATAGGTCAGTCCAGGGAAGACGGACAGGTCAAGGAGGTGGGGTGAGGTTGGTAGGTAGGAGGTGGAGGTGCGGCTTGGGGTGGGAGGAAGGGATGGGTGAGAGGAAGAACAGGTTAGGGAGGCAGAGACAGGTTGGGCTGGTTTTGGGATGCAGTGGGTGGAGGGGAAGAGCTGGGCTGGTTGTGTCCGCCACATCTGGTCCCACGATGAGGCATTCCACTCCCGCACATCCCAGATGTCCAAGTTCTTCAAGGACTGCAACTTTCCCCCCACAGTGGTTGAGAACGCCCTTGACCGTGTCTCCCACATTTCCCACAACACATCCCTCACACCCCGCCCCCGCCACAACCGCCCAAAGAGGATCCCCCTCATTCTCACACACCACCCCACCAACCCCCGGATAAAACGCATCATCCTCCGACACTTCCGCCATCTACAATCCGACCCCACCACCCAAGACATTTTTCCATCCCCGCCCTTGTCTGCTTTCCGGAGAGACCACTCTCTCCGTGACTCCCTTGTTCGCTCCACACTGCCCTCCAACCCGCCACACCCGGCACCTCCCCCTGCAACCGCAGGAAATGCTACACCTGTCCCCACACCTCCTCCCTCACCCCTATCGCAGGCCCCAAGATGACTTTCCACATTAAGCAGAGGTTCACCTGCACATCTGCCAATGTGGTATACTGCTTCCACTGTACCCGGTGTGGCGTCCTCTACATTGGGGAAACCAAGCGGAGGCTTGGGGACCGCTTTGCAGAACACCTCTGCTCGGTTCGCAATAAACAACTGCACCTCCCAGTCGCAAACCATTTCCACTCCCCCTCCCATTCTCTTGATGACATGTCCATCATGGGCCTCCTGCAGTGCCACAATGATGCCACCCGAAGGTTGCAGGAACAGCAACTCATATTCCGCTTGGGAACCCTGCAGCCCAATGGTGTCAATGTGGATTTCACCAGCTTCAAAATCTCCCCTTCCCCCACCGCATCCCAAAACCAGCCCAGTTCGTCCCCTCCCCCAACTGCACCACACAACCAGCCCAGCTCTTCCCCTCCACCCACTGCATTCCAAAACCAGTCCAACCTGTCTCTGCCTCCCTAACCTGTTCTTCCTCTCACCCATCCCTTCCTCCCACCCCAAGCCGCACCTCCATCTCCTACCTACTAACCTCATCCCACCTCCTTGACCTGTCCGTCTTCCCTGGACTGACCTATCCCCTCCCTACCTCCCCACCTACACTCTCTCCACCTATCTTCTTTACTCTCCATCTTCGGTCCGCCTCCCCCTCTCTCCCTATTTATTCCAGTTCCCTCTCCCCATCCCCCTCTCTGATGAAGGGTCTAGGCCCGAAACATCAGCTTTTGTGCTCCTGAGATGCTGCTGGGCCTGCTGTGTTCATCCAGCTTCACATTTCATTCTCTCTATTCCCTTCCTGTTTATGTATTTGTTCAGGTGCTTCTTGAATGTTGCTCTGGGGTCCGCATCCAGCATCTCCTCTGGCAGGGCATTCCAGGCACTCACCAACATTTTGTGAAACTGCCACTTGGAAAAAGATCCATTTGTTTCTTTTCTTTGTTTCCTGCCTGCCAATCGGCCTGCGCCAATACGTGAGCCCCATGGGGTTTAGTGTGATTGGGGTCAATGTGAGTGATTGGAGAGTGAGTGTGAGTGATTGCAGGTTGGTATGAGCGATTGAAGGTGAGTATGAATGATTGAGGGATAGTTTGAGTGATTGAGGGTGAGTGTAAAGGATTGGGGAGCCAATGGCCTCGTAGCATTATCACTGAACTGTTAATCCAGAGACCCAGAAAATGTTCTGGGGACCTGGCTTCAAATCCTGCCATGGCAGTTGGTAGAATTTGGATTCAATAAATATCTGGAATTAAGGTCTAATGATGACCATGAATCCATTGTTGAATATCAGGAAAAACCATCTGGTTCACTAATGTCCTTTAGAGAAGGAAACGGTCATCCTTACCTGGTCTGGCCTACATGTGACTCCAGACCCAGATCAATGTGGTTGACTTGTGGCTGCCCACTGGGCAATTAGAGCTAGGCAATAAAAGCTGCCTGGCCAGCGATGCCCTCATCCCATGAATGAATAAAGAAAATAAAAATTGTGAATGAGGGTTAGTGTGAGTGTTTGGGCATGAGTGTGAGTGATTGCAGTGAGTTTGAGTGGTTGGAACGAGTGTGAGTATTTGGGCATGACTGTGAGTGATTGGAGTGAGTTTGAGTGGTTGTAGTAAGTGTGAGGTTGGTGTAAGTGATTGGGAGTCAGTGTAAGTGATCACTGGTGAGTGCGTCTAACTTGGATTTTCATTTCATATTTATGCAGAGGTGAGAGCTGTTTTTCAATCCTTTAACTTCTCCTGCACACCAATTAATCATCAATCATTCTGACCCATCGGACATCTTAGAACCTCACTCAGATTTGTGAGTGTTTTTGGATGGCTCTAGACTCCAAGTAATTGCCCATCAGAAGTTTCAGGGCCCTGAGCAATTATCCTGTAGTCAGTGTGTCTGGTCTTCTGAGAGATTCAGAATGCAACATACAGGGTTCATCCATTCTCTGATTATCACTGACCATAAGATAGAGACCACTGTTTTCCAGATGAAGGGTAAGTTGATCCTCAACCAAAGAATAGATCAATCAACTTGATCATGTTACTAATTGTGGGAACTTGCTATGCACAAGTCGTCTACTGCATTTTTTACAATGCATCAGTGATGACACTTCAAAAAGCCTTTGATGCCTGTAATGTGCTTGGTGATGTCCTGAAATGCAAATTTTAACAAAGAAAATGCTTCGTCATGTTGCTTCAAGATGTCCTAAAGTGCTTTACAGTTTGCAAAGTACTTCTGGGGTGTTGTCGCCTTTTTAACTTGGTACATATCTGTTAAAAACAAAAGAGAATGTTAAATACTGAGCTGAGCTGCTTAATCAGCCAAAGTGCTGGCAATGATAATAAAGATGGAAAAATGGAAGGAGAAGCTGACACTACCACTAGGTTACTGGCTCACAGAGAGAAGGGAACAGTCTGAAACAGCCAGAGATGCCATTTCATGTGGCTATCAACTTTTCTAGCAATAAGGGTGGCCGCTTAATATTCCAGGAGAGAGATGTTTGGAGAAGGAATAAGGGAAGCGGAAACAATAAAAGAAAATAAATTGATTTTTGAAAGTAGAGATTTGGGAAAGGACTGGATTAGGAGTCAGGAGCAGCAGTTCCAACCTTTTCAATAACACTGCATGCTTCAGTAAAACAAACAATCCACAGCACAGCCGCTTTTTTTCAGCTGAATTGATTGGCCATAAATGTCACATTTACTTGTATTTACTACAGCCTTACTAGAGAGGTTGCAACATAGAGTATGCAACAGCCCAAAGAAGGAGCAAATGCTTAAATACTTCACATTTCATAATGGCATACTTTCAAAATTTGCTCAACACAACTACTTCCAACTCTTAACGAAAAGAAACACAAAAATCCGTGGATGCTGTAAATCAGAAACAAAAAAACAGAAGTTTGCTGCAGAAACTCAGCAGGCCTACGATTAGTGCTGGGATCAGTGTTGTTTAAAGTAAATGAAAGATTTGGAAGAAAATGTACGTGGCCTGATTAGTAGGTTTGCAGATGACACAAAGATTAGAGGAACAACAGTGAGAAGGATTGACAGCGGACGCAGCATGTTATAGGTAGACCAGAGACTTGGGTGAAGAAGTGGCAAATGGAGTTAAGCCAGACAAATATAAGGTGATAAAAACAGAAAGAACTGCAGATGCTGTAAATCAAGGGCAATAACAAAGTTTCTGGAGAAGCTCAGCAGGTCTGGCAGCATCTGTGAAGGACAAGACAGAGTTAACATTTCAGGTTCAGTGGCCCTTACTCAGAACATGTAAGGTGATACATTTTGGGACATCTAATGCAGGAGGGTAGTACATAGTAACATATACAGTAGCATCAAAATACAGTGGGATGTGGGCATGCAGGTCCACAGCTCCCTGAAAGTGGCAACACAAGTGGATAAGATGGTCAAGAAGGCATAGAACAAGTTTGTCTTCATTGGCCAGAGCTGAGAGTATCAAAATTGTGAAGTCTGAGAATCAGAGAATCATAGGACCCCTGCAGTATGGAAACAGGTGCTTCGGCCAACAGGTCCACACCAACCCTCTGAAGAGCAGCCTACCCAGTCCTATTCCTCTAATTTCCCATGTCTAACCCACTTAAAAATCCCTGGATACTATGGGCAATTTAGCATGGCCAATCCACCCAGCCTGCACACCTTTGGACTGTAGTGTTTTTATTTTGGATTTCCAGCACCCACAGTATTTTTACCAGCACATCCTGTTTGAGGATATGAGTCTGAAGCTGTTAATCTTGATGCTGTGTTCAGAATGTTGCAAAGTGTCAATCAAAAGATGACCTACTGTCGTTGATCTTCACTGGAACAGTTTCAAAGTCCAAGGAGAGGAAGGTTAAAAATAACGGAGGGATGTTTGACAGTTTAACGTATCAGTGAAGATAACAAGGGTGCATTCTCATGCTCCTAGTTTGGCCAGATTTTGGCTTATGAAGAAAACTCAGCCAACATGTGTCATTCTTTTAAGCTGGGTGTGGTTCAAACCAGTATCAGTAGTCCAAAGCCTTTGGATAGGTACGTTTCTAACAGAGCACATCCACATTGCAAATGTTAGCTGCTGTTATTGCCACTCCTTGAAGTAGCACAATGTAAACAATGGGTATACAGTTGCAATTACTGCTTAAGTAGATTCGCTTCCTGGCACTGTTGTCAGGAAGGTATCATTGCTGAACAAAGGCAATCTTCCAACTTTAGGATGGGAGACCGCAGTGTGAGGTGATTAGAATCTCTGTAAAAATATTCCATCAAGCAGGTGACTTGAGGAAAGATTAGATTAAATTCCCTACAGTGTGGAACAGGCCCTTCAGCCCAACAAGTCCACACCGCCCCTTGGAGCATCCCACCCAGACCCCCTATAACCCACACACCCCTGAACACTAAGGGAAATTTAGCATGGCCGATCCACCTAGGCTGCACATCTTTGGACTGTGGGAGGAAACCGGAGCACCCGGAGGAAACCCACGCAGACACAGGGAGAATGTGCAAACTCCACACAGGCAGTTACCCAAGGCTGGAATCGAACCTGGGTCCCTGGCGCTGTGAGGCTGCAGTGCTAACCACTGAGCCACCGTGCCGCCCGTCTCAAAAGTAGGTTACAGCTGGCTCAAATAACTAGCGGCTAAAAGAGAAAGCCTTGCGTTTGCAACAAGAAGGGAAATACAGAGAGAAGACACAGGAATTTATGTCAATAAGCTGCAAAATGATAATCAAAACCACAATTATTTAGTCTGTGAGCACCAGTGCAGAAATAAAACAGTTAATGTTTCGGGATAACAAGGTGTAGAGCTGGATGAACACAACAGGTCAAACAGCATCAGAGGAGCATGAAGGCTGATGTTTCAGGCCTAGGCCCAAGACGTCTAGGCCCGAAACATCAACCTTCCTGCTCCTCTGATGCTGCTTGACCTGCTGTGTTCGCCCAGCTCTACACCTTGTTGTCTCAGATTCTCTAGCATCTGCAGTTCCTACCATCTCTGAGTTAATGTTTCAAGTTTAGTTGTGGACAAAGAGCTGGCACATTGACTCCAGGAGCACAGCAGGCCAGGCAGCATCAGAGGAGTAGAAAAGCTGACATTTCAGATCCCAACCCTTCTTCAGAAAACAGGGCCCTGTCCCGTAACGTCAGCTTTCCTGCTCCTGCTGTGCTCCTCCAACCCCATACTGTGTTATACGTGCCGTTCCCACTATCTCTGATGCATTGACTCTGTTTCTTTCTTCACACATGCTGCCAGACTTGCTGAATATTTCCAGAACTTTCTATTGATATTTCAGATTTTAAACACCAGCATTATTTTGTTTTAAAATGACAAACAATGATTGATATGAATCTAAAGATAACTAAGGTGGATCCTTACTTGGCAAAGAAGACACTGAAATAATAATGCAAAAAGGCAAAATGATTGGGAATGAGAAAGAAACTAAAGCATTATGATTTTTGTACACAAGAAAATAGTTTTGCTACGTCCCCATGTTCTGATTTCTTTAGCATCTCATTAGCACTCATTCACATTTCCAAGTCATTGGTTTCTTGATGTTTTCTATATCTTTTCATTATACAACAAGCAAATGCAAAGCTCTGGACCCAAACGATTGCCTCATCATTGGCTCAGTTTAAGGTGATTAGTCCAACATTTAATCAGTGGAGGAGAATTTTCCCAATAGGACACAGCTTTGTGTGTAAAGGGAAGACCTTTTAGAACAGAGATAAGGAGAAACTTCTTCAACCAGCGAGTGGTGAATCTATGGAATTCACTGCCACAGAAGGTTGTGGAGGCCAGGTCATTGAGGACGTTTAAGACTGAGATAGATAGGTTCTTGATTACCAAGGGGATCACGGGTTACGGGGAGAAAGTGGGAGAATGGGGTTGAGGAACTTATCAGCCATGATTGAATGGCACAGCAGGCTTGATGGGCAGAATGACCTAATTTCTGCTCCTGTATCTTATGGTCCTATCTCCATACAAGTTTATTTGGAATTTGTATGCAGCCTTAGGAGTGGAAATTCACTATGTCTCCTTTGACAGCTCCTTCCCAACTCGCAACCATTACCCCATCGAAGGACACAAGGTCATGCAGATACATGGAAATACCACTGCCTGCACATTCCCCTCTAAGCTACTGTCCATCTTGACTCCCTCGTTAACAGTATTGTGAGTCCGCCCACAGCACAAGGACAGCAGGGGCCTCACGAAGACAGCTTCATCATTACTTTCTCAAGGTGCAACGAAGGATGGGCAATAAATGCTGCCTTAGCTAGTGATGCCTGTATCCCACTACTGAATAATTGAAAAATATACTCTTAGTACTCAGAGGGGCAGAGAATATTTGAACTTTCAACTCTGCTTCACTGTTCAACAAAATCATAGCTGATCTTCTACATTGCACCTCTAACCCCCGATATTAATAATTGCCAATTATCTTAAAATCTCTGTGATTTCCATCTTGAATATACTAATTGACTGAGCATCAGCAGTTCTCTGAGTGCAAGATTTCTGGATATTCACAAATGCTAGCTTGAGCAGCTGCCTCTTCATCTCAGACCTAACTGGCCAACCATCATTCTTACTCAGTGGCACTGTTCTCTCAATCCCAAGGGAAACATCCTCCCAGCATTTACCTGGGTCAAACTGCTGAGAAATGTAAAGCTTTCAGTTCAATCACATTTTCTTCATCCAAACTCAAGCAAATAAAGATCTTTTCAACTGAATCTCTCACAGAGCAAGTGCCTCATTCCAGGGACCAGGCTTGTCCACTCTTCATGTGTCTGGATGGGTGCTGCCACACTGAAGAAATTGAAGACTGGACATCAGTCTGCTTGATGAGCAACCCATCGAACATCTTCAACATTTACTGTCTCATCCATTGACTCACAGTTGCACTTGTGTGCACTATACAGCAGATGTGCCGAAATGACTGGTCAAGGTTCCCTTCGTAGTATTCTTCAATCCCACAAGCTCTGGCACTTTGAAGGGCAAGGGAAACAGAAGCGTGGGAGCAACACTCGCTGCATCAGATTGAGAGGGAATGTTGGCATAAATGTGGACTCAGGCAGCAGACAATCTGAAGGAGGCAATGTCACAGAGCGGGGTAGGCAATGGCTGTTTGGTATTGCCACTAGACTATTAATCCAGAAATCAGCTCATGTTCGGGGTCCTGGGTTCAAATCACACCACGGCAGATGGTGGAATTAGAATTCAATAAAAAATGTTAGGAATTAACAATCTATTGATGGCCATGAATTTATTGCCAATTGTCAGGGGGTAAAAAAACACAATCTGGACCCCTGTCTTTGTGGAAGGAAGTGTCCCTTACCGGTTGTGGCTTACACACGGCTCCAGAGCTACAGCAATATGGTTGGCTCTCAGTTATCCTCTGAAATGTCCTAGCAAACCATTCAGTTCAAGGACAGCGAGGGTTGGGCAATAAATACTGACTCGGCAGCAATGCCCAAGTCCACAAGTGGACAAAATAAAAGTTGAAGAAATAGTTGCTCTTAGTCATGGTGTGGACATGTGTGGAAGTCATCAGAGTGAAGGGATATGGCCTCTAACTAAGGACACAATTTTAAAATGGGCTGAAGACAATGGCATTAATCTTCCCAGTTATAGAGAAATTTGTGTTCATGTAGTACTGAATTTGGAGATGCGGGAAGGCCAAGGGACAGGAGATCAGGGCAAGTTGAGCATGTGGAAACTGTCTTTTCAGCAAACATTGGCGTGTTACTGACATTTCGGAAGAATATAAGCTTGGTGCATGGTCATTTATCAGCCAGTTTTCAAAAACTCCCCATGTATGCTGTTTAGCCACTGACAGTTTGAATTAATTTGAGAGAATGGAGAAATTATATTTATGAGTGACATAAATGGAGGATTCGGATTGAAAATATAAGGCTACAAATAACTGCTGACAATGATATTATAAGAACACACAATGTGCCCATATCTAGTTCACTGTGCAAACCCTGTTCATCACATCTATTGAAATGAATTGAGTATGAGTGAATTAAATACTTGCATGATAAGATCGATTATACCAAGATGTCAACATTGTTTATAATTCCACAAATCCGTACTACAGATGTAGAATTGTCTCTAAAGTGATGCTCCATGTTGTTCAAAGTTCACTTACTCTTATTGAACCCAACAAAAGAAAATACTGCATTAAAATGAAACAACACTAATTGAATCATATTTCACTGATGTGAAGTGGTAAGCATTGTTCATAATCAGCCTGAGTGATGTTATTTCTTCCCTCAGTGGCTAGCACTTTTACCTTAAAGGGCAGAACCTTGTCGATTTGAACCGTGGCACATGGCTTGATTACACAATCTTGGCTAATTTACAGACTTTACTCAGGTTATGTGTCACCCTCCCCCAAACCTATTGTGTTTTTTGGCCAGAAAGGGAACCTCAAAAACAAAGTGGGAGCATAGCTCACCTCCCTCTCCCCCATCCCCATGCTGAACCCCACACAATGGAGATTAGCCTTGCACCCACGTTAGCTGCTTGTTCACCAACTGGGCTTGTTGAAGCAAAGATTGCTGGAGGAGCTCAGCAGATCAGGCAACGTCTGCGGAGAGAAAGCAGTGTGTAGTCCTGTGATCTTTCTTCAGAACTCTCCCCTCTGCTTCCTCTCTGCTCTGGGGAAAACTACCCCAGTCTGTCCAATCCCTCTTCATTACTGAAACTTTGCAGACCAGGCAACATTCTGGTAAATTTCCTGAACACCCTCTCCGGTGCTGTCACACTCCTCCTATAATGTGGATTACAGAACTGTGTACAATACTCTAGCTGTGGCCTAACCAATGTTTTATCCAGTTCCAGTATAACCCCCCTAATTTTACAATCTATGCCTCAGCTTATAAAGACAGGATGGCCCATATGCCCCATTAACCACTTTATCTATCTGTCCCTACAGATTAAAGAACTGGCGTACTTAAACAGTGAGATACTTCTGACCATGGAGAAGTGTCACTGGGCCCGAAATGTTAATTCTGTTTCTCTCTCCAAAGACGTGCTGAGTTTTTACAGCAATTTTTGTTTTAGTTTCTGATTTCTAGCATCTGTAGTTCTTTTGTTCTTTTGTTTTCCCTCTGATCCTTGGTGTTTCCCAAGGTCATGCTATTAAACATGCATTCTCTTGACTTGTTTGTCCTGAATTGCCTCATGCTTTTCTAGATTGAATTGCGTTTGTAGACGTTCAGGCCATCAGGTCATCCCATCTACAACCTTTTGTAATCAAAGGCTATCCTCCCCACTTCCTTACCTTCTTGCAAACAATTATCTATCGTTGACAACCAACCTGTTTGGCCCAATTATGGCATCTTCTGTGGTCATTAAGTGTTGAGGTGGGACATGAAACAAAAAGGTCAAAAAGCACACAACACCAGGTTATAGTCCCACAGGCCTATTTGAAAACACAAGCTTTCTGTGAATCGCTCCTTCATTAGGTGTAATGAGAGAGGCATTAAGACTCAGGACGTATAAGGATCAAAAGATCATACAACTGATGTGGATGTACTGAAAAAAGAATCAAAATGGCTGGCTGACTCCCTTCTGCTAAATCATTAATCAGTTAGAAAAGAGATGCAGGTTTCAATTGATTAAAACGAGAATCCCAGAATTTCTTTCAAGCCACTGCTGCGAGATAATTAAGGGTTTAATCGCTATATACAAGAGGTGAATCTCAGGACAGACAGTGCATTTTAAGTGTGAGGCCTTGTTTGGATTCTGTCTATGTTTTATTTCATTTCCAAAGTAGGAATTTATAAAATGCCCCGTTGACAGACTGTGTCTACAAATTGTGTGCTTTTTGAACAAAATAGAATGCATTTGCAAATACAAATTCACCCCAAAGATTTATGTGTGGGGGGGGTGTGTGTGTGCGTGTGCATGTGAGCATGTGTACGTGTGTGTGAAGGAGAGAGACAGAGAGAGAGAGACAGAGAGAGTGTTTGAAAAAGAGTGCGTGTACCTCACAACCGTGCTATGGCAACGTCGAGACATTCTATTTTGTTCAAAAAGCACAAAACTTGCAGACACAGTCAGTCAATGGAATATTTTATAAATTCCTGACCTGGAAATTAACCAGTCTGACTCCAGGTTAAAACACAGGCAGATTCTAAATGAGGCCTCACACCTTAAAAGCATTGTCTGACCTGAGATGTCACCTCTTGTATACACTGATCAAATCTTTAGTTATCTCAAGGTAGTGACTTGAAAGAAATTCTGGGATTTGCATTTTAATCAATCGAAACTTGCATTTCCTTTCTAACTGATTAAAGATTTAGCAGTAGAGACTCAGCCAGCCATTTTAGGTTCATTCAATACATTGACATCAATAGTATAATCTTCTGATCTTTTATTTATAAATTCTGTGTTTTGATGCCTCTCTCACTACACCTGATGAAGGAGCAACTCTCCAAAAGCTGGCGTTTTCAAATAAATCTGTTGGACTATAACCTGGTATCATGTGATTTTGACCTTGTCCAACCCCAGTCCAACACCAGCACCTCCACATATGCTTAGAGGGATGGATGCCGTCAAGGCATGCTGTACTGATTACATGTTGCATTATGAGGTGCAAAATGCTAAAGGGCAGGTGATGGCCTAGTGATATTGTTGCTAGACTGTTAATTCACAGCCAAAGACAATAACCTCGGCACTCAGGTTCAAATCCTGCTATAGCATTTGGTGGAATTTGAATTCAATAAATGTCTGGAATTAAAAGTCCAATAATGACCATGAATTCATTGTTGATTTTCAGGAAGAGCCCATCTGGTTTACTGTTCAGTCCAATGAGATGGCATATTTTTGCTTATTCATTCACAGGATAAGGGCATCACTGGCTATAAGACCATAAGACGTAAGAGTGGGAGTAAGGCCATTCAGCCCATCAAGTCCACTCCGCCATTTAAATCATGGCAGATGGGCATTTCAACTCCACTTCCCTGCACTCTCCCCGTAGCCCTTGATTCCTTCTGAGATCATTTGCAGCATTTATTGCCCATCCCTAATTGCCCAGATGTTAGATAAAAGTCAACCACATTGCTGTGGGTTTGGAGTCACATGTAGGCCAAAAAGGATGGCAGCTTCCTTCCCTCAAGGACAGAGCTACCTGTTCACATGAATACAAAAAATCCCATGGTATTATCTCAAAAATACTGCTGCGTTTTCCTAGAGTTCTGGCCAACATTTAAACCACAATTAACAAGATCGAAACAGCTTGACTGGTTTATCATCTCAATAATTTTTTGAGAATCTTATGTAAATTACCTTCCATAGTGTCTCCACTCCAGCAATAACTCCACAGAAAAATAAATCATTAAACTTGGTGTGATTTGGGATGTCCAACTGATTAGCAATGCTGTCAATGAATGAACATTCTCTCGTATTTGAAGCAAGGAACAAATAGGTGAAAGACAAGCAACAGATCAGGCAATATCTATTGAGTGAACACAATTCAGTTGATATTTTAGCCATAGTTGAAACAGGAGGTAGAGGCTTTGTGCTAATGTGACTGGACTAGTAATCCAGAATCCCAGGTAAATGTGAGACAATAAGTTGTGGAGCTGGATGGCCACGGCAGGCCAAGCAGCATCTTAGGAGCAGGAAAGCTGAAGGGTCTAGGCCCAAAATGTTAGCCTTCCTGCTCCTAAGATACTGCTTGGCCTGCTGTGTTCATTCAGCTCTACACCTTGTTGTCTCAGATTCTCCAACATCTGCAGTTTCTACTAACTCCCAGGTAAATGTTCTGGGTCACTTTCTAGTGAAATGTTACTGGATTTGAAACATTAACTCTGTTTTTCTCTTCAAAGATGGTGCCAGACCTATTTATTCCAGAACCCTCAACCCATCCACCTCTCTGATGAAGGGTCCAGGCCCGAAACGTCAGCTTTTATGCGCCTGAGATGCTGCTGGGCCTGCTGTGTTCATCCAGCCTCACATTTTATTAGCCAGACCTGCTGAGTTCCTTTTGCACTTCCTGATTCTGTTTCAAATATTGTGTGGGACCATGTGTTTGAATCCCACCATGATGGCAGATGGTGAAATTTGAATTCAGAGAAAACAAAGTTTGGAATTTTAATGGAAACTCACTTAATAGCAACCATGTAACCATTATTGATTGTTACAAAAGCACAACTGATTCATTCACAGCTTCTTGAAGAAGGAAATCTGCTGTCCTTATCGCACTTATTCAATTATGTGACCCAGACCCATGGCAATGAGACTTGTTCGTAAATTCCCACAAGGTCATTTCAAAACCGGCAATAATTCCTGGTCCAGCTCGTGATGCCCACATCCCATGAAAAAATAAAAAAAACCTTGAAGTATGGTTCAATCCGACAGCATAGTTGGAACAGAAAATCAGGGCTGGAAGAACTTGTGAATAATAAAGGAGTTGTTATTCATGCAACATCTCCACCAAGATTTATTTTCCATTATGAATATTTATGAATTATTTCACCAAAGTTCCATAAGCCCCAAGTGCCTGACTTCACAAACCCAGGAGATCTGGAGACTTCATTATTCTCCAGAACATGTTCTCTTTATGTTGGAGGGTTGGTGGGCCTCATGCTTGAAAACTGTTGATTTTAGTTCTGCTCTTGACTGTGATAGAGCTGACGGTACCTTTAAACTGGAGGACTTTTTTAATCTTTTGAATTCCTTTCACTGATGATGTCTTTCCTGTCGAAACATATTGCTGCATGGCAATATCTGGAAGAAATTTAATCTCAACATTTTCCTTCATTGAAAGTGGCTGGGAGATTAAAATAGGCACTTTCCAATTTGCAGTATCCTGGATCAATGACCAGGCAATTTGCTCTGTAGAATCCTGAATCTGCAGTCATCTCATCGTGGAGGTGACTTCTATGAAGTTACATGAACTGCATTTTCAATCTTGTGTGAGCAGATTTTCTTCTTGATCTCATACAAAATGCTAAAGGTTTTTACTGACACGTTACTTAAACTTGTGGCTTCATTAGTGGTCGCAATTTAGATGAAAACAGATAATTTGTTCCCTCAGCTTTTCCTTAAAAGATTGCTTCTTGCTTGGCCTGATCTCTTCCACTGGTACAGATGCTTCTTCCCAGAAGAATAAAGAAATTAAATGTTCTATTTATCTTGCTTTCTCATCATTATTTAATGTAAAGTTTGAATTTGTCATTACTTGTGTTCATTTTGTCATGTTGCAGTCTGAGTTACCTCAGCTGGCATTGTTTGAAGAAATTCAAGTGAGATAAATGCTCATAGGCTATCTGGGTTGCTTGTATTTTCTCACAAACCTTTCCAACTTTTGCCGTCTGAGCTCGCTTCTGTGTTGCTGGAAAACATTGCTGCCAATCTAGAGTTGTCACTGGCTTCCATCCTACTTAAGATATGAGGCACACTACTTATGCTAAAACAACTAATCTCAATTGTTTCCCTCTGCTGCTTGAGTCCTGCCATAGCTCAAGGCAATTCTATGATATCCAAGATAATAAAATGTGAGGCTGGATGAACACAGCAGGCCAAGCAGCATCTCAGGAGCACAAAAGCTGACGTTTCGGGCCTAGACCAGTTGTCTTTTGAGCAGCTGCTTGTATTTTATAGCCTTCTCCTGTCCCAAAATGGCTACTGTCTACATTGTGAAATTCAATAATGTGAAGCATTTCTAAGTGGCAAGTAACTAATAAGAGATTTTTGTTTGGAACAAGACTTATAGTGACCAGATAGCCTGCCAGATGACTAATCTGGTGATGGAACTTAAAATCTGACTGGATTCAACTGATCTCCTGTGATAAAGTTGAACTTCTCCTCATAGGATTGATCTGCATTCCTCTGGATCTGCTTCACTCACATTCTGACTGTCTCTGTCCAGAGTTACATCTTCTTTTGCCTGGAATAAATCTGACAAAGACTCATCAGCAATTCCTACTATCATTCTGACTGAACTCTTACTTTAAACTTTCATGGTCACACATATAAAGATCATTGATAAAATTATCAATGGATTCCCCTGAAACCTGAGCTCTTCCGTTCAATTTTCCCTCAAAATGATTTTGTTGGTCCTGAGCTTTAAGTAATTGTGAAAGGCTTTCAGTACTTCTTGAAAAACGTTTTGGCTATTTTCAAATTTCGGTGACATGTAACACCATGAACCTGTTCGAAAGAAGAGCCATACTCCACTCAAGATGCTAACTTTGCTTCTTTCTCTATTGTTACTTCTAGACTTGCTGAAGGTCTCCAGGATTTTCTGTGTTATCTCACTGCTTAGTCTCCTGTGGGAGAGACACCTTTTGGCCTAATATGAAGACAGTCTGTCCTAAAAGGGGTGTATCTTAGAGCATGATGACAATCAAGTGCAAGCTACATAAAAATGACAAGAATCTACACTGAGACTGTGAGGAAGAATCAAAAGTCAGATCTGAAACACTTACGATTCAAAGCTATTCTCCCCCAGAGACCTGAGTAACACAACCATGGTGGGCTGTGCTTAAAGGACTCCTCACAATTTACTCTTACACTCCTATACACAGCTATAATCTGGAAAGCAGAGCCTAAAGGCATGAGGGAAGCAGGATCAATAATAATGTTTCAAAGAGAATTGGGCACATACTTGAAATGGACTGAAAAATTGCAGGCTGTGGGTAAAGAGGAAGCCTGTTGGATTAATTGGCATAGAGGCATGAAGAGTAGAACGAACACCTATGTGCCTGCACTGCTTTGGGTGCAGGCTAAAATTACAAATAAGCAGCACTTAGGAAGGAAGCAAATGAGAGTGGGGCAGGAGACGGAACAAAAATAGACAAAGCATACAGTAATAACAGGCAATTGGGAAGGCATTGAGGACATGGAAAGATATAATCTTGATAAATAGGCACAATGAGAAGCAGAGACACTGCGAAAGCAGACAATATCTGAGGGCCCAAACCAGTGGAGGGGAGTATCTCTTTGCCTTGTCTAATTGTAAATGCTTTCATTTATCACGTTTCAGGGGAACGCTTGCTTCTTCTCCTCCTTGACACTTCACAGGTCATTCTACTTCAAACGTGGTAAGAACTGTCGATGCTGGAGTAAGAGCTAACACAGTGTGGAGCTGGATGAACACGGCCGGCCAGGCAGCATCAGATGAACAGGAAAGGTGGCGCTTCAGGTCGGGACCCTTCTTCAGAAATGGGGAGGGGGAAGGGAGTTGGGAAATAAATAGAGAGGAGGGGTGGATTTCCTTTAACAGCTGTTACGGCAAGAGATTTTTAAAAAATTCTAGCGTACGAGAATAAGAATTAGCTTTATTGTCACACGTACTTTACTCTTTACTCAGAGACTAGTAAGGGTATGGAATTTTTTGCCTGCAACGGTAGTAGATTCACCAACTTTAGGTATATTTAAGTCGTCATTGGATAAGCATATGGACGTACATGGAATAGCATAGGTTACATGGGCTTGAGATCGGTATGACAGGTCGGCACAACATTGAGGGCCGAAGGGCCTGTACTGTGCTGTAATGTTCTATGTTCTATGTTCTCACATGAGTGCAATGAAAGGTTTACGAGTAACCATCCTGGGCACAGATGTGCCCAATTGCATAAAAGTGCAGCACAAGTGTTCCCTTGATGTTTATCCACCCCTTCAGATCTGAAATCCAGTTCGAGCAGATGAAATGTTCCTGTGAGATAGTAAGAACTGCTGATGCTGGAGTCTGAGATAACACAGGGTGGAGCTGGAGGAACACAGCAGGCCAGGCAACATCGGAGGCGCAGGAAAGCTGATGTTTCGGTTCAGGACCCTTCTTCAGAAATCGGAGAGGGGAAATAATTAAAGCAAAGGGGGGTGGCTCAGTGATAGTAAGTGGATAATGGAGCAGGGAAGAGAGTAGACAGACAGGTCAATGAGGTGGGGATGAAGCTAGTAAAGGTGAGTGTAGGTGTGTAGTGTTGTGGATTGGTCAGTGAGGTAGGAGGGGCAGATAGGGTGGGACATAAGATGGACAGGTCAGTGAGGTGGGGACAAGAGGGCTGGCTGGTCTTGGAATAGGGTCGGTGTTGGGGAGACTTTGAAGCTCGTGAAGTCCACATTGCTCCTTCGATAGTTTCCCAGAATGTCATTAGTTCATCATGAAGGAGAATAGACTCCTGAGAAAGATTTAGAGGCCTTCTTGTACCTCATCTGCTTCCTGAGGGGACTATCAGTTCTGACATCTTCCCATGGAAGGCTGTTCAGCAGCTGTTGGAATCTGCTGCTGTTCCTTGTTATAATTGGTACCTTGGTTTCTCTTCACTTGTTGCACTGTTGTTGCAGCATGGTCTTGGTGACGATTGGCACTGCTGTGGCAGGTTCCATTGGCAGCAGCTCTGATGAACCTGATTGGGGGAATATCAAGAACAGAAATGTTTTTCATTGTGTGAGCTCTTCAAGTTCTCATCACCCACAATGTACAATTTAACACAGTCCTCCATACGGTGAGTCATGCAGGAACCTGAGAATGAGGGGCATGGAATCCTTGTGCAAGGATCTTTGAAAGAATGGGCCTTATTCTGACTTGTACAAAGAAAAATACCATAATTGTTCGAAATGTGGAATAAAACGAGAAAGTGCTGCAGAGTCAGCAAACTCTACTCAGAATTCCAGGCAGAATTTGTACTACAAACAATGACATACACTATTGAATATGTATTCCAAACACTCATGTTGTTTGTTTGATTCTGAAAGTCTGCTTGGCCAATATCTCCTCATGAAGACAGGGTGTTAATGTTCCAAACTTTAAATTCAATTACACCTTTCTTTTGTAGATGTCTTACAAATTACTAATCCTGAGTAAGAATTTGGCTGCTAAAATGTCCAAGAAGGTATGTTAGATTATGTTACTAGCATTAGCAGTCACTATTTCTTTTCCCTCAATCTTTTACTGTAGTTGGCAGTGAAAATGAAGCCAGTAGTAATTCTGCAGTGCATGGACATAAGCTTTGGTCTTTTCAATCGCACCTTAATCCGCTTTCCAGTTTTTGATGAGCTACCCGTCTTCACAATTAGGAGCAAGAAAGTTGAGTGTACATGTCACAGAGCAGGCATATACCATCACTGTCAGTTTTGATCACTTATTGGTAACTAACCTTCAACTCCATAATTGTCTTGAAATTCCTACAGAACACTGCAAGCAGGCTCCTACAGGCTCTTACATTTGCTTCCTCTACATTTGTATGAATTAAAAGTGCAGGAGGCCATCTGCTTATGCATGCCTTAAAACTGAGATTGTCCATTCGTTGCCCTCAACATCCTACAGCTCTACTCTCCTCCTGCAGTCCTAATCAAGCGCTGACCTGCAACTTCAGTCCTATCTCCAACCTTAGCCTGCATTCCTCTTCTCTGAGACCGAATTATGATTTATCAATTTCCCACCACGTTCAAACACAGCTCTTGACTGCACCTCCTAGGCCAGGGCTATCAGTCAGTGAAAAAAATGGAAAACTTCTGTTTATGTTTTTAATGATCTCAAGACATAAAGCATCCTACAATTAATGAAGTACTTTTGAAGTGTAGTGTTGTGGGCTGGCCAAACCCCCTCAAAATAATTCAGATCACAGCCTAGACCCTATCTTATTCTTGCTTTAAAGGCAATTGTAAGTTGTGGCATTTCAGATCCAATTCAATGGCTTAAATCAGCAACGTTAACAAACAAAATTTATTCATACTTTATAGATAAAATACAACAAAAGAAAAATATAAAGAACAAACTTGCCTTACCTACAATTCTATTGAAATGCTTAACACAATAATTGATACAGTAATGCTACTAATTCACCGTTCCAATACAGTAACATCCAATATATACTCCTTTGTAAAAGGAAAATGCAGAAAAACAGGTTGGATCACATGTAACTCCAGCAGCAGGAAATAATCAAGTGAAAACTCTGAGAGACTGTAGCAGGGAGAGATGCACTGCAGCTTTCAAAGCCTGCTGAGGCCCCCAGCTACAACTGCTGAAGACGATAACTAACAATCCCAATTCTATGAGAATTTGACCCGACCCAATCAGGATGCTTCTTTTGTTCCAATTTTTTAAAAAAACTAAGGACGTACAAGTTGTTTACTTGAAGGGTTTGCAGTATACTGCTCAGCACTTCTGCCTTAAATCCTCTTTTCAAAATAAACTAGACTAAAAGACATCTCTTAAAGCCTTAGTATTTTCACAGTTGTCACTGATGTGATATAGGAAATGCACATGAAAATAATATTGGGGTGGTGATGTCGTGGTGATATCACTGTGTAAATGGTGCAAAGATCTAAGTTAATTGTTGAGTCCTTAGGCCCCAATTAATTACAATTTATGTTAATGACTGGAATATGGGAATAGAAAGTGCCATATCTCAATTTGCTGATGATACTAAAATATGTGAGAAAGTAAGTTGCAGCTAAGAAATTTATGCATGGAAATGGTTGGTTTATAACAAAAAAAATGGCAGATTAAGCCTAATATGGATAAAATGTGAGGATATCCATTTTGGTTGGAGAAAGAGAAAGGCAACTTGTTACCGCAGTGTGCAGGCTAGGTGGATTGGCCATGCTAAATTGCTTGTAGTGTTCAGTGATGTGAAGCTTAGGTGAGTTATACGGGGATGGATCTGGGTGGGATGCTCCAAGGGCCAGTGTGAATTTCTTGAGCCGAACGGCCTGTTTCCACACTGTAGGGATTCTATGATGATCTATGAAATGTCAGAGTACTTCAGTAGAGAGGGATTTAGGTGTCCCCAAGCATGAATCACAAAAATCTGGTATTTAAGTGCAGCAGGTAACAAGGAAGGCAAATGGAATTCTGGAATTTCATGCTCAAGGAACAGAATATAAAAGCAAGAAAGTGTTGCTGCAGCTGTACAACACATTAGTGAGGTTACACCTGGTGTTTATGTACCATTGTGGTCCCCTTACTTGAGGAAGGATATAGTTGTACTGGAGGCAGTTCAGAGGAGGATCACTAGATTGATTTCAGAGATGACAGATGTGAAGAAGTGAGGCCTATAAATGCTAAAAGTTGTAGGGCGTGCTGCCTGGTTTGCGGTTCACCAGCTCCTGGGTTCTAACACTGGCCTTATGGAGTAGAACATGGTGTGGTGGAAAACGCAGGAGGCAGATGCTTCAGAGGCAAAGGAAACTCCAATTTCATTGAATGAAGAAGCAAAATTTAATATATTTACAGAAAACACAAAAGGGAATATCAAAATTGAAAACCCACTTATCTCTGACTGTGACCTGTCCCTGAGTTAGCTTGACCCCCCGTTAAAGCTGTGCAGCCAAGGCTTGATGCCAGGGGTAAATAGATACAGTGGGTGGCTGTTACTTATACAAACAGAAGATGGGGGGAAGAGAGAATACTTGCTGACCCAGAGTCCAACTCCATTTCCCTTCCTGAGGGGTGTCCTACACCATTACCCCTCCCCAACCCCACCTTCCCCTGTCTATGATGAGCCAAGCTGGGTTGGAGGTTCTCGATGACCTTAGGCCCACCCCTGCTGTGAAAACATGATTTTGATTGGCTCTTGTTGGTAGCCTCTTACCGTAGCTGGGACTCGGCGAGGGACCACACATGCCAGTTACTTACCAGTTAGTTTCCCAACAATTAGGGAGAGTCGGGGGGGCAGAGTTGAGTATGGGAGGCATTTCAAAAGAGAAAGTGCTAGAAAAGCTAAAATATCTAAAAATTGATAAATCTCCTGACCCCGATGGGCTACATCCTAGAGTTCTAAGGGAGGTGGCTGAGGAAATAGCAGAGGCTTTGGTCATGATCTTTCACAAGCCGCTGGAGTCTGGGAAAGTCCCAGATGATTGGAAAATTGCTGTTGTAACCCCCTTGTTTAAGAAAGGATCAAGGCAAAAGATGGAAAATTATAGGCTGATTAGCCTAACCTTGGTTGTTGGAAAAATTCTAGAATGCATTGTTAGGGATGAGATTTCTAAATTCTTGGACGCGCAGGGTTAGATTAGAACAAGTCAGTATGGATTTAGTAAGGGGAGGTCGTGCCTGACAAACCTGTTAGAATTCTTTGAAGAGGTAACAAGTAGGTTAGACCAGGGAAACCCAGTGGATGTTATCTATCTAGACTTCCAAAAGGCCTTAGATACTGGGCCTCACGGGAGGCTGCTGAGCAAGGTGAGGGCCTATGGTGTTCAAGGTGAGCTACTGGCCTGGAATGAGGATTGGTTGTCTGACAGAAGGCAGAGAGTTTAGATAAAATGCTCATTTTCATAATGGCAACCAGTGACAAGTGGTGTCCCGCAGGGTTCAGTGTTGGGGCCGCAGATGTTCATCTTGTATATTAATGATCTGGATGAGGGGACTGGGGGCATTCTGGTGAAGTTTGCCGATGACACGGAGATAGGTGAACAGGCAGGTAGTACTGAGGAGATGGAGCGGCTGCAGAAAGATTTAGACAGTTTAGGAGAATGGTCCAGGAAATGGCTGACAAAATTTCACGTGAGCAAATGCGAGGTTTTGCACTTTGGAAAAAAGAATGCAGGCTTGGACTATTTCCTAAAAGGTGAGAAAATTCGTAAAGCAGAAGCACAAAGGGATCTGGGCGCGTTGGTCCAGAATGCTCGAAAGGTTAACTCGCAGGTAGAGTCCATGATTAAGAAAGCGAATGTAATGTTGTCGTTTATCTCAAGAGGGTTGGAATATAAACACAGCAATGTGCTTCTGAGACTTGATAAAGCTCTAGTTAGGTCCCATTTAGAATACTGTGTCCAATTTTGGGTCCCTCACTCAGGAAGGACATACTGGCGCTGGAGCTTGTCCAGCGGAGATTTACACGGATGATCCCTGGAATGGTAGGTTTAACGTATGATGAACGGCTGAGGATCCTGGGATTGTATTCATTAGAGTTTAGAAGGTTGATGGGAGATCTAATAGAAGCTTACAAGATAATGTATGGCTTAGAAAGGGTGGACACTGGGAAGTTGTTTCCATTTGGCAGGGAGACTAGGATCCGTGGGCACAGCCTTAGAATTAGAGGGGGTAAATTTAAATCAGAAATGAGGAGACATTTCTTCAGCCAGAGAGTGGTGGGTCTGTGGAATTCATTGCCATGGAGTGCAGTGGAGGCCGGGACGTTAAATGCCTTCAAGGCAGAGATCGATAAATTCTTGATCTCACAAGGAATCAAGGGCTATGGGGGGAGTGCAGGGAAGTGGAGTTGAAATGCACATCAGGCATGATTTAAATGGCAGGGTGGACTTGATGGGCCGAATGGCCTTACTTCCACTCCTATATCTTTTGGTCTTCTGGTCTGCTGGTGCCTGCTGATGCGGTTAGACCCGTGGGACCAGGCTGGTGAGTACGTTGGGTTTTCTTTCTTTCCTGGTGGTCCCTGTGAGTGGGTGGTGTCTGGGACGGTGGGAGATGTTGTCCCAGTTGGTGTCTTGTGTCTCTGGATACCTTTGGTTGTCTCTGGATGTTGAGTAGAGGTTTGTAGTTAGTTGCTGGTGTTCGGTGGTTGTGACAGCTGCTTTCCTTCATGACAGGGGCCTCCTTCTCGCTCAGAGTCTCAGTCTCTCCTCACGGAGCCCACTTCAGAGCACACACACCATGTTAGAAATGGAGCGCCTTGCTGGGATCTCAGTGCTGGGATCACAGGGCTTCTGTTTCTCTCTTTCTCCTTCTCTTCCTTCTCTTCCTCCTCTTCCATCGCTCATTTTTCTCTTCCTTGCTGGGCTTGGGGTCTCCAGTTATACCCCACTGCAGGACTCCTATCTCCTGCTAGCTCTGTTGAGCTATTGGTCCTTCTCTTGGGGCTGAATGGGCTTCCTGAGCCCTGGAGTAGGTGTGAAAGTTTTCCCGATTGAGGTGAATGGCTATGATGGTTTTGGAATGTCTAACATTTCCCTTGGATGGGCATCCATTCAGTTTTGAATAGCGGTGTGCATGTTTTATTTACATCCAAGGTTGAACAGGTTAGCATGTGGCACAATGGTGTGGAATGTTCAGTGTTTCTGTGCCTGAGCACTGGCTGGATATTGAATGATTTTGCACCTCTGTCGGCTCCAAAGGATCTAAAGTTGTTGAAGCAGTGTGGCTTCCATTTTTAAACTGGGGCATGAGTGGGGCTTTTCCTTTAGTTTTTACAAGCTAATCTCTGTCCCAGAAATGTGCCCCTGGGCTTGTATATTATCCAGTCTGTCCCGACCAGCCTGTTCCTGGCTCAGTTACTGCCCATCGTTTCTGGAGTCCCAGAAGTTCCATGAACTTAATCCAATGTAGTTTCCATAACATCTGCCTTCAGAGGAATTTTGGTCCCGGGTATGTCCATAAACTGATGGGGATTTTTGCCCCAACTTACACAGAGGATTGAGAAAGTAGATGCTGAGAGGGTGTTTCCTCATGCAGGGCTATCTAGAAAGAATGGTGATAGTTTTAAGATACGGGGTGGCAGATTTTAAACAGAGATGAGGAGAAAGTACTTCTTTCAAAAGACCATGAATCAGAGAAATTTGCTACCCTAGATTGCAGTAGATGCATGGGACGTTGAGGAAATGTAAGGAGGAGATTCACAGACTTTTAATTAGTGATCGTTTAAAGGGTGATGGAGAGTGGGCAGGAAAGTAGAGTTGAGGCCAATGTCAGATATGCCATGAGCTAAGCTCTGAGGAAGGGTCACCGGACCCAAAGTGTTAACCCTGATGTTGTCTTCACAAATGCAGCTTAATCAGCTAAGCTTTTCCAGCAACTTCTGTTTTTGTTCATGAGACAAATAATGGTGTTATTAAATGGCAGAGCAGGCTTGAAGGGCTGAATTGCCTGCTCCTGCTCATGGTTCTTTTGTTCTTATGTTCTCATATTCTGGGGACATGGCTCAAAATCCCACCACTTTCTAGATTGTGAAATTTGAATTCATTAAAAATCTGAAATTAAAAAGTTGGCCTGTTGGGAATAGTGAAACAATTATTGATTGATACAGAATGCCCTTTTGGGAAGGAAATCTGCCATCCTCACCTGGCCTGGCCTATGTGTGACTCCAGACCCATAGTACTATGCTTGACTCTCAACTCTAGGCAATTAAGAAATGGCCAATAAATTCTAGTCTAGCCAGCAATACCCAGATCTCGTGAATAGACTTTTTAAAAACACAAACTTGATTGGCATGCATTTCTTATGGACCAGACCAAATCCCCTTCAAATATATCAAGGAGACAGCCTAGACCCTAACTTTTATCTTATTGTTGAGGTTGGTCGGCTCGCTGAGCTGGTTTGTTGTACCGCAGGCATTTCATTACCGTGCTTGGTAACATCCTCAGTGCAGCCTCTGATGAAGCGTTGGTGTGTTTTCCCGCCTGGTTTTTAAACTCTGGGGTCCGTTGCGATGGATTGCCTCACTTCTGGGTTTCCTCCGTAGTGGAATGCATATGAAGTGATTCAATCCATCTCAACGGACCCCAGAGTTCCAGCCGGGAAAACACACTGATGCTTCATCAGAGGCTGCACTGATGATGTTACCCAGCACGGTAATGAAATGCCTGCGGTACAACAAACCAGCTCAGCGAGCCAACCAACCTCAACACCCACAACCCAAGCTACAGATCGACTCCAAAATTCTATCATATTTAAAGAAAAGCTTAATTTAAAGAGCCGTATTCCAGATGTAATTTGATTGGTTACAGTACTCAGCTTTAAGCGAAACACACCTGATTCTCACACTACATCATGTCTCATAAACTTGTCTGAATTTTCTGAGGACAGTACCAAAAAGCTTGATGAGGGTAGAGAGGCAGACATTGTCTATGTGGATTTTAGTAAAGCATTTGACAAGGTTCCACATGATAGACTGGGGGTTAACATTGGCGGCTAGACCTGCCAACTCAACTCTTGTTCCGGGGGAGTCTTTCCAATGGGTGGCCTGTAACCATGGCCCACTGCAAAAGCTGCTTCTAGCAGAGGTAGAGGGGACAAGCTTGTTTTCACACTTCATCCTTCACCAACACTACAGCACTCCCACAATCCTGCACTCCCATGGTTTTTGAACCCGCAAGATTCTTAATTCTGAGACTCGTGTACAATTTCCTGCTTAAATAGAACTAAGAACTGTGATGCTGAAGATCTGGAACAAAGACAGACATTGCTGGAAAATCTCAATAGGTCTGACAGCATCTGTGGCATTAATGTTTTGAGTCCAGTTACCCTTCTTCAGTGTTTGCTCAACAATTTTCGTTTTTGCATGTGTTCCTTCTGCTCAGGTTCTTCAGACATCCTCTTCGTCTCTACAGTTCTGGATGCATTCTTCACATTGCAGTCTTGTACAGGAACACTCATCCAATTCCTTTGCTCTAATCTCATCAGTGATGTTTCCAATCCATCTACAGCACTAAGATGACCTCTGTTGTATTCATCAATGATAATTTTTGTGAATGGGGAAAGCAGGCATGCGAAATTACCCATGTCAAATGTGTGAAGGCTTAAATTCATTAGAGGCATAATCTTGACAATTTGAACTGAAGGCTGTGCTAGAAACAAAAGCAAAGTGGAATGACTATTATTCTGAAGACAATTGTCAAGCAATGACTTCCTGAGGTCTTATTCTAAAATTACAGTTGTCTCCAGTAAATCACTGGGCAACGGCAAAGATATTAAACCATTTCATGAGACTGTGATCTTGATTACAGGAGATAATTGTGTTGACTGCTTCCTGTTAATTGTATGGACGGGAATCATGCTTCAGTGACTAGCACTGAAGATAATAGGACATTGAATGATGTTTATCATTGTCATAAGCCACAGCAAAATTACTCACTTTTAATGCTCAGCTGATTTAACATTTCTCGAGTAAATAAGTGCATGCTTCTGAATTTTTAAACAAGTAAAGATTGATTAAAATTGTCATGTATCTTTTTGGCACACAGATTGGTATTCTTACATGTGGGAATATTTGTATATTTTATACACCTGAAGCAGCTGGAATTTCCCAAGTTCTGTACCCCCAATAGTTTCTGTTTCTTCACCCCTCCAGGATTACAAGGGTTTTCTTAATTTTCTATTACTTGGTGGGACAAGCCCCCCACTTGTCTTGTCTTCCCATTCACTCCATCATCAAAATCATGTTTTCAGCTATTTGGTTTCATATCCTGAAATTGCTTCACTCAGCAATTTACACTGAAAATAAAACAACTCCACTTCACCTGGTCCCTGACTGAGATGACTTGATCAAGAAAAAAAAATTGGGAAAAAATCATCATGGCTTGGAGGACAGGCAAATAATTGGATATCTCTTTGGCATGAGGGGCTCAATAGCTTCTGTTGTGCTGTCAGAACCTGTAATTTCCTCCACACTGGTCAGAAAAGTCCGCTATCTTATTGTTGACAGGTCATGCCAGAGAATTAGGAAACTAGGAAATAATGGAGAAAGACAAGAAAATTATGAATAAGGAAGGAACAATTAAAGTATAAAAAACTACTAGCTCAGAACATAATGAAGGTAATAATTTTCTATAGATTGTTATGAAAGAACAGCATTTGTAAAGTCAATATTGGTCCTGTAGAAAGTGAGTCTTAGTATTAATAATGGAAAATAAGGAAATATCAGATGAATTGACAGGATATTTTGCACCAACCTTGACTACTAAGAATTAAATCAACATCCTATACATAGCTCAAATCAAGAAATGGAAAAAAGGGAGGAACTCAGGAAAATTGAAACCACAAGGGAAGTGGTGCTGAGTAAGGTGTTAGAATTATAGACTAAAAAAATGCTAGGATCTAGATAAACTTCATCCCAGGTTCTTAAAAGGAGTGGAGAGTGAGCAGATTTAGGCTAGTCGGCCCATCACTTATGCTCCAGCATTCAATCATGGCTGACACGTTTCTCAACCAAATTCTCTTGTCATGTCCTCGTAATCCTTGATCCCCTTGCCTATCATAACTGACTCGGCCTCTACAGTCCTCTGTGGCAATGAGTTCCACAGATTAACCACCATCTGGCTGAAGCAATTCCTCCTCATCCTAGTTCTAAAGAGTCATCCATTCACTCTGAGGCTGTGCCCTTCAGTCTTCGCCTTTCCTTCCAGTCGAGACATCTTCTTCATGCACTGTCTCTCCAAGCCTCTCAGTGTTATGAAAGTTTCAATCAGATCCCACCCCGCGCCCCACCCCATCCTTTTAAACTCCAGTGAGTACAAACCCAGAGTCCTCAATCCCTCCTCACATAGCAAGCTCTTCATACCTGGGAGCATCTTTGTAAACATTCTCTGGACCCCACTAATTTCAGCCCATCCTTCCTCAGAAACGGGGTCCAAAACTCTCAGTATTCTAAATGCAATCTGACCAGAGCCTTATACAGTCTCAGCAGGAGATCTCTGCTCTTGTATTCTCGTTCTCTTGAAATGAACACTAATATTACAATTACCCTCCTAACTGCCAACTGAACCCACATGTTAATCTTAAACGATCCTAGCTGGGAGCATCACAGCATGATTTTGGAACTGCTTTTCCCAAGAACACAAGAAACTACAGAGAAGCATGAATACAGCCCAGTCCATCACATAAACAAGCCTCTTATCCATCTATACTTCCTGCCCTTCATGAAAGCAACCAACATATTCAAAGACCCCTCCTACTCTTGTTATACTGTCTTCCATCCTCTTCTGTTGGGCAAAAGATAGTAAAGGTTGAATGCACAATACAAAGAGATTCACAAACAGTTTCTTCCCTGCTGTTCTTAGACATTTGAACTAACCTCTCAAATGTTAATATTGACTTTGCTCCCTGCACCTTCTCTGTGACTGTAACATTGCATTTTGCACTCTGTTCTGCTTACCCTGATGCACTTTGTATAGCACGATCTGTCTGTATAACAAGCAAAACAACACTTTTCACTATATCTCAGTATATGTGACAACAATAAATCAATCAATTAAAAGAACCCTGAACTAGGTCTCCTAAGTACCTTTGTGCCCCATTTAGAAAATAATCTGCACCTCTATTCTTCTCACTAAAATGAATAACCTCACGCTTCCTCACATTGTATTCCATCTGATGCTTCTTTGCCCACTGTCCTGGCCTGTCAAATTTCTTCTGCAGTCTTACCACTTCTCTCCAATATCTTGTGTCATCTGCAAACTCAACAGTGATACTCTCAGATCATTCATCCAGATCATTCATGTATAATGTGAATAGTTGTGGTCCCAACATAGACCACTACAGGAGCCCAATTGTCATTACCTGCCAAACTGAAAAATACCAGTTTCCTGCCTGTCTCCTCTCCACCTATCTTCCCCTCCATCCACCTTCTACCTGCCTCCCCTTCTCTCCCTATTTATTTCAGAAGGTCCTTCCCGTCCCCCATTTCTGAACAAGGGTCGAGGCCTGAAACGTCAGCCTTCCTGCTTCACTGAAGCTGCTAGGCCTGCGGTGTTCATCCAGCTCCACATCTTGTTATCTCAGATTATCCTCACTGCTTGCCTTCCGGCAGTCAGTCAGCACTTTGTCTGCCAGGACCTTGCCCCTAATGCCATGGGCTCTTATTTTATATTGCAGCCTTCTGTACAGAGCCTTGTCAAAGTCGTTGAACTGAAGAATCCCTACAGTGCAGAAAGAGACTGCTCAGCTCTTCGAGCCCTCACCGATTCTCCAAAGAGCATTCCACTCAAACACAACAGCACACCCTATCCCCGTTAACGTCCATCTACCACAGTTAATTCACTTAGCCTGGATGTCATAAGACACAATGCACAATCCACCTGACTTGCACATCCTTGGAATGTGTAAATAAAACAGGCACTCAGCAGGAAAAGGGAGAAAGCACAAACTCCATACAGATCGTCATCCAAGGCTGGAATTTAGCCCAGGTCCCCAACACTATGACGCAGCAGTGCTAACTCACGAGCCACCATACTAGCCCTGTAGATGCCTTCTGGAAATCCAAACAGATCATGCCCACCAGCTCTCCTTTGTCCAACTTGCCTCGTTGCCTCCTCAAAGAATTCAAATAGGTTTCTCAGGCATGAATTCCCCTTGATGATTCAGCCCAATTTTAATATGCACTGCCAAGCGCTTTATAATCTTATCCTTAATAATGGGCTCTAAACCCTATCAACGACTGAGTTCAGGCCAGTTAAACATTAGGCATATATAGGTCCTCTGGCACCATTCCTACCGCCAGTGTTTCCTGAAAGCTCACTACCGATGCCTCCATAATCTCCTCAGCTATCTCCTTCAGACCCAGGGTATAGTCCATCTGGTCTGGGTGGCTTATCCACCTTCAGACCTTTACGTTCTCCCAGCACCTTCTTCATAATGGCTATAACACTCACCTCTGTCCCTAACTCTCTTGAAGTTCTAGTATATTGCTGGTGTCTTCCACTGTGAAGACTGATGCAAAGTACCTAACCATCCCTGGAATCAGCCTGGTAAACCTTTACTGTACTCGCTCAAGAGCAAGACCATCCTTTCTCAGAAAAGGAGACCAAAACTGCACACAATATTGCAGGTTTTGTCTCACCTGGCCCTATAAAACTGCAACAACACATCCCTGCCCCCGTACTCAAAACCTCTTGCAATGAAGGCCAACATGCCATTTAACCTTCTTTACCACCCGCTGTACCTGCATGCTTACCTTCAGGGACTGGCACACAAGGATACCCAAGACCTGGTATGCACTCCCCTCTCCCAACTTACAACCATTCAGGTGATAACCTACCTTTGCTTCCAAAGTGAATAACTTCACATTTATCCACATCAAACTGCATCTGCCACCAATTTATCCACTCATCCGACCTACCAAGATCACGCCAAAGGATCATAGAATCGTAGAAACCCTCCAGCATGGAAGCAGGCCATTCAGCCCCTTCAGTTCACACTGATCTTCTGAACAGATTCCCACCCAGATCTACCCCTTACCCTATGTCCGCATTCTCATCCTGGACACGATGGGCAATTTAGCATGGCCATTCTGCCTAACCTGCTCATCTTTGGACTGTGGGGAAAAAACACTGGAGCACCCAGAGGAAACCCGCACCGACACAGGGAGAATGTGCAAACTCCAAGCAGACAGTCGCCTGAGGCTGGAATTGAACCCTCGTTGCTCGGACTGTGAAGCAGCAGTGTTAACCACTGAGCCACTATACCACACCAAGGATCTATGCATCCTCATCACAGTTCATTCTCCCACTCAACTTGGTATCATCTGCAAACTTGGAGCTGTTACATTTTGTTCCCTCATCCAAATCATTAATATACATTGTGAATCGCTGGTGTCCCAGCACCGATCCCCATGGCACTCCACTAGTTACTGCCTGTCAGTTTGAAAAGGACCCGTTATTTCCTAAACTTTCTTTCCTATCTGCCAACCAGTATTCTATCCATCTCAATACACTATTAGTGCAAAATAATCTCTGATGCAAGATTTGTCAAACACCTTCTGAAAGTCAAAATATGCCACACTGGCTGATTTCCCCTTGTCAACTCTCCTGGCTACACCTTCATAGAATTCCGACAGATTTGTCAAGCCTAATTACCCCTTCACAAAACTATGCTGACTCTGTCTGATCCTGCTGCTGTTTTCTAAATGCTCTGCTATAAAATCCTTGACAATTTTCCCCACGACCATTTTTTGAGATGTTGCCTAGTTTGAAGAGCATTAGCCAAGAGGAGAGATTGGAATTTTTTTTCACTTGAAAGTCGAAGAATGAAGGCCAGCCTGATAGAAGCTTACAAAACCATGAGGGGCATAGATAGAATTAGTAGTCATTTTTTTTCCCCAGGGTAGAAATGTAATTTACCGTGGAGCATAGGTTTACGGTAGAAGGGGGAGAATGTTTAAATGAGATTTGAGAAGCACAATTTTTACACAGAGGGTAGTAAATGCTTGGAAAATGCTACTAGAGGATGTTGATACAACTACAGCATTTAAGACGCAGCTTGACAGATTCATGATTAAGCAGGAAAAATGGATATGGACCACATAGAGGTCACAAAAATGTTCTTAGTTTGGAAACATAACATGTAACGGCACAGCCTTGTTGGGCTGAAGGATTTTTCCTGTGCTGTGCAGTTCTTCATTCTTTGACTTTATCATTGAGCTCGTGGTCTGGGCCGATAACCTGAGACGCCATATTCAAATCCCACAATGTAAATTCAAGTCATGTTGTCACTAAAATGGGAACTAAGGTAATTACAACCAGTAGCTGCAAAAACCCATCTTATTCACTAATGTCCTTTAGACAAGGTAATCTACTGGATTTCACATGATTGTATATCTACAGTAATGAAGTTGGCACTTATCCACCCTCTAAAATAGCCTTGGAAGCTACTCAGTTCAAGGATAATTCATGATGTCTATGAAATGCTGGCCTTGCACATTCTACAAAGGAATGAATTTTTAAAAAAATAACTTCATGAATTTGAACTGCTCTGTGCTGTGTAACGAATCAAATATAATGGCCCCACCCAATTGCCAAAGGGCAAACTCGACAACTTTATTTTTGAAGTGTGAATTTACATCGTTCAATGCCTTCATTTTTCTGATTCACAGAACAGCTTACACAGTTTATAGTGCATGCATTAGTCATTAAAATTTAGTTAATCCTTACCTATAGCTATTGCTGGCTTGACAGTTTGAATATACTTGTCATTTGCAAATCCCCAAAAACATCAGCAGCCTGGTCGAAATGGCCTTGTTTGCTTGACCATATAGCATTCAGCAACGTTCAGCTGATTTATTAATCACAACTATATCGAGACAATACATAATTCATCAAAATTCTATGACTTGGAAAAATTGTTTAACACAAAAGAAAAATAAATGGATAATTTCACAGTTGGCCACATCATTATCAGAATACAGTCCAACTATTTATTAATTTAAGGTTCTTCACAAAATTAAAAAAAAACCGAACAAGTATTCCCAGATGCCATGCATTATTTATTAACAGAAACATTTTATAGCTGCTACAATTTGTTTTGTGGACTGCATGTGGTTTTCATCTAAAAGGTACGAGGCAGTTCTGGTCTATGGCCTGGGATATTGTCAATTTATTTCTAGAAATCTCCTTCAGCCATATTGTCTACAAATTTGTAAAGCTCAAAGTGTTTTGTGTACATGCTGTTCCAATTCTGTCTAGCACAATCATAACTCAGAGCAATGAGCTCTTCCTCCAATATTATTAGATAAATGCTAGCTGAAGTAAATTTTTCAAGTCTAGCTGATTAACCTGGCATCCCCCTTCAAGTCAATTGTTCAGCTTCTCCCTGAGAAATTCAAATAAGATTCGTAAAAGACTATTTGGTGCTAATAGAAGAAGAGTCCCAAACTGAAACGTCAACTTGCCTGCTCCTCTGGTGCTGCCTGGCCTGCCAAGTTCTTCCAGCTCCATACTGTGTTATCTTGGTGTTATTGGAAGTTCCTTTTAGAGTTGTTGGCCTATCCTCAGTCAAAGCATCTCAAAGTCAAGCTCTTGATCCGAAATTCATTGTAACAAACAGTCAATCTTCAAGTGAGAGGACATCACAGCATTTATTTGACAATTTTTGATCTGGTTATGACCAGGCAAAGCAAACCAAATCAACTCAGCCTTACTTTCATTGGATTTGCAACATGGTGAAATTTCCCAGGTCAATTAAGCAGTTTCAAATGGATGCCAATGAATCATACAATCCTGGAGTAATGATTGTTCACAGGGACAATTGTATATCTAAGTTCAATGTGGCCAGTGAATGCGAGCAATTTCAGCAGACTTCCAGAAATGTTTACTTATTTCTTACAGACTAGAATTTCTTTTCTCAGTGATGTCCAGTACAGAGAACTGGAGAGAATTTAAAAAAAGCAGCGAGTCCCATAGTTTCTAAAATATCACCATGCACGTACCAAAACCAGTCAGAACAGATTTTTTGGTTTCTTTCACCAATATTCCACATCATTGTCAGGTTAACATCGGTCCTCCCTTGATTGATCAACTCCATGACCAAAAAACTGCCAAATCAAGGCATGGCAGCAAATGGTGTTAAATTATCCGCTATAATCGTAATTAATTTACACCATCCTCCAGACCAGGCACCAACTGCAAATATCAGTATCCGTTCTCTTCCCATTTTAAAACACAGCTGCTCAAAGTTCAACTCACTCTAATCTCTATTCACAATTCCATAAGAAAATGAGAAAACTAGAAAAATAGTGGGTGTCTCTACAATAATACAATAATGGTTTCTGAAATGATATTGTGGTGAACTAATACCTTTATTGCAAATAAAAAGAAATGAATGAATTGTGGAAGCTTTAAATCAGGAACAAAAACAGATGTTGTTGGAAAAGCTCGGCAGGTCTGGCAGCATCTGTCAAGAAAAATCAGAGTGAACATTTTCTCAGAACTTTTATTGCAAAGTTGTTTTGTGACTTGTGACTGTTTAGTATGTGGAACAATTATTGAAGAACAGGGTTTGATAGCCCCGGATTAGCACCAAAGAACAACCATTCCCTAATGCAAATACAACAATCAAAACCTTCCCTTCTGTAAATCCTGGTAGTAAATATATGACTTCTGTCTACAGAATTCGAGATCTCACCACCACTCACAGGAGCCCTGCGATGCAATGCTGCCTTGCATATTCCAAATATGGCCGGGGATTTCCTGGCCTGTTTAATTGAAAGAATGAACATGAGTTGGTATCCAAGTCATGTTGGATTTAATCTTACCACATGCTATTTTGTCATTAAATAATCCACTTCTTCTTGGCTTAAAATTGATCAGCAATAGAACTATTTCAAAATAATTACATTAGGAGGAAAGTAAGAGTACAGGATTAACCTTTTTTAATGAGCTGCTCAATTAGCAGCTCTGAAGCAGAGCCAACTTTTTGAACACAGAAAGGGTTGAAAACTGAATTTATTCTTGTGTCAACCAGATTTAGTTCTTCACACTAACTACAGAGTTGACTCGGTCCTGATCGCCTCTTCCACCTGCAAAGAAGTAAGCTATTGGACAGGCATTCTGTTGGGTAAAATACAAAGCTCAGGCCACAAGCAGACCCCAGGTAACCTCAACAATGGATACATTTCTTCGAGCCCTGATTTCTCCCTTATAAAACACAGGGTCTGTGAGGTGAGAAAAGACCAAAATGTATCTACTTTACCCCTTTCAAACCTCTAACTATAGCAGAAATGTCATTGGTTTTCCATTGCTTGATGTTAAAATTCTGATTATCATTTTAAATTCTCTCTGTGACCTTATCCCTCTCTACAGATATGATCTCCTCTGTTAAATGGATCCAAACCAGATGTTGAAGTATGAACACAAGCACAAATCCTTTTCTTGGCAAATAAAAACAGAAGTTTCTGGTGAAACTCGGCAGGCTTGGCATCATCGAGCTACCTCCAGCAATATCTGTTTTTGTTTGTTTTTTAGATGTCCAGCATTCATAGCTTTTCATTTTATTTTACTTTTCTTGATAGTTCACTACTGAAAGAATGCAGCATTACATATTGCTGCATTTTACCTATGAACAAAACCAATATCCTAGCAATGATAATGGGAACTGTAGATGCTGGAGAATCCGAGATAACAAAGTGTGGAGCTGGATGAACACAGCAGGCCAAGCAGCATCTTAGGAGCACAAAAGCTGACGTTTAGGTCCTAGACCCTTCATCAGAAAAAAGTTTTTTTCTGATGAAGGGTCTAGGCCCGAAACATCAGCTTTTGTGCTCCTAAGATGCTGCCTGGCCTTGTGTTGATCCGGCTCCACACGTTGTTACCCCCAATATCCTAGCAATCCCCTTTTTATATATGCTGAAGATAAATAATAAATCAATAACCACCACTTGTTCCTCCTTAACCTAAATAACATAAAGAACATGATCTGCACAGTTACTTTCAGCTCCTTAAATTCACACTATATAAAGCATAAACAATTTTTCAAAACTAATTGCAGTATTGTTTCCCATTCTAAACACCACATTTTTGATTTGAATCATTTTGTTTGGATTTGATTTATTGCTGTCACATGTATAAAGGTACTGTGAAAAAAGTGTTGCCTGGCATGTTTTACAGGCAGATTGTACAATACATGTGCATCAGGATGACAGAACAGAGTGCAGGATACAATGTTACAGCTGCTGAGAAGGTGCACAGAAAGAGAGAGGCATCAACATTAACATTAAAGAGGTCCTTTCGAAAGCCTGATTACTGTGCAGAAGAAAATGCTTTTGAATTTGTTCGTAAATGTGTGTATGTAACCTTTTATGTCTTCTGCCCAATTGAACAGATTGGAGGAGAGTATAACCAGGGTGGGAGGGGTCTTTGATTATCCCTGTTACTTTCCGGAGGCAGCAGGAAGTATAGATGACATATCATGATATGAGAAGCCATTCTTCCAGGCCACTTAGTGCAAGCATTCCTCTTTGTGAAACAATCTAATAATTAATAATGTGCATTAACTCATTTTATCTTTGAGACCTATCTTCTCTTTAGCATCTCTTTAAACAGTCTAGATCAATACAATACATTACCTTTTTTTCTTATTGCACTTTTCATCCAATATACATGATGCAAGAAACAATTGTTGACATTGTAGTCAATAGGCATGCTTTGATCTGAAAGCCCTCCATACAGAATTTCCTTCAAAATATTTAAGAAAGAAAGTCCTATTTTATTTGCTTCAACAGCCAACTTCCTGTATTTCAATCAGGTCATCTCTGCAGGTGCTCCTAGTGCACTGTCCTACTCAACCATCTTCAGCTGTTTCATCAATGACCTTCCCTCCATCAGAAGTGGGAGCTGCTCACTAATGAGTGCACACTGTTCAGCATCATCTGTGGTTCCTCAGATAGTGGAGCAATCCATGCCGAAATGCAGAAAGATCCAAACATTGGCTTGGGTTGACGAGTGGCATGCAACATTCATACCAATACTAACAGTAGGGAATGACCATCTTCAACACAAGAGAATGTAACCTTTGCCAGTTTATCATCCTTAACATTATCATCACTGAATCCCCCACCATCTACATGTAGAGGGTTATCATTGATCAAAAACACAACTGGATTAGCCATATTAACACTTTAGCTACAAGAGCAGGCCTGAGACAAGGAATCCCGCTGTGAGTCCCAAAGCACCATCTACAAGGCACAAGTCAGGAGTGAGATGGAATACTCGCCACTTGCCTGGATGAGAGTAACTACAGCTACAAGCTCATCACCATCCAGCCAAAGCAACCTGTTTAATTGGCTCAACATTCAATTACTCACTGATTCCATCACTGATGCTCAGTAGCTCCAGTCTGCACACCCACAAAATGCACTGCAGAAATTCACAATGGCACCATAGACTGATTCTTCCAAACCTACAACCACTACCATCTCGTAGCCATGGGCAATGGATATAAGGGAACATCACAATCTGCAAGCTCCCCTCCAAGCCACTCACCATACTGACTTAGAAATATATCATCATTCCATCTCTGCTGCTGGGTCAAAATCCTGGAATTCTCTCCCAAAGGACTTTTTCAGTCTGCTTGCAGCACATGGGCTGTAGCAGGTTAACAAAGCAACTCACCAACAGCTTCTTAAGGGCAGCTAAGAGTTGTCAATGAATCCTGACTCAGTCCCTTTCTTAGGCTAAAGGACACTTTTTTTTTCATTTTTAGCCACCAAGAATATTATAACTTTCCAAATTAGGGTCACTGGACTCAAAATGGGAACTCTGCTTTCTCTCCACAGATTTTGTCAAACTTTCTGAGTTTCTTCAGTGGTTATAATTTTTATTTAAGAATGCAACTAGCTGTGCTCAAATTCTCATCTGCAAGATTGGAAACATTACTTTAAAAGGACAGATTTTATATCTTTAGACCACTTAAGGGTGGAAATAGGAGTGAGTCGAAATTCAAAGTCCTTTTCTCTTTCGTTTGACCTCAAAGCTCCTCAATTGTAAAATGCTTCATTTAAAATGTGAAGCTCCATTACAGCATTATTGGTATTGGGATCTCTCAAAACACATAGCCAATTACTTTTTAATTCATGGTTTGTGGTTGGCATTGGCAACATTTTGTTTTTGTTCATTCTTTAACCTGAAAGGCATGTCAGGACGATTCCAGAGGGCAGTTAAATGTTAACCACATTGGCACATATTTGAAGTCACATGCCTGCCAGACCACGTAAGGATGGCTACAAAATCATGAGAGGTATAGACAGGGTGGATAGCAAGAAGTTTTCTCCCAGAGTGGGGGATTCAATTACTAGGGGTCACGAGTTCAAAGTGAGAGGCGGAAAGTTTAAGGGAGATATGCGTGGAAAGTTCTTTACGCAAAGGGTGGTGAGTGTCTGGAACGTGCTGCCAGCGAAGGTGGTAGACGCAGACACGATAGCGTCTTTTAAGATGTATCTGAACAGGTACATGGTTGGGCAGGGAGCAAAGGGATACAGACCCTTAGAAAATAGATGACAGGTTTAGACAGAGGACCAAGATCAGTGCAGATTTGGGGGGCCGAAGGGCCTGTTCCTGTGCTGTAATTTTCTTTGTTCTTTGATGGTGGATTTCTTACCCTAAAGGGCATTAGTGACTCAGCTGTTTTTTTTTACAACAATTCATGAAAGTTTTGCAGTACTATTTCTGAGACTAACTTTATATTCCAGGTGTGTTGGTTTAATACGCATTCCTTCAGCTGCAGCAGGTAGGACTTGAATCCATGTGTTCAGAACATGAATGTGGATTGTTTTATTGTGCTGTGGGGAGGCGGTGGTATTGTGGTATTGACAGTGCCTAAACTCCGGCCCTAAATGCTTTGCTGACAGAGGTTTGAATCCCATGATGGCAAATGTTAAACTTTGAACATAAAACTAAAACAAGGAATGCAAAGCTAACCTGATGATGGCCATGTTTCTTTGTGTAAAAACCCATCGAGCCCACTCATGCCCTTTAGGAAAAGAAAACTGCCTGCTTTTCCTGGTCTTGCCTACTGGCTCTAGACCTACGACAATGTGGCTCATTTAACACGGCCCTCTGGGCAATTAGAGATGAGCAACAAATGCTGACCCAGCCACTGATACCCACATCCTGGCAATCAATAAGACTGATCCAAATGTGACCAACATCTCAGGATCAGAAGTTTCAATTTTATTTGACATCTTAAGATACAAAATAAAAACAGAATTAGAATTAGGAATATTCTCGAGCGTATTCAAGTACAGCAAGACAGTGAAACATTTTCAATGAAGCTCGAAATGGCTCCACCTTAGGTACAAAATAGAGACATAAAGAAAGAAAAGTTACATTCCCGTACAGTTATTCACAGCATCAGCAAGATAAAGTTAAAAAGATAAACATTACATTCTTTCTATAAACGGCCTGCAGCGGATCAATGCAAAGGACCTCTGCATGTGGTCTGACTTGGCTTGCAAGGCACTGATTTCCCACACTGTTCCCCAGCCCAATAATTGGCCCCACTTAGGGCCCCAAGCCCACTGCCTTTCCTTTACCTTGTTCAGGGTCCACTGACTGTCCCCACCCTGTTCAGGGCCCATTGCCTGTCTCCCAACCTGCTCAGGGCCCACTGCTTGTCCCTCACCCTGCTCAGGGCCCGCTGCCTGTCCCACACCCTGCTCATGGCCCGCTGTCCGTCCCCCACCATGCTCAGGGCCCGCTGCCTGTCCCTCACCCTGCTCAGGGCCCACTGCCTGTCTCCCACCCTGCTCAGGGCCAATTGCCTGCTTCCCACCCTGCTCAGGATCCATTGCCTGCTCCCAGCCTGCTTGGGGCCCGTTGCCTGCCCCCCAACCTACTCAGGATCTGCTGCTTGTCCCCCAACCTACTCAGGGCCCACTGCCTGTCTGTCACCCTGCTCAGGGCACACTGCCTGTCCCTCTCCCTGCTCGGGGCCCACTGCCTGTCCCTGTCCTGCTCAGGGTGCACTGCCTGCCCGTCTCCCTGCTTGGGGCCTACTGCCTATTCCCACTTTGCTCAGGCCTCCAACCTGCCGTCTGATCCCACTCCGCTTCCGGCCCGCTGGCCATTCCCACTCTGGGCCTCCAGCCCACTGCCAATCCTTGCTCCACTCCAGGTCCACTGTCCATCTCCATTCACTCAATCCTACAGCTTGCTCTGTTCTGGCCCTCAGCGTTTGCGATGATGTCATCGCTGATCCAAGGTAAGATTTTTTTTCCGAAGAAAACCCTAAAAACAGTTTTAAAATGAGAGAGAAGAAGAACAAGAACAGAGGGAAAAAATAGAGGATGACGCCTGGATGAGGAGCCTGGTTGTTGCCTACTCTGCACCGCGATCTCGCAAATCTTGCACTTTGTGCAATTAAGGAATAAAAAAAAGTAATTTATAAATGCGCAGCATCATTTACAACCTCAGGATCTCTGCAAAATGATTACAATCATTTAAACACCCCAATAATAAGCATTTTTACTGTCCTATTTGTCGTTAGATGAAAATTCATCTTCCTGCAAGGATGCCACTGAATTATTTGGAGACGATTAACACTTTCCTGATGTGATGCAAGTTTACTCACAGCCGATTATACTCACTGTGTAATCATAGAAATTTAAAAAAACTCCAGGTGACTTCCACTTGCAAATTCCCCTTTTATCAAACCTGTGAAAAATTCCTCAAAATCCACAGAACAGTCCTTTAGAATATTTTCAATGTGGACCATAAAATACATTCAACTTTCTCATTGTGTTATCAGCAGAATATCAGCTGAATACAGCCAACCTTGAGCAAGAACGACCTAAACAAGGAATACCATACTTTCATTTCATAAAGGCATTTATTTAATTTTTGCAGCTTCCCATTTCGAACACTTGGTTCTTTTGCAGGTGACAAAAACATTTCTCTTTGAAAAGTTTCACCCTGCACAAATGAGATTTCTTTTTATATCGATTACCTACATTCCCAAGAATATGTGGCTAAGAAAGCGAAGAAAATCTTCAAGATCTATATCCTACTGCAAAATGGAGTCCACACAAGCATCTTGCTCACCAATTTCTCCTTCAAAATTCCTGAGCCACTGGTATCACTTTAGCCTTATATGCCTGATGTGAGAGTACTTTCTTTGTTCATGCTCATGTGTGACAAAGCTTGGTGACTCCTGACTGGAACTTCAGACAGACAAGTTAATCATTAAACCTCTTCATACATATAGAACAAAACCTACATGGCACTAGTTCAAAATCCAAACTCTGGCATAAATGATATTTATCTGGATATACATGTTACACATATCTACACAAACACATGCAAGATAACAAAGTGTGGAGCTGGATGAACACAGCAGGCCAAGCAGCATCTTAGGAGCCCATGTGCATACGCACATGTATATATCCACACACACACACACACACACACACACACACACACACACACACACACACACACACGTATACACACACACACACACACATGGAGCAATTAACTCTGCCTCAACCACTTCTCCATTAATTTATCCCATACTCAATCTTCTGAGTAACAACATTTTAATTCAATTCTCACTCATTTTAAGATATTTTAATTTTCTTAAATTGAAATGTTTGTTTTTCATTTGATTTAAGCAGTTTTTTTTGTGTTTTGGTGCAGTTAATGTGCCATCACCAACCTCTGAGAGACTGGATTATAAAAATGCTACCATGGTTGCACACAAGCTCTCTCCCAAAATCATTTGCTCCTTTAATGGATTTTTAATTGGCTTTATGTTTCTAAGGCAACTGTTTCTGCTTGATCCAATTTCTTCTTATTTAACTTTTTGACTTTAGATTTTATTGATTTGAAATTTTAAAACGTGAGAGCCACAAAGTTCAAATCAATATCCTGCTATAATGCTTGATACCACTGTTTAACACCATGTCAGGAATGAGTGCTTGCATTTTTCTTTACCATTTCTGGCTTGCAATTCTTTCTTCAGCATTTTACCTGGTACTAAAACAAAAAAAACATAAAAGGAAGTGCAGGCAGCTGGAGAGATGGAACAACACTACCAGAGCTCCAATAATAGCAATTCTATTAACTGTATAGGCAACATCAATTACTGCTCCAACACCAAAATGCTGATTTTGCCAATAACAAAAGAATACTGGTAAAGTTGCCATAATATTAGTACCCCATAGGACTGCTCTTTCAACACTCTGCATCACAAACTGACCATCCAGGTAACGGAGCTCTTAGCGCAATGCAACCAATTCCAGAAACATCACAGCTGTATTGGTATCAATGTCCACATCTTCAACAAAAACATCAACACAGCTAACAACAGCAAAGACAATACTGTAAATAATGAAACATCTCTCAGACAACTTTCCAAATACTTATCCATGATGTATCATGATTCAAGTTTGACCAATCCCTCAGGCTCCAAAGTTTGTGTTTTATTTTACATCAAAACATTGCAGAAAATAATTTAAGTAATACTTAAAGCAATTCAGGTATACAATTTTTGCATTACATATAGATATTGTGGTTAAAAAAGCATTTAGTGTACAGTTTTTATTTGCATACCTGCCATCATTGCTGAATTCTTTTAGTATGGAAGTTGGGAAGTCATGTTGAGGTTGTAAAAGATGTTGGTGAGGTCTCTTCTGGGGTTTTGTGCCCAGTTCTAGTCATCCTGTTATAGGATATTATTAAGCAGGAGTGAGTTCAGAAGAGATTCACCAGAATGTTGCTGGGAATAGAGGGTTTAAGATATAAAAATAGGCAAGATAGTCTGGGACTTTTTTCACTGAAGCTGAGGAGGATGAGAAAAGACCTTATGAAGGTTTATGAAATAATGATGGGAATAGATAAAGTGAATGGCAGGTATCTTTTCAGTAGTGTGGGACACTTCAATACTAGGGACATATTTTTAGAAGTGAGAGAGTTAAAAAAAAGACATGGTAGGCATTTTTTTTATAAAGAGAGTGGTTTGTGTGTGGAATGAGCTCCCAGAGAAAGTGGTGGATGTGGGTGTAGTTACAACTTGTAAAAGACATATAGATAAGACCATGAATAGGAAATGTTTAGAGGGGTATGGGCCAAGTGTTTAGTTTGGGATAATGATTGGCGTGACTGGTTGGACAGAAGGGTCTGCTTCTGTGCTGTAGGGCTGTATGACTGTGGCCCTACAACAAGTTAAGGAAAGCAAGGAAAGAAAATAATTTGTGTTTGTACAGCACCATCACAATTGTCCGAAGCTCTTCCCAGCCAATTCGTTACTTCACAAGTTTACTGGATGCTGTAATTTAGGCAATATGGTAGTGACATTGTGTAGAACAAACTCTCAAATCATCAATAGAATAAGAACTTGATTGGTACCACATCCACAAGCATCTACTACCTCTTCCACCAAAGCTCAGTAGCAGCCATGCATACTGTATACAAGATGCACTGCATAAATTCACCAAAGATTCTTTGACAGCACCTTCCAAACCCATGACCTCTTCTATCTAGAAGGACAAGGGAAACATATACATGGGAATACTACCACCAACAAGTTCCCCTCCAAGGCACTCACTGCCCTGACTTGAAAAATATTGCCACACCTTCACCGTTGCTGGGTCAAATTCCTGGAAATGCCTCCATAGCCACTCTGCGGGTTAACCTGCAGCAGGTGGATTGCAAAGTCTCATGGCAGCAGCTCACCCCCGCTTCCTCAAGGGCGACTAGGGATTGGTAAATGCTGGCTAGCCAGCGACACCCACATCCCACAGAAATAAATCCCACAGAAATAGTGATATTTTTGAGGGATAATAATTTGGCAGGACCCTGAGAAAAATATGCCAGTTCTTCTTCAAACCAGCACCATAGGATCATTTCAGAGGTAGAATGGGACCTCAGTTTAATATTGCAATGAGACAACAGCACAATGAGTGTTAGATTTCATTTCGCTCTCTAGTTTCTGGAGGGTGCTTGGCTGTTTGGTTCAGAGATGGGAGTGTCACCTATTGAACCCTGGGTGGCAATAATTGGTGCATTCAACTCAAATGATAGCTCCCTTCCATTTTTCTCCTCAGCCATCTCAGCCCTACGCTCCGGATTTCTCTCCCCAAGCCTCCCCAATCTCTTCCTCCTCCTTAAAACCCATGGCTATAACAATTAAACATTTCAACACCTGTACTAATTTTTACTTTGCAGTTTGATACAAAAATTTGAAATCACTGTGGGATGTTTTAAAACATCAAAGCTGACCTTCAGATGCAATTAATTATCACTGTATGGCCTACTTACATATTTTTTCCATAAAATATCTTCAAGCCTCCAACCTGTTCAAGATAAGTTAGGGAAGATAAAAAAAAGGGTTCGTCTGATTATGTGTTTGGTAACTCCAACAGAAAGTGGCCACTGACTCGTGAGGAATATTTGTTCATTTCTATGGCAATCCTGACCTCTAGGTGCTATGGGTGAGGTGTGGGCCACCTGAAGAAGTTGAAGAAAAGATGATTGCTTCATGTGGGGGGCAAGTTCACAGTTCCCTGAAAGTGGAGTCGCAGGTAGACAGGGTATTGAAGAAAGCGTTTGGTAAGCTGGCCTTCATTGATCAGTGCATCGACTGTAGGGGTTGGGAGCTCATGTTGTGGCTATATGGAACATTGTTTAGGTCTCTTTTTGGAATACTGCATCCAATTCTGGTCTCCCTGCTCTAGGAAAGATGTTGTTAAACTTGAAAAGATTAAGAAAAGATTTACAAGGATGTTGCCAGGGTTGGAGGGTTTGTGCTATAGGGAAAGGCTGAATAGGCTGGGGCTATTTTTCCTGGAGCATTCGAGGCTGAGGGGTGACTTTATAGGGGTTTATAAAATCATGAGGGGAATGGGTAGGGTGAAAAACCAAGGCCTTTTTCCCAGGTTTGGGGGGGGGGGTCCAAAACTAGAGGGCATAGGCTTAAAGACAAGGGGGAAAGATTAAAAAGGGACCTAAGGGGCAACATTTTCTCACAGAAGGTGGTGCGTGCATGGAATGACCTGCTAGTGGAAGTGGTGGAGAACTGTACAGTTACAACATTTAAACGACACCTGGGTGGGTTTATGAATCGGAAGGGTTTAGAGGGCTACAGGCCAAATATTGCCAAATGGGACAATGAATTCAGAATATCTGGCCAGCATGGATGAGTTGGACCGAAGGGGCTGTTTTCAAACTGTACATCTCTAAGATTCTATGACTCTATTAGTGATGCACTTCTGTAGGTGTTTGTAGAATTTACATATGATCATCAGGCTTCCCAAAAACAAACACATTGAGCAGAGTCAATTCCCACATTGACATGATAGAAATTAAATAAACACCACCATGGAAATTCAAAATAAACAAGATGCTCCAGTCCAAGTACATTTTTAACAGTGGATAAGTCTTAAATACTGCCTTCATGATTGCTGGTACTGAAACTTATTTTATACAAGTTCTGATCTTTTCAGATTTTATTTTGAGCTTGAAATTTTAAAACATGACTTTTTTTGTTTCCATCCCGCTTCACGCCATTAATCAATCTTCCTGTTCAGTTTTTAATGCCTCTTTTGGTACCTGATTTAACGCTAAATTCAATATTCAGGCTGACAGGTCCTGGTTCTGAGTCTGCACTGCTGGCTATTAATTCTTCACAGATTCACAGAATTCTTTTGGGACTGAAAGAGGCCATTCAGCCCACAAAGTTTGCTCTGGTTCTGTTACCAAGTGTGGATTTCTTACCTTTTCACTCATATTCCTGCACACCACCACTATTGAAATCAGCTTCCTCAGGAGCCTGAGAAAATTTGGCATGTCCTCAAGGACTCTTAACAATTTTTATAGACATGCCACAGAAAGCATCCTACTTGGATGCATCATAGTACAGTGTGGCAACTGCTCTTCCCAAGACCTCAGCACACTACAGACACCAGTGAACATAGCCCAATCCTTCACAAAAACCACCCATCCATCCATTGACTCTGTGCATACTCCCTGCTGCCTTGGGAAAGCAACCAACATTATCAAAGGCACTTCCAACTCCTTCCACCCACTTCTGTTGGGCAAAGGATAGGAATGTTTGTACATGTTTATGAATAGATTCAACAACAACTTCTTTCCTGTTGCTATCGGACTTTGGAATGCGCAAATTTTAATTCTGTTCTCTCTCTCTCTGAACCTTCTCTGCGGCTGTAACACTGTGTTCTGCATTCTGTTCTGCTACCCCTTTTGTACTGTATGATCTGCCTGTACAGCACACAAAACAACACTCTTCAACATATCTCAGTACATGTGACAGCTATAAATCAATAAATTATCAAACATCCTTTTGAAAGACTCAGTTGAACTTGTCTCCACCATATCTCCAGGCATTGCATTCCAGACCCCAACTGTTTGGTCTGTAAGAAGCTTTTTTTTGGCATTCCCCTTGTTTTGTTTACACATTCCCTTAAATCTATGCCCCTCGTGTTTTTGTTTCTTTTACTACTCTAGCCAGGCCACTCATAATTTGAAGAGCCTCAATCAGATCTACTCTCAGCTGCCTTCTCTTCAGGAAAAGCAATCTCATCCTCTACGATTGAGATCAATTATTTAATCTGATTGGTTAACAAGATATGTAGTTGTTTGTTCAGTCACACAGTTTGGACACAGTATAGGTGGGCTGTAGTTTATCGCTAGTCAAGAAAAGCCAGGAGAAAGTCCATGATAAAAACATCAATCATGTCCCCCTTTTGGCCTTCCCTGCTTCAGTGAATACAAACCCAAACTATCCAGCCTCCCCTCAAAACTGAGATGTTCTGTCCCAAGCAACATCCCTGCCAATCTCTGCACTCTCTCCAGTGCAATCATGTCCGTCTTGTGTCCAGAACCGGACTCTGTATTCCATCTGTGACTTAACCGATGTTTCATAAAGTTGAAAAGGTCTTTCTTGCTGCTATATTGCACACACCAGCTAATGGAGAAAAGTATCCTATGTACCTTCTTCATTACCTTGTCAACCTGTGCTGACACTTTCAGAGATTTGTGTGCTTGTGCACCAAGGTCCTATGCTCCTCATTATTTCCCTTGGGATCTATCAGTCATTGTTCATATCCTTCCCTTATTAGATCTTACAAAATGAATTATCTCACACTCATAAATCATAGTGTATTTTCCTGTTTGTTGGTCAGAATAGGCATGGTGGGCCAAAGGGCCTGTTTCTCTGCTGGATGACTCTGTGATCCACATAATTAAGAGCCACTAACTGGAAACAGAAGGATGTTCAAACCATTCTATGGAAACCACTCCTTTTGAAATGCTTGGGGTGCAGGTTTTCCAATGACCATTTGTTCTTCCAGTGTAGATGAGAAAGGTGCATGGTGACGCTGATGAATCTCTGTTGGCAGCAGATTCCAAATGAATTATTTGGGAGGTGGAATTTCATTCTTTGCAATTCCTTGACACCTGCTCCCCTTGGGATTCAGGACACCATGCCCACAGAACCCTAAAGCCAGCTACCCCTCACCCCTGACAAGATTAATCTGCCATTGGCATCGGGCAGGACCAACTGAAACAGCCCCACCCCCAACCTGACCCAACATACTCACCCCTGAACCCACACTCCTCAGGCTCAACAACCACCCTTCCCAATGCCCTGCTGGCAACTACTTTTCCTGCCTACTCCTAACACTCTGAACACTTAGCTGTCCCTGATGTCACATTGCCCTCTGGCACCCCTCCCAGCTGGCATGGCACCCCCACCCCTAGCTGACAATCTACACAACAGTTACCCTCTTATATTCCAGCTAACTCATTACTTACCTGGCACCAATTTAACTGTCACCCCTATTTGCCCGTTCCTTGCCAGCTGTCATCTTATTTATGCTTCACCTCGACACCCCATCCACCTGGCAGCCTTTACCCATCTGACACCCTACTCTCCTAGCACCTTCATATCAGCTTACCTTACGCCCTGACAGTTTGAAAATGGCTGTCAAGTTCTTTAAGCTTCAGATTACCACAGCTGACTGTTGTGCAAAGGCGGCATGGTCTGGCTTCCACAGGCAGCTCTTTCCTCCAAAAGAACTGTCAGAATGGAAGTACATCCCTGGGTCTCTGAGGGATCTCTGAGAGGAATCTGCTTCCAGAAATCTGGAGATCCTTCCTTTGTTAGTAAAGAACGGGAGTGATAATCTGCTTGAGATTGGAATACCTGAGAAAAAGTGGTCTACTCATGTCTGGAGTGGAGAAACAGCAAAATTTGCTATAACCAGCACTCTTGATCAACCAGCAAAATTTATACACCCCAAATACCACAAAGTTTACTGCATTATTCTGTTTAATTATTATAGATTTTAATGTTTTTATCTCAATGTAAATATATATGTTCAATCAAATGGCCACTTGAAATATCAACAGTTGATTCAGTTTCGAGTCAACTTCAACTTAAATATCGTAATCTACCACAATGTATGAGTTTTCAGTTGAGGGTGTGAGTAAGAAAGCTCACTGCTGTTAAATTTTATTTCAGGCACAACTGCATTATTATTTACATAATTTATGGTGCAAAATAAAGTATAACATTGATGTGTATAACCCCTGCATTATGATTCTGCTATTTAGTGTGTGTTTTTACATTGATTATGTGAACCTCTTCTTCAACTGAAATATTTGATCAGTTGGCGTACTCCAGTTCCCATAGGTGCCACATCATAAGAAGTTACCATTCTATCAGCATAGTCAGTCTGTTTCTGAGGTCACAAGCACCTCACTAGTACTGAGGTAAAATTCACCAAAGTTTCAGATAAATCATCGTTGTAAATTTGGTGGCAGGTCTCAATAGTTTGACTAACGCATCTCTCTCTACTGAAAGCAGGTTAATCAGTCATAAAATTGTTGAGTCTTTCAAAACAGAAAGAGGTCTCCTGCCTTCATATACTGCATTAGCTCCTTAAAGGGGTAACCTATTTCACCCCACTGTTGTGATATGACCTGCATTTACCTTTAAGGGGTCATATATGAAATTACTGTTGACCGCTACACATCTAATAGAGCATATTAATCATTCACTTATTAGTCTATTGGTAAACAGCAATGGACAAGGTCAGATACTTGCTTGATAGTGAACATTATTTACAGTCTCCAAACATAGAAGCCAAATTATTGTACCTGCCCTCCCGTATAACGGAGACATCTCAGAGATGACCACAAGACTATTCAGACCCCGAGATATCAGGGTAGTCCACAAATCAACAACCACCCTGTGACAGCTACTGATGACCATAAAGGATGCCATACCCACCATCAATAAAACTATCGTAATCTTAAAAATACCACACAAGGACTGTGAGAAACATTACATCAGCCAAACTACAAGAAAGCTGACAATGAGGATACCCAAACACCAACTAGTCACCAAGACACACGACCAATTCTCACTGGTCTCAATACATGCTGACAAAGAAGGGCGCAAATTTGACTGGGACAGCATATCCATAATAGCGTAAGCGAAAATGGGGCATGCCAGGGAATTCCAAAGGCCTGGTCTTCCAACCAGAACTCTATCAACAAACACATTGAACTGGACCCAATGTACAACTCACTGAAAAGCAGAACTAAAAGTGATGGTAACTACCCCAGAAAACTGAGGCATAGAAATAACAAGCGGGACAGAAAACCAACGCTTCACCGCACTGACGAAGTTACCTCGTAGGGTGATGAAACGTCTGCAATTGAACACTCAGCTCGGCGAGCAAGAAAATGTAGTGGTCTGATGAGTAAGATGGCAGATGACACAAAGATTGGTGGAGTTGTAGATAGTGCCAAGATTGTAAAAGGGTACAACAGGAAACAGATAGATTGGCGAATTGGGTACAGAAATGGCAGATGGAGTTTAATCCAGCCAAATGTGAGGTAATGTATTTTGGAGGATCAAATTTAGGTGTCAATTATACTGTAAATGACAGAACCCTTAGGAACATTAACATCCAGACAGGGATAACAAGGTGTAGAGCTGGATGAACACAGCAAGTCAAGCAGCATCAGAGGAGCTGGAAGGCTGACGCTTCGGGCATAGGCCCTTCTTCAGAAAATGGATCTGGGCATGCAGGTCCACTGTTCTCTAAAAGTGGCAACACAGGTGGCCAAAGTGATTAAGAAGGTATGTGGCATATTTGCCTTCATTGGCCGGGGCAAGAGTTGGCAAACCATGTTGCAGCTATATAAAACCTTGCTAGGCCTTATTTGGTGTATTGTGTGCAGTTTTGATCAGTACACTACCAGACAGAGGTGGAAGCTTTGGAGAGAATGCAGGAAAGGTTCACCAGGATGTTGCCTGGTCTCAAGGGCACTGGCCTTGAGGAAAGATTAAAAATAGTAGGGTGGTTTTCGCTGGAAAGACAGCAGCTAAGAGGAGACCTGACAGAGATCTACAAAATTATGAGAGGCATAGATAGGATGGATAGCCAGAGGCTTTTATCTCAGGTTTAAAGTTTCAATTACAAGGGGACAGAGGTTCAAGGTGAGACGGGGTAAGTGTGAGGGAGATGTGCGAGGGAAGGTTTTTTGTTTCACACAGAGAGTGGTAAGAGCCTGGAGTGCACTCCCAGAAGAGGTGATGGAAGTGGGGATTTTGGCAATATTCAGATGCTCCTGGGTGTTACATGAATAAGGAGGGAATAGAGGGATACAGGCTGAATAAGGGCAAGTTTGCTTTTTAGATTAGTTAGGGCATGTTGATCAGCACAGGCTTGGAGTGCCGAAGGGCCTGATCCTGTGATGTACTTCTCTTTTGTTCTTTCATACCATGGTCCCGGCTTATGGTTTCTGAAGATTCCGAGGTATAAAATCCATAATATGTTGCTGAATGGCAACACGGTTTTTGAAGGTTTGACCAAACAGAACACAAGCTTCAACTACTTCGCATTTAACAAGGAGGAGGTGATGGCCTAGCAGTATTATCCATGGACTGTTAGCCTCAGAAATCCAGCTAATGTTCTGGGGACCTGGTTTCAATTTCCCACCATGCCAGGTGGTAGAGTTTGGATCAATAAAAATCTGGAATTAAGCGTTGAATGATGGCCATGAATTGAAAGTTGGAAAAACCCATCCTGTTCACTAATGCCCTTTAGGGAAGGAAACTGCCATCCTTACCTGGTCTGACCTACATATGACTCCAGACCCACAGCAACTTGGTTGACTGTAACTGTCCTCTGGGCAATTAAAGATGGACAATAAATGCTGCCTGGCCAGCAAAGCCATCATCCTGTGAATGAATGAACGAAAAATCAATTTGGCTGGTGTTAAACTGAAACAAGTATTGAACCTGAGCATGTGTAAGGATTTTGAAGCTTTGCAAGGATTCTACATGCCCTGCTTTTATTCTTTACACCTCATTCCAACCAGCAGGCATTAGGACCAGTTCAACTTCAGTCAATGTTTATTACAGGTCCTGATGTCTACATCTATTGCAATGACAGGAAAAGTCGTGCCTGGGATAGTGCAGGGTAATTTCGCCCCAAGCAGCATTAAACTTTCCTCAATAGGAGTGGACGCAGTAAGCTAGAGACTGAGACCTTGTCACCATCAGGTCACGTGCTGTGAAAGGATGCTGATGACATGAACATTTCTCTTAAATATACGTTGTTGAACATTTGAGATATAACACAACAACACCCTTTTTTTCCCAAAAAAATGGACAAGAAACCCAAAGAAATAGTGCACCGTGTTGTAGATCCTTACCAATTGTCAAATTTACAATTATACAGCTGGTAAAGCAGAGATAACAATATCGGCATGCCAACTCTCAGTATAATGGCTTGGAAGGTTGACAATTCATCCTAATCTGGTGAACACAGTCCTATCTGGAGAGTCAAGTGTTGTTCTTGGATGCTTTTGGCAGACAGTGTGGTTGTCTCGCTGTTAGTGGCAATCCATCAGCATTTTGTACAATCATCATCATCAACATTAGAGTTTTATTCCTCTCTCCTTGCTCACTAGTAAGGTGTATTTCCAGCATTCTGATGGCACTGAGTGTAAAACCAGGAAGTATTGTCTCTTGGGCTTTGGCATGGTTTCCAGCTGTCAACCATGTTTTCCAGCTGTACATTAACTTGCGTGCTGACAGGTGAAATACAACAAGTGCAATAACATTGAAAATTTCCATCGCTGTTCACCGTGTCATGTGGATGATCAACTGTTCATTAAAAATTGATTAACTCATGGGTTAATTTAAAACAGTGAAACACTTTACAAATGATGAAGCAGGCTGTGAGCCTGGTGGAAAATAGATTTAAAATAGTTAAATGATTGATTTTGATCAGTGTGGTTGGGATGCAGAAAAGGGTATTTATCGATACTGTAGATCTCTGTGATACTACAGCTCCATTACATCAATCTAGTTGATTTCTGTAGTGTGCAGTTCACCAACTTACAGCAGACCAATTGCCAGGCAGAGTCACAGCATTGTTCTACATGTAGCCGATGGAGCCTTGAAGGTAAACTCTCCTTATAAGTGCAGAAACAACAATTGGTACGTTTAAAGAAAGAGTAAAATGCATCACCACCCTCCATTTATTTCCCACAATCCTGAAAATTTGTTCTCCTCAAGTACACCTCAGTTGTCTTGCTGTCTTTCTAATGAGACCTGACTCCATGGCCCTTTGAGGACACGCATTCCACGCATTCTAAACAAAATTCTATTTATAAGAAACATCCTCTTAATTTTCCTTTGAGTTCACTTGTGAATTATTTTAGCTCCAGGACCTCAGAATACCCATCCCCTGCTACACAAACCATCATGATTTTGAAAACTTGACATGGTCTCCTTTTCTTGCCATTCATCCTTCTGCTTTCTGTGAGATCAAAGTGGCTGCAAACTTAATTTGTGCATTCACAGTTAACAAACTTATATAAATCAATTGCCATTGAATGTGAACTGCATGAATTTGACACTGCTTTTAAAGTACAATAGAAATTTAAGCAGCGGGGGTCATATTGTACAGTTGAAATGTCCCTACTCTGGCCTAGAAGGCCCAGATTCAAGTCCCACCCGCTCCAAAGGTGTGTCATAACATGCCAAGGTAGTTTGATTTAAAAAGGTCTAAATTTCAAGTGGAAAAGATATGACCTTTCCAAGTTTCTTCAGTTATGAAGAAAATTAAATTGAATTTAATAGTAATTCTATCTCTCTTGGCCAAAGATGCTGCCAGGGCCTGCTGCGTTTCTGCAATAATTTCTATTTTTTTTCCCAGCATCCATGGTATTTTGATTTCATGATACAAATATAAGGTTGATATCCTCCTAGAGAATTTTGATGCAGGTGGTTATGTTGAAATGGAAAGGTTAATTAGCTGTTTCATGTGCCTTGATGGACATAGCTCATTGATGGATTACAAGAACATTGCGTTATCGTGTTCGGCTGCTTATATTTGCTTTGGGGGCCCTGACCATCGTCTTAATGAGTTGTGAAGTGCACTGGTAAGTTTTGAAGGCATGAAAGGTGCTACACTAGCGCAAATGCTTTTCTGCTCCCTCTTTGATCTATATTGATGTGGAATCATGAGAAGTTTTCCTTCTATGGCATTTTTTTTATCAATCAAGAGTTATTTTGTTCCTTCAAGCCCTGCAACTAAAATAATTTAAGCCTGTAGGATAAAAACAAATGGCCTACAAAGCTGTGCAAAGACATCCACCAAATTATTCCTGTGTCACCTTAACAAAGTTCAGAGAAACCCCATAGTGAGGAAAGAGGCCATGCAGCCCATCAGGCCCACACCAACACCAACACATCCCACCCAGACCTAGCCCCAAACCATATCCCTGTATTTTCAATGACTAATCACCTGGCCTGCCATGGGGCAATTTAGTATGGCCAATCTACCCACTCTACACATCTTTGGATTATGGGAGGAAACCTATGCAGGCACAGGGAGAACATGCAAGCTCCATACAGACAGTTGCCTGAGGCTGGATTCAAACCCTGCACCCTGGTGCTATGAAGCAGCTGCTCTAACCATTGAGCCACCGTGTTCCCCCCCACCTCGCCCCCGAAAGTTACTGAACCTCTAATCGCAGAGGCATCATCGTTGACAGTCTTAGGAACAATCAGCAAGACTAGCAGAACGTTCTACTTATTCTTAAAGGACTGAAAGACAAAAGTGGGGTAAGTGATGCTTTACTTGTACAGAGCCCTGGTTACACACTATGCGGAGCATTGCATCCAATTCTGGGCACCAAACTACGGGAAGGATATATGTTACCCTTGAATAGAGTTCACAGTAGATGCACCGAGTTATGTTATGGGTTCTGAATGTTGTTATAGACCAGACTAAACACCCTCAAAACATATCAAGGAGATAGACTAAACCCAAACATTTATCTTGTTTAGAAGAAAGTGTAAGGTGCTATGCTCCAGATGTAATTTACCTGGTGAAACTACTAGGCTTTAAGCAAAACACACTTTATTCTGACAAAATATTTAAAATACAAACAAATAAATAATTGGTAGAACTTTAAGACTATTGAAGTACTGAACAAAATATATTATTTAACAGCGACTCAATCACTGTTCCAATATAACAGCGTCCCATAAACACACCCTTGGCAAAGGCAAATTGAGCAAAACAGAGTTTCTTCACTTGCTACCTCTGCCAGCCCAGGAGAAGGAACATCAACAGAAGGAATTCAGCTGCATAGAGAGAACTCAAACATTTGCAGCAGCAAAGGAAGATCTGCATTCAGCAACTTCAACTTCAAACACCCCCAACTTCAACAACTGAAAACAAAACTGAAAGCCTGGTTCAGTGTGAGCCTGACTACACCTACTAATGCTTTTTTCGTCAAACTTTAAAGAAGAACCCAAAACTATTTACTCTGCTTTCCGTGGAACAGACACATCACCACCAGATTTACAAATCCCTGTTCAAGAGAAATAGGGCAGAACAACTCCTACTTCAAGGCACATACCTCCACAATGTATAATCTTGCTTTGTATGCCATTCATTATGCAAGTCTGAAGGATGGTTTCATGAAGCTAATTAAAACAACGCACAAAAAATCATCAGGTAGCGTAGTGTTCATTCTTTCACAGGAACCTCACAACACATCCCCAACTCAACCATTACCATCAAGCCAGAGGATCAACCCTGGTTCAATGAAATCTGCAGGAGGCCATGCCGGATATATTGAAAAATAACCTGGTGAATTTAGCACACAAAGCTTATTCACACTCCAGACAGTGGAAGCAGCAGGGATAAGAGATCCCACAAACAGCAGACCAAATCTAAGTTCCATAGTCCTTCTAAGTTCACTAATGAATGTTGGTGGACAATTAAACCAAAAACAGGAGGTACAGATTTAGAACATAGAACAGTATAGCACAGTACGGGCCCTTCGCCCCACAATGTTGTGCCAAACTTTTACTCGAAGCCTAAGGTCCATCTAACCTCCACTCCTACCTTATACTATCATCCATATGCCTATCTAATAGCAGCTTAAATGCCCCTAATGAGGCTGACTCCACTACCCTCTCTGGTAATCCATTCCACGCACCGGCCCCTCTCTGAGTAAAGAACCTGTCTCTGAAATCTCCCCTATATCTACCAACACTCATTTTAAAACTATGACCCCTCATAATAGCTACGTTCACCCTAGGAAAGAGTCTCTGTTGTCCACTCTACCTATACCTCTGATCAATTTGTACATCTCTATCAAGTCACCTCTCATCCTTCATCATCCTAAAGAGAAAAGCCCTAGCTCTCTCAACTTTGCCTTGTAAGACTTTCCCTCCATTCCAGGCAATATCCTTGTAAATCTCTTCTGCACCTTTTCCAATGCTTCCACATCTTTCCTGTGTCTGTTTGTAAAATTTACTTAATGAGGGGTGCACCATTCCTGGAAGCACTGCAATACCAAGTCGATGCGCAGAGTGGATGGAGCAAGCCCCTACTCCAACTCCCTGCTCCAAAAATCAGTTAAATACAGGATCCTTACAGAAAGGGCATATCAGATATTAAAACTGATCAGAACACAAACTACACTTGATTTTAGCCAGTAGGCCGAGATGCAGAAGTACAAAGGGATCTGGGAATGTTGGTCCAGGATTCTCTAAAAGTTAACTTGCAGATAGAGTCCGTGATTAAGAAAGCGAATGTAATGTTGTTGTTTATCTCAAGCGGGTTGGAATATAAAAGCAGTGATGTGCTTCTGAGACTTTATAAAGCTCTAGTTAGGCCCCATTTAGAATACTGGGTCCAATTTTGGGCCCCACACCTCAGGAAGGACATACTAGCCCTGGAGCGTATCCAGCGGAGATTCACACGGATGATCCCTGGAATGGTAGGTTTAACATATGATAAACAGCTAAGGATCCTGGGATTGTATTCATTTGAGTTTAGAAGGTTGAGGGGAGATCTAATAGAAACTTACAAGATAATGTATGGCTCAGAAAGGGTGGACGCTGGGAAGTTGTTTCCGTTAGCTGGGGGGATGAGGACTCATGGACACAGCCTTAGATTCGAGGGGGTAACTTTAAAATGGAAATGAGGAGAATTTCTTCAGCCAGACAGTGGTGGGCTTGTGGAATTCATTGCCGCGGAATGCAGTGGAGGCCGGGACGTTAGATGCCTTCAAGGCAGAGATTGATAAATTCTTGATCTCAGAAGGAATCAAGGGCTAAGGGGAGAGTGTAGCGAAGTGGAGTTGAAATGCCCATCAGCCATGATTTAAATGGCGGAGTGGACTCGATGGGCCGAATGGCCTTACTTCCACTCCCATGTCTTATGGTCTTATGGTCTTAAGCGATCTTCCCATCTGAGAAGGGTGAAGTCAGCCCATTAGTCCAAAAAAACACAATTCTGAATCAGTTGAAACCAACTTCAGCCAGAAGTGGTGAGTGGATGATAAATTTCAGCCCTTCCTGAGGTGCATAGCATCAGTGATCATTCAGCAAATTTGATCCACTCCAAATGGCTTAGTATGGACCTAAATATTGATGACTAGATCCCAGCAATGAATGATGAATGAAAAAATGATACTGGCAGTATTAGCCACCTTTTATATGCATATTCCATTACCATGGAATCATTCCATTCCATTAATAGCCATAAGCCACCATCAGAAACCACTACAGCCCATGTGCTGCAGATACACTCATGGTGCTCTTAAGGGGTGAGTTGCAATTCTTTCGTCCAGTGACCGTGGAGGAGCAGTGATACAGCCCAAATCAGGCAGGTGAGTGACTTGAAGGGGAGCCTGCAGCTAGTACTATTACTACGCATCGGCTGTCTTACCCTTCCAGATGCGAAAGGCTGGAAATTTGGAAGGTCTTGTTGATGGAGCTCCAACAAGGTGGCAGTTGATAGATGCACTGTTTTCTCTCACCAGTCAAATCTCTATCCACATCAGTAGTCAGCTTTGTCAGTGATTCCTGTCACATTCTTGAGGGTACAAAAGAAAATGTCATTATATCTGGCAACTTATTGTCAGAAATCTTTACAGGCACATGCAATCAGATTTCGAAGAAGTAGTGTCTACCACATTTCATTGATACGTTACTTGTACGCAAAACAGATTTCATTCATGGAATTGCTACAATGCAGAAAGAGGCCTTTCAGTCCATCGAGTCAGTACTGACCCTCTGATGAGTATCACACCCAGATGCAACCCCTCTACCCTTTCCCCATTTGCCTATAATCCACCCAGCCTGCATATCTCTGGACACTATAGGCAGTTTAGCATGGCCAATCCACCTAACCTGAAAGAGGAAACCAGGGCATCTGGAGGAAAACCCACACTGACGTGGGGAGAACATACAAACTCCAGTTACCCGAGGTTGGAATCAATCCCAGGTTCCTGACACTGTGATGCAGCATTGCTAACCACTGAACTAACTGGTTGTATCAGGAAAGATTCTACTGATCACTATTTGGCAATGAAAGGTAGAACTGAGGGCTAAATCAAGGTTCCTGCAGAAGTCTCCTTGTGAGACTATGCTTTTTCCTCAATGTCAAGAGAAGAGAAACAAACGAGATGAAACATTTTCCCCAGTTGCTAGAAACCAATTGTCCAGGAAGTACATGTATACAATATGCTGAGTGAAGGCATGTAAAACTCCCCTTTATATAGACCAAATCACAATTACAGAAACATTACAGTACTTTTTGAAAAGTGGGAATTGATGTTAAGACCACTGTTTATTAGCCATCCATCAATGCTCTTGGTGGTGAGCCAATTGTTCAACCACTTCAGTCCATACGGAATCCCTACAGTGTGGAAGCAGGCCATTCAGCCCAAATCAGCCATCTGAAAAGCACCTCACCCAGACCCATACCCTTACCCTAGCACTGTAACCCGACATAACCAATCCACTTAATCTGCACATCTTTGGCCTGCGGGAGGAAGCCCACACAGACACTGGGAGAATGTGCAAACTCCGCATAGTTATCTGGGGCTGGAATCACACCTGGGTCTCTGGTGCTATGAGGCAGCGGTGCTAACCACATAACCATTGTGTCACTTCTCATGGTGAAGGAGTCTCCAAGTGGCTATTCAGGAGGGAAGTTCCAGTATTTTAGCATAGCAATAATGAAAGAATATCTTATGTTAGCTCAGCTGGCAGCAGTCAGCTGTTTGTATTTTTACAATTACGGATGGAAGCCAGAATATGGAAAGTTTCAATCATAAAATTGGACTTTGAAGGCAATCAGTCCATTGTACCGGTGCCAGCCTTTTGCAAATGGCTATCCAATTTGTCCCACTCCCCTGATCATCCCTGATTCAACAGAATACTTCAACTTTCCAAATATTTACCTAACTGCCATTTAGAAGTTACCATCCAATTTGTTTCCATTGCTTTTTAAGGTTGCACATTCCTGATTACAACATCACGCCATTGTAAATGTGAAAAAAAACTTTTTTTAATCCACTTCTTTTGACAACAAACTTTAAGTCTATCCTTTGTTTCCCTGCCCTCTTGCCAACGAAATTGATTTATTCTAACTGGGGAGCTTCCTGTTTGCTGTCTGCCTCTCACAATGATTAACCATGAGATCTACTGTCCAATGGCTCAAATCTGCTTAAAATCAGCAGAGATTTTAAATCAACCGAGGATAGAATGATGAGAAAGTGAAGGGATGACGAAGGGTGTTTAACACAGTTTAAGTACCACTGGCTCCTATAGTTCTGACAAATTAGCAGTGGGTTGTTGTACACTGATGGGCCAAATGGCCTGCTTCTACACTGTAGGGATCCTAAGAAATGGTTATCACTAATATTTGGATGGATATTCAGTAGAAGTGAGAATGGTTTAAAGACTGAAACTGAGCCAGATGATGCAAATCAACAATTATAGGATTGTGGATGTCTCCTCTACATTGGGGAAATGAAGTGCAGACTGGGCAACCCTTTCACAGAACACCTATGTTCTGTCTGCAAAAAAAAACACCCTGAGCTTCTAGTTGCAATCTGCTTCAATGTATCATCCTGCTCCCTGGCTAATATCTCTGTCTTGGGCTTTCTGCAGAGTTCTAATGCAAGCTGGAAGAACAACACTTCATAATGGTTTGGAAACTCTGCAGCTTCTGGACTCAATATTGAGTTCAACAATTTTAAGATGTGAGGCACTTTCATGTATACTTACCCCAAACCCAACATACCAGGCCTTGTAATCACATGGGATGCTGCCACAACAGCCCCACTGTCAGTTACTAATGGTCCCCATGAAAATCTATTCTTTCCCCCAAGACCTTTAAACACTCCTCTGTCTGTTCAAATGATTTAGTCTCTCTTTGGGCTCTATCTTCACCTATCGTTTACTCCTCCTCTCCCCATCCCAACTCCCAAAACACCTCACCCCACCTTCTTCGTAAATACCAACCTTTTCCTGGCTATTGTCAGTTCTGAAGAAGTGTCAGAGTTCAGAAGAATGAGGGCGGGATCTCATTGAAACATAAAATCCTGATAGCCTTGGGTAGGCTAGACGCGGGAAGAATGTTCCTGACGTTGGGGAAGTCCAGAACTAGGGGTCACGGTCTAAGGATGAGAGGTAAGCCACTGAGCTGATGAAGAATTTATTACTCAGAGAGATGTAAACCTCTCGAATTCTCTCCGAAAGCAAGCTGTTGGGGAAAGTTCATTAGATACATTCAACAGGGAGCTGGACATGGCCCTAGTGGCTAAAGGGATCAAGGATATAGAGAGAAAGGGGAAAGAAAGCAAATTGCATGATCAGCCATGATCATATTGAATGGCGGTGCAGGCTGAAAGCACCAAATGGCCCACTCCTACACAGATTTTCCATGTCACTGGACCTGAAATGTTAACTATGATTTCTCTCTAAAGATGCTGCTGTACCTGTTGAAGTTTTCCAACAATTAAAAACTGAAAGAACTGCAGATGCTGTAAATCAGGAACAAAAACAGAAGTTGCTGGAAACGCTCAGCAGGCCTCGCAGCATCTGTGGAGAAATAAAATCAGAGTTAACGTTTCGGGTTCAGTGACCTTTCTTCAATTCTGGTCACCGTTAACTCTGATATTTCTTTACAGATGCTTCCAGGCCTGCTGAGTTTTTCCAGCAACTTCTGTTTTTGTTTCTATCTCTGATTTCCAGCATCTGTAGTTCTTTCTCTTTCTTTTAAACACAGGGTTGTAGTCCAATGTGACACATCACTTTTTTGAAGAGCTGGGTGACAAACAAGAATAAAACCTTTGTGCAAAATATTATTCACTGCATTTACAGTCAAACACAACACCAAAGAAACTCACACTGATATAGAACCTTTAAAAGTAAGAAATAATGCAAGGAATTCAAAAAAGGGCATTATGAGCACTGTCATTAGCATAGAGAGTGAGGCAAAGAGGTGGAGAGCTCTCGGGAGGGAAGTCCAAATCTTTGGGCTCTGGTAGTTGAATGTGTGCTTTACAAACACAAATATTTTTTTTTCATTTCTTCAAGGTTACATGTTCAGGGAATTCACTAGAACTTCTCATTTCCGACTTGACATTTGTTAAGCTGATTTATTTCCGTGAACTCACTCTGCTTCCTCAACAAGATGGAAAAAAATAAATTCCCAGTGGATTTTTTTTTTCTGCAGATTCAAAGAATATTCCAATGCAAGTCAATCCAAGAGGAATATTTTGTTTAAGGCAAGAAACTGCTGGAGATACTAAATTTAGAAGGAAATATTTCTCACACGATGACATCCTGCCTTATGAAACCTGCAAAATACAATGAATGGAGATGAGGATAACATGCGGCAACTTGTGAGCAATTTGTAGATTTTTGACAAAATATGATCCATAGAATATGTGCATGGTGGAAACAGGCCCTTCGGCCCAACAAGTCCACACAGCATTCCACCCAGACATTTCCCCCAATAACCCACCTAATGTACACATCCCTGGACATTATGGGCAATTTCACATGGCCAATTCTTCTAACATGCACATCTTTTGGACTGTACGAGGAACCACACACAGACACAGGGAGAATGTGCAAACTCCACACAGACAGTCACCTGAGGGTGGAATCGTACCCAGGTTCCTGGCACTGTGAGGCAGCAGTGCTAACCACTGAGGCGCCATCAGTTCAAATAGGATTAGCGGCATGAATCGCGGACAATCAGTGGTAAGATTTCTCTTAACTCAACTCTGAATCAGAATGATTCAACTGCTTTTTCAAGCAATGTCTGACCCTTTTCTCACACTTGATCCCTCATAGCCTCTCTTCCCTCCCACAGCAGCAATAGGGTCCTCCTGTTCCTCCCTTACCACACTACCAGCATCCACATCCAAACGATGGTAATCCACTGTCTCCAGTGGGATTTCACCACCAGACACATATTCCCCTTTGCCTCCTTGTCAGCCTTTGACAGGGACTGTTCCCTCCGTGATGCATTGGTCCACTCGTCTTCCACACCAACGCCTTCCCTCACTCCCACAGCACCTTCCTATGTCACAGAAGATGCAATACCTTCTACCTCCCTCTTCACTATCCAATGCCCAGAAACACCTTCCAGGTAAGGCAGTGATCCACCTGCGCCTCAGTCCATCTAGCTGACTGTAGTTGCTGGTCACTATGTGGTCTTCTCTACGCTGGGGAGACGAAGCACAGGCTGGACATTCGTTTTGCAGGACACTATCCATAAAAATGTCCCTGAGCTTCCTGTTGCCCACTACTTCAACACACTATTCTGTTCCTTGGCCAACAATTCTGTCTCAGGCCTGCTGCAATGCTCCAGTGAGCACCCCCAACAGCATCAAAGGGTAGCATCTCAGGATCCTGTCGCCTCTCAGACTTTACATCGAGTTCAGTAACTTTGCAATTTGATTTTTCCCGCCTTACTTTACCAACCTCACACCCTATTCCTGTTATGACACGGGTTGTTTTCAGCACAGCCTTCCCATTCCCTTCTACTCTCAGCTTTCACTATCACTTATCCAGTTTCACTTCTATCCTGCCTTACTCTCAATAATTCCTTGGTTTACTACTACAATATCTCTCTTTCTGAGCTCTGTTTGCACATATCCACTCACCAAAACGCCAATCTGTATTCAGCACACATACCACATTTGTTCCTGGTTGTCATCAGCTCTGATTAAGAGTCATTGGGTTTGAAACATTAACTCTGCTTTCTCTGAATGCACACTACCAAGCCTACTGAGTTTCGCCAACAATTTCAGCTCCCGTTTTACATCTCCAGCATCTGCAGTTCTTTATTTTATTGTACCTCTTCAGAGGCTTTGCACTCAATCTAGACACTGACTATTGGACTAAGGGATTGCTGCACTGTCAGAGTGACATTTCTTGAGATGAGACAAGCCAATAGCTTGTGGTAGAGCCACCCAGTCCTCTCATGCTAAGGGAAAGCAACAGAAAGCAAAGGAAAAGTAATTTAAATAAAAGCAAAATGCTGTGAATGTTGAAAATCTGAAACAAAAACAGAAAGAGCATAAGAACAAGGAGCAGGAGGAGATCAATCCGTCCCCTCGAGCCTGCTCCACCATTCAATGGGATCGTGGCTGATCTCATCTCAGCTTCAACTTCAATTTCCTGCCCATTACTAATTAAAACTCTGTCTGTCTCATTCTTAAATTTATTTGATGTTGCAGTGCTCACCATACTCCCAGGTAGCAAACTCTACAGATTCATGACCTTTTGAGAGAAATTGTTCCTCGTGACCTCAGTTTTAAACCTTAATACCCCTCGGTCTAAAATGATGACCTCTTGTTCTAGATTACCCCACATGAGGAAACATGCTTTCTATGTCTCCTTTGTCTATATCTCGACTAGATCTCCTCTCATTCTTCTAAACTCTAGCAAGCACAGGTCAAATTTGCTCAATCTGTTCTAATGAATTGAACCCATCATCTCTGACCTTATTTTAGTGAACCTCAAAAGGACTGGCGAAACTCAGGACGTCTAGCAATACCTGTGGATGTTCTTCTAAAGCAGAGTCATATGGGCTGAAAACACTGACAAAAGCAATTTGAACATCGTAGAGATAGGAAGTAAAGGGGGGAGTCATTGAAATTGCACATCATGGGATCAGGGAATTGATAAGTTCAACAGCTGTCAAATCAGCCTCCTTTAAGAAAAAGATGGGATGATTCTCACAGAAGTGAGAAAAAGATGGGATGATTCTCACAGAAGTGAGCAGTAGCTGGAAAGGAAGTGGAGGACTATTGCAAACTACACATGATGGATACTGTTGCTACTGGAGAAGATCACAGCACCATGTCTGACTTCCCTGTCATAGAGGAGCTGGACAGAAAACCCAACAAAGAAGAGCTCAGCAAGGCCACTGACCTTCTCCCAGTCAGAAAACACTGGGAAATGATAGCATTGCATCTGACACCAGTGAGTGTGAGTCCTGCTGCTGCATTTCCACAGAGCGCTGTGTCTCCAAGGGAGGAGAGATTTGTTCCTCAAGTCACATGCTACACAAGTACACTTTCTGCTTAGAACTCTACAGCTTTGAGGTCTCAGTGTTGAATTCAGCAACTTCAGAAACTGGTTGCTTTACGGCCATTCTTGATTTTTATTCATATTCTTTCAATTATCCCCTCATTTCCCCAACAGCCCTGGTAGATTTAGAATTAGAACTAGGTTTTATTGTCATGTATCTGGATGTGAGTTTGCTCGCTGAGCTGGAAGGTTCATTTTCAGACGTTTCATCACCATACTAGGTAACATCATCAGTGAGCCTCCGACGAAGCGCTGCTGTTATATCCCGCTTTCTATTTATCTGGTTAGGTTTCCTTGGGTTGGTGATATCATTTCCTGTGTTGGTGATGTCATTTCCTGTTCTTTTTCTCAGGGGATGGTAGATTGGCTCCAAATCAATGTGTTTGTTGATGGAGTTCCGGTTGGAATGCCATGCTTCTAGGAATTCACGTGAGTGTCTCTGTTTGGCTTGTCCGAGGATGGATGTGTTGTCCCAATCAAAGTGGTGTCCTTCCTTATCTGTATGTAAGGTTACTAGTGATAGTGGGTCATGTCGTTTTGTGGCTAGTTGATGTTCATGTATCCTGGTGGCTAGCTTTCTGCCAGTTTGTCCAATGTAATGTTTGTCGCAGTTCTTGCAATGTATTTTGTAGATGATGTTTGTTTTGTTTGTTGTCTGTATAGGGTCTTTTAAGTTCATTAGCTGCTGTTTTAGTGTGTTGGTGGGTTTGTGGGCTACCCTGATGCCAAGAGGTCCGAGTAGTCTGGCAGTCATTTCGGAAATGTCTTTGATGTAGGGGAGAGTGGTTATGGTTTCTGAGCCTGTTTTGTCTGTTTGTTTGGGTTTGTTGCTGAGAAATCGGCGGACTGTGTTCAGAGGGTACCCATTCTTTTTGAATACGCTGTATAGGTGATTTTCCTCTGCTCTGCGTAGTTCCTCTGTGCTGCAGTGTGTGGTGGCTCGTTGGAATAATGTTCTAATGCAGCTTCGTTTGTGGGTGTTGGGATGGTTGCTCCTGTAGTTCAGTATTTGGTCCGTATGTGTTGTTTTCCTGTAGACGCTGGTTTGAAGTTCCCCATTGGCTGTTCGCTCTACTGTGACATCTAGGAATGGCAGTTTGCTGTTGTTTTCCTCCTCTTTTGTGAATGTTATGCCAGTAAAGGGTATTATTGATGGTCTTGAAGGTTTCCTCTAATTTGTTTTGTTTAGTGATGACAAAGGTGTCATCCACATAGCGGACCCAAAGTTTGGGTTGGATGATTGGCAGAGCTGTTTGTTCCAGTCTCTGCATTACTGCCTCTGCTAAGAACCCTGATATTGGTTGGCCAGTTGGCCCTGGGAAGGTGGTGATAGGTTGCCAGATGCTGTAGGTTGACTAACAATGCCATTAGGGAAGGAATCTCAGGATTTTGATCCAACAACAGTGAAGGAACAGCAATATATTTCCAAGTCAGAATGGTGAGTGGCTTGGAGGGGAACTTGAAAGTGATGGTGGCCCCATGCATCTGCTGCCCTTGTCCTTCCAGCAGGAAATGGTTTAGAAGGTGCTGTCTGAGGACCTATGATGAATTTCTGTGGTGCATCGTGCAGATACACACTGCTGCTACTGAGTGTCAGTGGTGGACGGAGTGGATGCTTATGGATGCATTGCTAATTAAGCAGGATACTTTGTCCTGGATGGTGTCAAACTTCTCTGGTGACAGCTCTTCCTCGTGCCATCTTCAGTACAAAGGTACCAAGGTACAAAATCTTAGGCAAAAGATAGGAAAATAAAAAAAGTATAGTTAAAAGTTCAACAGTCTTTCTTAAGAGTGTAGCCATGGTGGTCTCACACTCCCTATAAGGGCTCAATCTCCTCCACTCCTTGGGACACCTTGGGCTGTCTGCTCTCCTTGCTGCCATGGAAGCAGGGAGACCTCCCGCAATGCTGTGTTGAGCTCATTCTTCCTACACTGGGCTCAATCTCTGGCCATCGAAGCCCTGGTCCAGGCTCCCAGCCACTGTCAGGCTCCCAGCCCTTTTGAAGCTGCACTCTTATGGATGCCTTTTCCTTCAAAACTGAAAGAAAGAAAGGAAAAACAAGTGAAGAAGAAAATAAGAAAGTAAAGAAAAAGAAAAGCAGGTGGAGTGGACAAGCCTACTCTGCTGCTGCCATCTGGTATTATTGTAGTTATATAATGTTTGTGTCTTTGCACTCATAGTAGGAATCAATTCTTCTACTTTCAGATTTTAATTTACATCCTTTTCACATCTGTCTTTTTCTCTTTTCTACCACTAATAATTCCTTTGTTATTTGTACTAGGCCTCTACACCATTAGCCCCCTTGCTCCTCCTCCGCTGCCTTTCTCAAAAACATAAGAAAGGATGGTTTTCCAACACCTTTCGCCTCTGTAGTGGGGTCATTCCGGACACAAAACATTCACTCTATTTCTTTCTCCACAGATGCTGGCAGACCTGTTGGGTCTCTCCAGTCTTCTCTGTGCTTCTCAGATGCTTGTCCTTTACAGCCGGTGGCAAATCAATTGGCTGGGCCTCATGAGCTGCATGGATTGTGGATGCAACCAAAATGCAGCTACACCCTCAGTGACGAGCTTGCAATTGATACGAGACTAGTTTTGTTCAGGTCTGTGATACAAAGACATTGGTAAGCAAGATCTCAAAGCTGGCCAATGCATGGGAAGTCTTCTCTTCAGAATGCAGTGCCTTGAGGCAAGTCATCAGCAGCGGGGTGAAAAAAAATCTGAAGTCAATAAGAAATGACTAACTGGCAGAAAAGAGAGACTACTGCATGGAAAGAAACTTATCATTTAACCTCAGGCCATTGCTGTTCGTCTGTGACAGCAGTGAAAGGCACTAATGTTTACAAATCAGACTCTACAGGCACAGCAGATGACACTCAGACCAGCAGTGAGAGCTACATTAGGCGCAGTCCATTATCTCCTGATATGGAAGAGTGCTAGCCACAGGTGACAGCTTTTAAAGAGCCCTCTTGTTTCTGAGCATTCAAATAAACTGACTATCTGTTGTCTGGAAAAGTCAGGCACAAACTCATTGCACAAAAGGCCTTGGAAATATGAGTTAAGTCTCTATTTGCATACCTAATGACTTGAAAACCTGTATCAGGCATCCTGGATGGCAAAAGGGCGTTATGACCAATATGGCATGTGGCACACTTTCAGTATAATCTGAGTGTGCACACACACACACACTCACATCACATACACGCCTACAAATACACACACACACACACACACACACACACGCGCGCGCGCATGCCTACAAATACACACACACACACCTACAAATACACACACACACACACACACGTACGCCTACAAACACACACACACACACACACACCTACAAATACACACACACACACACACAGAAAAATGCACACACCTACGAACACATGCACACACACCACAATATTCTGCAGAATGCGATTTTTGCCTGAATGAATGACCTTCGGCAATTAAATAATAACCTCATTAAAAGCTAGTTGCTAAACTTAACAAATAAAATGGACGCCCCTGTCTTGTTTATTTCAAGTAACTGAAACTGGAATTTAAGGCATTTGATAACAGTGTGGAGCTGGAGGAACACAGCTGGCCAGGTAGCATCAGAGGAGCAGGAAAGCTGACGTTTCGGATCGGGACCTTTCTTCAGAAATGCTGATGCTGCCTGGTCTGCTGTGTTCCTCGGGCTCCACACTGTGTTATCACTGACTCCAGCATTAGCAGTTCTTAAGGCATTTGAGGTGATTTGCAAAAGCTGTTTTGCTTCAGAGGTCAGAACCTCTGCTACTGTCCAGATTTAAGGTATTTGAAAGCTTTTCCAGGTTTTAAACACAGAGCAGTCGGTTAATATTTCAGTGCTGAATTCATTGAGGTGTGGTTAACCACACGAGATTTTCAACTATTACTCCATCAGATGGGTGAGGAAGACTCAGAAATGGCAGAATGTTGCCAATGGAGCAAAACAGTTTCACCTGTATTCTGCATCTCGTGGCTCATTGAGGGAATGCCACAGTTTACAAAGTAACTTCTTAGTTTGCCTAAATAACACTTCACAACATTGCATGTGAACTGATGGGAATGCACAAAACTGAATTTTATTTTGTAATTTTTGACAAAGGTATATTTCCCTGAGGTATTCCGTTGATTTCATCTTGCATGGTTCTGTTCCACAGGATCTCATGATCACATAGATGTAGATACCATGATTGACAGTCATGCCTACATTCACGTTCGCACTATTTAATCTGAATCTATTCGAGGAGAGACATATGGCCCTCTACAACCTGCCTGAAGACCCCATGAGAATGTCTACAGTTGTACACCCTCAGGGTGAAATTGGTATTTTAGAAGGAAATAAGAAATGATTTCAAGCAGAATTCATATTTTTTGGCGAAACGTTTATTGGCAGCAAAAAACAAGGTCGATTCTCTTTTACTTAAAGTAGCTGGGTGCGATATAGATGCCATCTGCCAGAGTGCTTGCTACTCATGTTAAAGCTCAGGGTAAATCATCTATAGGTACTTTTGCTTTAAACTTTATTCTTGAGATACAGGTCTCATTGACAAGGCTGGTATTTATTGCCTGTACTAGTGGCCCTTCAACTGAGCAGATTGCAAGGCCATTTCAGAGGGCAGTGATGGATTAATCACCTTGAGGTGAAATAGGCATCACATGTAGGCCAGACCAGGTAAGGAAGCCAGATTTTCTCACATGAAGGGCATTTGCTAACCAGATTGCTGTGTACAATGATCACCATTGGTCTTGTGATCCAGATATATCGAATGGATTAAAGTTTCACTTGCTGTTGTGATGGAATTTGAACTTGTGACCACAAAGTACTAGCCCGGGCCTCCGAATTACCAGGTTTAAACCATCTACCCTTCTCCCAGTTGTCTGTCTCCTGATGGGACAATAGTCTCACGTTTGCTAAGATACTGGTGACTTTACCTTCAAACAGACAACCCCTGACATTTAAACAGTAACACTTGCTCTAAATTCTCTGAGGTATAAGTCCTTTACAGATTCACATCATGAGGCCCTTCAGAATTTTATATGTTTCAAGCAGTTTTATAGTATGCTATATAGCCCTCCGCTTCTTCCTGTCCCGCAGGCCCGACCAGTCCCCCTCCACCGACACTCTCATCCGCCCATATGGTATCAATGTGGACTTCACCAGTTTCAAAATCTCCCCTTCCCCTACTGCATCCCTAAACCAGCCCAGTTCGTCCCCTCCCCCCACTGCACCACACAACCAGCCCAGCTCTTCCCCCCCACCCACTGCATCCCAAAACCAGTCCAACCTGTCTCTGCCTCCCTAACCGGTTCTTCCTCTCACCCATCCCTTCCTCCCACCCCAAGCCGCACCCCCAGCTACCTACTAACCTCATCCCACCTCCTTGACCTGTCCGTCTTCCCTGGACTGACCTATTCCCTCCCTACCTCCCCACCTACACTCTCTCCACCTATCTTCTTTACTCTCCATCTTCGGTCCGCCTCCCCCTCTCTCCCTATTTATTCCAGTTCCCTCTCCCCATCCCCCTCTCTGATGAAGGGTCTAGGCCCAAAACGTCAGCTTGTGTGCTCCTGAGATGCTGCTTGGCCTGCTGTGTTCATCCAGCCTCACATTTTATTATCTTGGAATTCTCCAGCATCTGCAGTTCCCATTATCTCTTATAGTATGTTCTGTTGTATAGTGCTGCATTGCATAGTTTAAGGGGACGCAATAGTCCAGTGGTTTTACTATGAAACTATTAACCCAGGAACCCAATTGATGTCCTTGGGACATGGGTTCAAATCCTAACCTGGCAAATGGCAGAATTTGAATTCAATAAGAATCTGGAATTAAGAGTGAATTAATGATGATTATGCTGCTTGGCCTGCTGTGTTCATCCAGCTCTACACTTTGTTATCTCTGAGGAAAAACCCTTATGGTTCACGAATGCCCTTTGCCTGGTCTGGCCTACATGTGACTCCAGGCCCACAGCAAATAGCAATTCTAGCAGCTCTGTGTGAAATTAGGGGCAGAGCTAATCAGTGACAATCACATCTTGCGAATAATTTTTAAAAAGAACCCTCTAAACTTTCATTTAAGTCTGTCCTAAAAAACCCAAGTTTTAATCTAAAGTATGGTTGATCTTTTATGGCTCATGGTGTGTGAATGCAAGTGGTTAGTGAAATTATTCTTAAATGTGCGTTACTAATTAAGTTCTTAGAGTTTGCAAAATCTTAAAGCTTCACCCATGGATGTCTTTTGCAACCACCTGTGACGTGGTGATCTGAACTGCACTGCCTCAAGGGCAGATCAGTGTACATTGCATGGTAACTTCGAAAAGACAGTTAGGTCTCAGCCTGTAAGGGAGGCAATTATATGGCCATAAGGGAAAGAGCAGGAGATTGGGACAAATTAGGCAAACCTTGGCAGAAGTCATGATGGCCATTCGGGCTGTTGATTCTAACTTTGGTAATTAATGAAAAGGTGAACCACTTGGTCTCTTTTTATCATAACTCAAGGCCATATCCACTCAGCATTAATTACAATCAGTTTTAAATATTAATTCTTGTTGTGCCTCTGTTATACATTAAGAAACCCGATGACTATCCTTTTGAAATCTGGTTACATTAAACATTGACAGCGACATCCTAGCTGTTTAGTGCTTAATTAATTACCCTGGGTGAATATCTATTTTTAATAAGTGTGTGCAGTAAATTTCACACAGTCATGTCTATAGCTTTTGTACCATGTCAACAATCAAGCTTGCACCATCTGACAAACCTAATAAATAATGCTTAGGGTATCAGATTTTCAGAAAGTTAATTCTATGACTACCTGCAAAATACTCCAGGTCTTTATTAAATTAAAGCATTTATTATTAATATTGGAACCATTGAGAATCAAATGTGTAACATTTAAAGTCATCCCACACGTAGTTGGTGAAAAGTACAAAATAACTGATGTACTAGAATTTTTTAATTCACTTATGCGATGTGGCATCACTGACTGGCCATCTCGAGTTGCCCTTGAGAAGATGATGGTGAACTGCCATCTAGAACAGTTTCAGTCCATGTGCTGTAAGTAGACCCCACAATTCCCTTGGGGAGGGAATTCCATGATTTGACACAGTAAGCTTACTATTGCTTACAAACACATCTTTTCTGCATCTAACCATAAACCTAAAGTTCAATCGGAACAAAATTCTAAATAAATTTGGGTGGGGGATGGGGGGGTTGGTATTCTGGTGGCATTTTCACAAAGCTATTGATCCGAGGAAATATTTGAGGGCCATGAATTTTAATCCTGCCATAATAAACGTGGAATTGGAATTCAGTAAACATCATGAGAGCTGATGAAAAATTGTCCATTGTAGAGAAAAGCTAGTTCACTAATGTCCTTTTTAAGGAAGTAAATTACTGCCCTTCCCTGGACTGGCCTACATGTGACTCCAGACCCGCAGCACTTATGGTTGACTTATGAACTTATGACAAATATGAGCAAGAAGTGGGAACAAGCTATTGAGTTGGATCGTGAGACATATTATTCACAGTGTTGGCAAAGATGTGTAGCTTGGGTTGTGGATAAGGTTGTTGACTTGCTCATCGAGCTGGCTTGTTTGAGATCAGATGTGTTGTCACCATGCTAGGTGACATCATTGATGGAGCTTCCAATGAAGCAATGTTATTCTACCCCACTTGGGATTTATACTGTCTGCTCCGTTATCGCGAGTGCTGGTTTTGATCTGTATGGGTTTAAATGTGGCGTCCATTCTATATGTTTGTTGATTGAAGTATGGGTGGAGAACCATGCCTCTAGGAATTCCCATGCATGTTTATGTTTGGTTTGGGCTACTATGGTTACTTTGTCCTGTTAGAATGATGGTTTTTATTGTCTGAATGTACTAATATTAAAGAGAGTTCATCATGCCATTTTGCTGCTAGCTGATGTTTGTATATTCTGATGGCTAGTTTTCTTCCTGTCTGTCCAATGTAATGTTTGTGGCAGTCAATGCACAGTGTTTTGTAAACCACCTTCGTTCTGCATGTTGTGGGAATGGGACCATTAATCCTCGTAAGTGATTGTCGTAGAGTGGCTGTGGGCTTGTGGCTCGCCATGATTCCTCGTGGTCTTAGGAGTCTTACTGTCAGTTCCGATATATTCCTGATGTAGGGAGGTGTGGTAAGTGAGTTAGGGCATACTGTAGCCTCCTGTTGTCTATTTTGTAGGCGTCTGTGGATGAAGTTGCAGGGATATCTGTTTGAGACGAGGATCTTGTATAAGCGTTCCTCCTCTTCCTGGAGTAATTCTGGAGTGTTGCAGTGAATCTTGGCCTGTTTAAATCGCATCTCCATGCACATGATTATAATGAATGCCTGAACTAGTTCAAATGGTCTGATCCTGCTTATAGTTTTTTTTATGTTCCTATGCTCTCAGCAGAGGGAGATTTCAATATTCACCACCAAAACTGACTTAACAATGTCACTACTCATTGAACTGGTCAGGTCCGAAAGGACATTGTTGTTAAACTGGCTGTGCAGCAGGTAATGGAGGAACCAATCAGAGGGAAAAACATGCTTGACCCTATTCTTACTAATCTGCCTGCTGCAGTTGCAGATGCCATTGACAGTATCGGTAAGATCAGCCAATACATGGTCCGTGTGGAAATGAAGACTGGCCTTCACATTGAGAATACCCTCTGTTGTGTGGCACTATTACCAAGCTAAATGGGACAGACTTCAAACAGATCTAGCAACTCACGATAAGGGATCCATGAGGCGCTGTAGGCCATCAACAGCAGCAGAATTGTTCTCCAGTACAATTTTTAATCTCATGGCCCAGCATTTCCACCCAATCAACCATTAGTTTCAAGCCAGGGGATCAACCCTGGTTCAATAGAGAATGCAGGAGGGCATGCCAGGAGTAGTGCCAAGCATAATTAAAAATAAAGTGTCAATCTGGTGAAACTACCAAACAGGACTACTTGCATTAAACTTGCCAAACAGCATAAACAATAAGTGATAGACAGAGCTAAACTATTCAACAACCAACGGATCAGAACTAAGTTCTGTAGTGTGGCCATGTCCAGTTGTGGATGGTGGTGGACAATTAAACAACTCATTGGAGAAAGAGGATCCACAAGTACCCCACACTCAATGATGGAAGAACCCAGCAATTCAGTGCAAAAGGTAAGGCTGAAGATTTTGCAACAAGCTTCAGACAGAAATACCGAGTGAATGATCCATCTCAGCCTCCTCCAGTTGTCCCTAGCATCACAGATGCCAGTCTTCAGCTGATTTGATTCACTCCATGTGGTATCAAGAAACTGCTGAAGGCAGTGGGTACTACAAAGCCTTTGGCCCTGAAGTTTTCCAGAAATTGTACTGAAGACTTGTGTTCCAGAGCCTGCTACTCCCCTAGCCAAGCTCTTCTGGCAAACCAACAATGTGAAAAATTTCCCTAGTCTGTCCTGTACTCAAAAAGCAGTACAAATCCAACCCAGCCAATTACCACCTCAAACCACTTCATCAGTCTACTCTGGATCAACAGTATAGTGATGGAGGGTGTCACCAACAGTGGCTATCAAACAGCACTTGCTCAGCAATAACCTGCTCAGTGATGCCCAGTTTGGGTTCCACCAGGGTCACTCAGCCACTGTCCTCATCACAGCTTTCTTTCAAACATGGATAAGAGAGCTGGATTTTGGTGGTGGGTTGAGAGTGTCAGCCCTTGAATCAAGGCTGCATTTGACCAAGTGTGGCATCAAGGAGCCCTAGCAAAACTGGAGCCAATAAGAATCAAGGAGACAACTCTCTGGAAGTTATCACGATACTTGGCACAAGGAGAGATGGTTACAGTTGTTGCAAGTCAATCATCTGAGCTTCAGGACATCTCTGCAGAAGGGAAATGACACAGAACCCAATCAACTTCAGCTGCTTCATCAATGACCTTCCCATCATCATAAGATCAGAAGTGGGATGTTTGCTGTTCAGTGCCATTCACTACTCCTCAGATACTGAAGTGGTCTATGTTCAAATGAAGCAGGATTATTAAAGCAGCTCACGGCAGACGTGACACAAGATGGTTATCTGTGGATTTTTGGTTGACATAAATTTGGTAGAAAAAGACTTCTAGCTGCAGTGACTGAATTAATTTGTTGAGTTCAGAATTAAAGTGAGATCATAAGTTAGGACAATGGAAGCTTTGAGAATAAGAAAAACCCAAGGTAATAGGTAAAACAAAGAATCTTACAAATTAAAATACAGGAAGTTTTAGTAGTCTGATAAGAGATGTTTGGAAACAAACAGCCTGAAGTTTGTAGTTTAGTAAGAATTAAAAGTAAAAGCATGATCCCACAAAAATAGGTAATTGAGTATTGAGAAATTAAGAAGTGCAATCTGCAACTAATGTTAAGAGATTTGGTTGCATTCCTTTAAAACAAAAGGCGATAGGTAGTGGAGAGAAGGCCCACATCCCATTGGCAAGGGGGACTGATGACCTCCAAATGACACCTTTATTCGAGAAAAATAAACAATGGCAGCTTCCCAAACTAAATAATTGTTCTTACATCCATGGATCAAGTGGGGAAAAATAGAGTTATTATGCAAAACCTTAAGAATTTCAACAATATTCTTGAGCTGGAAAAGTGATCAAGTTTCTGTCTTATCAATGGAATTTGAATAGGTGTTGTCTTATAAAATAGTAAGTGTAGAAATATTTAGAATAGGAACAGTAAATTTCATTTCAGAAGAAATCTCCTGTTTAAAATACACAGACAGCACGTGAATAGAAAGAGTTATAATTGTAGCTACGACATAGAAAAGCAGAATTTACTAACCTTCCAAGGTCAGTGGGACAGAAATTGCTCACAACTTGTTGGCTAGAGGTTTCTAACATTGGGTATAACTTTATATCTAACTAACTCTAAATTAGAACTGACATTATGAATTTTACAGCAATCAATAGGAATTAGCATCTTTTTGTGTCTCCTGTGATTTGGTTAGTAGAAAATATCAGATGAGAAAATACCAGAATTTGATAAGGATAGCAATGACAGAATAACAGAATTCAAACAGTCCTTAGAGATAAGCAAGTCTGGCAAACTTCTGAGAAAGAGCATAACTGGTAACATCAGAATGTAAATTAATGGCGGGCTTTATAAGGTTCCAAGGCCTATTGAGAACAATGTCTGATAAACATCATGAAATCATGGGAAACGGAAGGTTGATCATAAATTTGTCCGTCATTGATTGTGTATTTGCAGGATTCGATGTTTAAAGTTTTCGAGAGGATTTGTAGCCTTGGGTTGTGGATGAAGTTGCAGGCTTGCTTGCCGAGCTAGTCTGTTTGGTTGCAGACATTTCATCATCCTACTAGGTAACATTGTCAGTGCGCCTCCAGTGAAGTGTTGGTGTTATGTTCCATTCTTCATTCCTATGCCTAGGTTTGCTGGGGTGGCTGGTATCACTTCCAGTTCTGCTTTTCAGTGGTTTGCATATTGGTTCCAGTTCAATGTATTTGTTGATGGAGTTCCAGTTGGAATGCCAGACTACCAGGAATTTCCTGTTATATTTCTGTTTGGATTGTACTCTTTTGGATGTGTTTTCCCAGTCAAATTTGTTTCCTTCTTTGTCTTTATGTATTGAGACAAGTGATAATCGGTCACGTCTCTTGGTGGCTAATTGGTGTTCATAACTATCAACACATACACAATGTCACCACCAGAGTAAAGCTCACAAAAGAATGAGAGAACCAAGACACGGCCGATTCTCACTGCTCTCAATATACACAGACAAATTAGGATACAAATTTGAGATAACAAAGTATGGAGCTGGATGAACACAGCAGGCCAGGCAGCATCTTAGCAGCACAAAAGCTGACATTTCGGGCTTAGACCCTTCATCAGAAAAGGGGGAGGGGGAGAGGGTTCTAAATAAATAGGTTTGACTGGGAAAACGCATCCATAATAACACAAGCCAAACAGAGACATGCCAGGGAATTCCTGGAATTCCTCGAAGCCTGGCATTTCAACTGGAACGTCATCAACAAACGCATTGAACTGGAACCAATGTACAAACCACTGAAAAACGGAACCAGAAGTGATGCCAACCAGCCCAGCAAACCAAGGCATATAAATAACAAGTGGGACAGAACACCAACGCTTCACTGGAGGTGCACTGAAATTGTTACCTATCAGGGTGACGAAACGTCTGCAATGAAACACTGGCTCAGCAAGCGAGCCTGCAACCTCAGGATTGGATGTGTAGGTCAGAGGGCATGTGGCATGCACTGATGTCAATGTTGTATGTAACCATTTCAGCACGGTGTGTATAAGTATTCTGTACTTTACTGAGAACGGTAGAGAGTCACTGATCTCCAATCTGAAGCTGTTTTTAAGAGGATAAATGGGCCCCACATGAAAGCCAGATTCAGAGAAGTCTGTGGCCTCTGCCACAATTATGGTAAAAGAGCTCACAATAAGGCTCATGTGTACTGAACACAGAACACGGGGCTTCTCTTTGACATCTCTCCCCAACAAAGGTCTATACAATATCAAGTTTTCGGCTGAAAATTGTCAAGCAGCATTCACGTGTACAAATGCCTGGCAATAACCATCTTCAATATGAAACAATCTAAATATCGTTCCTTGACATTCAATGGCACTAGCATCACTGAATCTCCCACAATCAACATCACGGGGGGTACTATTAGACCGGAAACCCAATTGGACTCACCACAAAATCACAGTGGCAAAAGAGCAAGTCAGAGACTCGGAACACTGTGGTGAGTAACTCACCTTCTGACTCCCCAAAGCCTGTCCATCATCAATAAGGCACAAGTCAGAAGTGCTATGGACTATCCCCCACTTTGCCTGGATGCCTGCAACTCCAATAACACTCAAGGAGCTTAACACCATCCAAGACAAGGCAGCCCGCTTGATTGGTATCACATTCACTAACACCCATGCCCTCCACGCCATTGCAACAGTTTCTAAATGTAATGAGTAGTGTGGAAACAGTCCTTTCAGCCCACCAAGTCTCCACCAATCCTTCGAAGAGCATCTCACCCAGACCCATCTCCCTACCCTGTAATCTTATATTGCCCATGGCTAATGCCCCTGAACTTCCACATCCCTGAGTGCAATGGACAATTTTATGTGGCTAATCCACCAAACCTGCACATCTCTGGAGTGCAGGATGAAACTGGAGCAGCCAGTGGAAACCTACACAGACAGAGAGAGAACATGCAAACTCCACACAGGCAGTTGCTCAAGGGTGGAATTGAACCCAGGTCCCTGCTGCTGAGAAGCAGCATTGCTAACCACTGATCCACTCCCCTGTCCTAATGAGTTCATAGTTTACCCATACCATAGGGCTACTCCCTCATTAGAGAGAGATGACTGGTGCTGGCTTAACCTGGGGGTCACCACACCTTCAATGAGGGGACAAGTTAAGACAGAGAGTCTTTCATTATCACCTCGGCTGCTGCATTAATTGAAGCCTTGCTGCTGGCATCACACTGCATCACAAACTAACCACCCAGTCAACACCCTAATAGCGTGTACCATCACGAAGATGCACTGCAGAAATTCACTAAAGATCTTTAAACAGCACCTCACAAACTCATGACCATTTCCATTGTGAAAGACTAAAGACAGCAGGTGCGTGGGAAGGCAACAAAGTTGCAACATCACCTCCAAGACACTCACCGTGCACACTTGGAAATATATTGTTATTCCTTCAGCGTCATTGGGTTAGAAGCCAAGAACTTGCTCCCAAACGGCATTGTGGGTCTATCTACAGCACATGGACTGCAGCAGTTCAAGAAGGCAACTGACCAGCACTTAAAAGTTTTGGCAAAGATCTGTATCTTGGGTTGTGGGGAGATTGTTGACTTGCTCACCGAGAGGAAGTTTCTGTTCACACGTTTCGTGACCATGCTAGTGACATCATCAGTGAAGCCGTCAATGAAGCGATGTTATTCTTCCCCACTTGGAATTTATATTGTTCTGAGAAACGGTAACCAGACCTGAAATGTTAGTTGTAATTTTTCTTCACTGGTGTTGCGGACCTGCTGAACTTTTCCAGAAATTTCTGTTTCTGTTCCTGATTTTCAGCATCTGCAATTCTTTTGGTTTTTAGATAATCAGATAACCTATTCTGACGCTTTTGGTTACCAGATCATCTTTGGCCTGAAGATATCGGGAGCTCCTCGGATTTTGTTCAAATCATCCAATTGAGAGGCAGCTATGCTCTTGATTAACACCTCAGACATATCAATGACTGGAATGGAGTCAATGGACCCACAAGATTTCTGAAATAAACTAATTTGCATAAATTTAAAGCCATTCAAAGAATTGGTAAGTCAGTCTGACAGCTCAAGTATGTCTCAATCTAACTGTTGATCACTGAAACTGTCTGTTATTAACAATGGATACATGTGATAACATCTCCTTATGTCTCTGTGTTTTTGGTCAGCTTGGCAGAAACATGCCAACTGGAATTTTAACCCTCAAAAGAGGGAGGTGCTGTGTTTCGGAAAATTGAGCGGAACAAAAGAATATGCAATAAATTGAAGGGTGCTGAGAGGTGTTGAGGAATGGAGGGGCCTTGGAGTGACTGTCCACAGATCCCTGAATGTAGCGGGACAGGGTAAGAAGAAGATTAAGAATGCAAATGGAATCCTTTCTTTTATAAGTTGAGGCATTGAAACAAATGCAGAAATTCCTGGAAAAGTGCAAAAGTGACAGTACCTGTGGAGAAAAATCAGAGTTAACATTTTGGATCAAGTGACCCTTCCTCAGAACTATACCGGGGAATTATACCGGGATTGAATAAATCATTATTGAGGCCACAGCTTGAATGTTATTTGCAGTTTTGATCAACTCATGATGGAAAGGTTAATATTTTTCAATCAACCTTTTCAAAAGTGCAAATGATATAGGCATGGGGCAGGCAGGGCTTAAACCTAGAATAGCTGGCATAGAGATAGCAAGGTGTACAGCTGGATGAACACAGCAGGCCAAGCAGCATCAGCGGAGCAGGAAGGCTGACGTTTCGGCCCTACGCCCTTCTTCAGAAATTTCTCAGATTCTCCAGCATCTGCAGATCCTACTATAGCTGGCATAGAGGTTAGGACACTACCTCTGCTCTACGAGAGCCCCACATGTGAAAGGGTACAGAACAGATTTACAAGGACATTGCCAGGATTGAAAAAAAAGACAGCAGTAAAGAAAGCCTAGGCAGGCTGGGGATGATGTTCTTGGAGGGGAGAATTAGTTTATTTGATTTGACTCACATTTGTTTTACTAAGTAGAGAGAAAAGTTTTGTTTTGCATGCAGTGCAGGCAGCTAATAACATAAAAAAATTCAGAGGGTGATAGAATTGTGGTGCTGGTTCGAAGGGCCGAATGGCCTACTCCAGCACCTATTGTCTATAATAGTGCAAGGAATACAAAGTTATGGCTGCAAAGAAGGTTCACAAAAGCAAAATCAACATTAGATTTGAAATTAGAGAGCTCTATTCAGAAGTCTAATAACACTGAGGAAGAAGTTGTTCTTGTTCTTCAGAGGCAGTCGGGGCAGTGAAAAAGGGATTTGGCACATGGGCTTTCACAAGTCAGGGCACTGAGTGTAGAAGTTGGGAAGTTACATTGCAGTTGCACAGGAGATTGGTGAGGCTGCATTTGCGGAGTATTATGTTCAGTTTTGACCACCTTGCTATGGGAGGGATGCTGTTAAACTGGAAAGAGCGCAGAAGAAATTTACAAGAATATTGCCAGGACTCAAGGGACTGGGTCATAGGGACAGGTTGGTCAGGGTGATCCACATAGCTTCACATCCCTGGCCAATCTACCATAACCTCCCCATCTTCGGACTGTGGGAGGAAGTTGGAATACCCAGAGAAAACAACACAGGCAAGGGGACAATATACAAACTCCACACAGACTGAGGCTGAAATCAAAGTGAGATCACAGGTGTTGTGGTGTAGCACTGCTAACCACCATGCCACCTGATTCAATCACATTTTACTGGATTTCAGACCAAGTAAGGATAGCAGATCTCCTTTCTTAAGGATCTTGAACAGATGTTCTCCTTGGGGTATCTCAGGAGCACAAAAGCTGACGTTTCGGGCCTAGGCCCTTCATCAGAGAGGGGGATGGGGAGAGGGTTCTGGAATAAATAGGGAGAGAGGGGGAGGTGAACCGAAGATGGATAGAGGAGAAGATAGGTGGAGGGGGTAGTATGGTGGGAATATAGGGAGGGGATAGGTCAGTCTGGGGAGGACGGACAGGTCAAGGAAGTGGGATGAGGTTAGTAGGTAACCTCATCCCACCTCCTTGACCTGTCCGTCTTCCCTGGACTGACCTATCCCCTCCCTACCTCCCCACCTATACTCTCCTCTCCACCTATCTTCTTTTCTCTCCATCTTCGGTCCACCTCCCCCTCTCTCCCTATTTATTCCAGAACCCTCACCCCATCCCCCTCTCTGATGAAGGGCCTAGGCCCGAAACGTCAGCTTTTGTGCTCCTGAGATGCTGCTTGGCCTGTTGTGTTCATCCAGCCTCACATTTTATTATCTTGGATTCTCCAGCATTTGCAGTTCCCATTATCACTGTTCTCCCTGGGGGACAGTCTCAAATAAGAGGTTACAGATATAGTGTGAAGTCAAAAAAATCACATGATACGAGATTATAATCCAACAGGGTTATTTGAAAATACAAGTTTTTGAACTCTAGCTCCTTCTTAAGGTGTCAGTGAGAAGTGGCATCAGACGCAGGAATTTATAAGCCAAAGATCAAAGGGTCATATTACAGATGCAAATGTGTTGAACAAACTCAAGATGGCAGTTAAATATCTACTCAGTTAGAAAGATTAATATGCAAATTCAAGAATTTCATTCAAGTCACTGCCCTGAGATAACTCAAGGTTTTATTAGTTCCCTCAGTAAACCGCAGTAGACAATGCATCTTAGATGTGAGGGTGTGTATGTGTGTGAGAGACTGAAAGAGAGACTGTGTATGAGAGGATTTGTGTCAGTGGGTGTGTTTGAGTGAGACACAGAATGTGTGTGTGTGTGTGTGTATGTGTGCGCGCGCGCGTGTGTGTGTGTGTGTGTGTGTGTGTGTGTGTGTGTGTGTGTGTGTGTGTGTGTGGGTGCATGTATGTGGGTGTGTGTGTGGGTGTGTGTATGTGGGTTTTGGATGTGGGTGTGTGTGGGTGTGTGTACGTGGGCTTTGTATGTGGGTGTGTGTGTGGGTGTGTGTGGGTGTGTATGTGGGTGTGGGTGTGTATGTGGGTGTGTGTACATGGGTTTTGTATGTGGGTGTGTGTGTGGGTGTGTGTGGGTGTATGTGTATGGGTGTGTGTGTGGGTGGGTGTATGTGGGTGAGTGTGTGGGTGTGTGTATGTGGGTTTTGGATCTGGGTGTGTGTGGGTGTATGTGGGTGTGTGTACGTGGGCTTTGTATGTGGGTATGTGTGTGTGGGTGTGCGTGGGTGTGTATGTGGGTGTGTGTGTACGTGGGTGTGTGTGTGGGTGTGTGTACGTGGGCTTTGTATGTGGGTGTGTGTGTGTGGGTGTGTATGTGGGTGTGTGGGTGTGGGTGTGTATGTGTGTGTGTGTACGTGGGTTTTGTATGTGGGTGTGTGTGTGTGGGTGAGTGTGTGGGTGTGTATGTGGGTGTGTGTACATGGGTTTTATATGTGTGTGTGTGTGGGTGTATATGTGGGTGTATGTGTGGGTGTGTGTGTGGGTGTATGCGTGTGTGTGTGTGTGTGTGTGGGTGGGTGTATGTGGGTGAGTGTGTGGGTGTGTATGTGGGTGGGTGTCTGTGGATGTGTGTGTGGGGGTGTATGTGAATGTGTATATGTGGGTGTGGGTGTGGGTGTGTGTATGTGCGTGTTTAGTGTGGTGGGATCACCTGTAACGCGACATGAACCCCAGGTCCAGGGTGAAGCTGACCTTGTGTGCCATCGATAATGTGTTGAAGGCTGTGAAGAACATGACGTAGTTTCTCCGCTCTCGTGAGGTACTTGACAACAAAGGGCCCCCATCAGTCCTGTCATGTGTCTATTTTCCGAGGGGAGCATTACGGTTTTTCGCTGTGACACATTGGAACTGGCTACTGAGGAGTTGAACATCATATCCCATTTTTATGAGGGTGTCCTTCAGCATCTTCAGTTGCATTCCTCCTCATCCAAACAGATCCTGTGTAAGCATAGGGCTTGTCCATAGGGGATGGCTGTTTTAATATATTTTGGGTGGAAGCTGCAGAAGTGCAGCATCGTGAGGTTATCTGTGTGCTTGCTGAGGTACTGAGGTGTCTGTCCTTGACGGACATGCTTGTGTCCAAGAATGAGCCTGATTTTAAACAGTAGTCCATGGTAAGTCTGATAGTAGGGTGAAATGTGTTGAGGAGTTAGGGTCAAAACTGAGATGAGGAAAGTTTACTTCTCTCAGAGGGTCGTGAATCTGTGCAACTGATTGCCCCAGGATCAATTAACAGATTCAAGATTCTGATTCAGATTCAAGAAATAAATAGATATGTTTCTGATTAAAGGTGGGATAAATGAGGAGCGGGCAAGAGAGTGAAGTTGAGATCAGGGTAAGATCAGCCATGGTCATGTAAAATAGCTGAGCGGGCTCAAAGTACCGAATTGCCTGCTCGCGCTCCTAATTCTGATGTTCCTACAAAGACAGTAGCTTTCCTTTGCTAAAGGGCAGATGGGTTTTTAAACAATAAAATTATGGTGTTAATGTAGCCTCTTTGAGACTGACATTGTCTTCTCCCTCAGTATCTTTTTTATTGAGCTCAAATTGTAACCAGCTTCCATGGTGAGATTTGAATTCATATTCTTAAAGCAGTAATTTAGCTTTATTGGATTAACACTACCATAATGCCACAGACATCAGGCTTTATTATTTGTAGAATCCCCACAGTGTAGAAGCAGGCCATTCAGCCCATCAAGTCCAAAACAACCCACTTAACAGCATCCCATCCAGACATCCGCCCCATCTCTGTGACCCCACATTTCCCATGGCCAATCTGCCTAACCTACACATCTTTGGGCTGTGGTAGGAAACCCAGAGGCAGAGAGACCTGCATTGAGCTGCAATGCTGATATACATGGTTTTATCAAACAGAAATAGTGTAACTACAGTTGAATTGTGTAATACATTACAATATTGGCATCCAAAAAGTAAAACTGTATCAATGAGAATGCTCATTCTTTTAACTCAGAAAGCAAAATTTTTTTAGAAAGACTTAACTTTTGTGGGAACTGTTAGATCTCTGTGCTATTAGTGAATTTTCAACCTGCCAAACAATCTTTTAGAAGCCTCCTAAAAGATTGTTTGGCAGGTTGCAAATTCACTAATAGCAATTCATTCCTTTAGCTATAAGCAAAAAATGTTTTCTTATTCTATGCTGTAACAGTAAGAATTCAGAATTCAAACATCCTTGGATCAGAACGCAAGATGCAGGCCATTGCTGAGGGATTGCACATTTGCTCTCTAGTCTTTCTGACATGTGATATGTCTGAGGAATACAATACATCAAAAGGGTTAGATTTTAAACAGGTGAGTCATATAAATTACTCAGATCAAATTTCAGAAAATTGCTCACAGCTAATCAGCTTGTTAAAGATTTGAACCAAGCCACAAATTTGTGAAAAATGAAATAAAAATAGCTGGCTTATAAATAATATTCCAGATAATTTAACAAGATTGAAAATTAACCTTTGCTGAACTCTCAGATTTTACATTTACCATTTTGAAACATTTTCAAATTTGCTCATCTAAAATAGAGATTACTTTACAAAGCATTTTTTGGAAGCCTGTGGCCATCGAACAAACCAGCCCCACATTCATACGTGACCTTGTTAAAGGAATCGAATCAACGTTTGAGATGATAAGATTTGTTCCATGATTAACGGATTTCAGAAATCATAGACATGAATACAGAAATATGTGGTAGGTTTGGCAACAGATGTAGAGTGGGAATCAAAGTTAATTGTTAGCCAAGGAACTTTCATCCAGACTGTCAGAAACAGAAGAACGATGGCGAAGATGATCAAAAGGGAAGGTTTGGGACAGTGTGGAAGACAGGAGTTAAGAAGGGGAATGATGAAAGGAATGATGGTATGAGAAAGATACTTCAATTTTCTTACCTATATCCGATTAATTCCAATTTCCCAGTATGCAGCATTTAGGGAAAGGGTGGGCAGTGTTGGGGAGGGTGATGGTTGGTGTGTCGCAAATATGAAGAGTGTGTGTGTGTGTGTGTGTGTGTGTGTGTGTGTGTGTGTGTGTGTGTGTGTGTGTGTGTGTGTGTGTGTGTGTGTGTATAAATTTGTATTGGTATTTGTATGTATGTGTCTCTCTGACGGTTCTTGGAATGAGTGTGTATCTATACGAGTGTGCACCCATACCAGCGTGAGCAAGAATGCCCCTCTTGTTGATATATGTGTGCTTGTGAGTCTCTAAACAGTTCACTGCAGCTTGTTGTGATTGTTCCATTATTGAAATTGCTGTAAGATGTCCATTTCCTTATTTTCCTCTTTTGTGTTTTATTTTCTCCTTCTTTCTTCTCAGCAATATCCTGAACTCCCAGCCTCATACGGACTCAATCACTTGGCCTAAACCCATTCCAATCTGGAGTCAAGACCTGGCGTGGACTAAGGACTAGTTGCCAGTGTGGACTAGATTGGAAGGACTGTTATTTCAAAATTTTATTTCTTTATTTTTCTAATTTTTTTTTCCTAAGCATTTATACTTAAGAATCTGTACCTAGGCAGCTTTGTACACAAGATGATTTCATAAGTAGCAACTTGTAAACTTTTTATCATACTCAAATGATGACATGTGACAATAAATCTAATTCAATTTAATTCAAGAAAATGGATGTCTCCAGTGAATGCCTCACATAGAGATTAGGTGACTACGGCAAGCCAGGACACACATTTGTACAGTAATGAGAATCTATCCCAAAATAGGTCAAAACTTTACCCTTCACATCAAATTGATCCATCTGCTCTGAAACTATCCTAACATGAAGGCACATGGCTGGTTAGAGTTCTGAATTATTGGGATTATCCTGCCCTCTTGTTTCAATAAATTGAGCTGCTCAAGGACACTTAGTCAGAACTTTACTGGATGGTCCAGGACATGAAAATAGCAATTTTCAATCAGGTCAGAAATCCACTGGATTATGAGAACAAACATTACAATATCTAAAGAGTAAATGTTGAGGCAGAGCTAGGGGACAACCATCAACAGAAAATGCCTGGGTCTTGGTTTTCTATCATCTAAAAGATTAATTTTGTAATGTCATCAACTATAAATAGTCTTAGTTTTAAAATTCAAAGTTTTGTTTGCAAATGCCTCCAGGGCCTAGCTCTTCACCACCTCCGTCAGTTCTACAACTTTCCAACATTTCTGTATTCCTCTAAACCTGTTCTCCTACACATTCCTGACAATTACCAGATAACCAACATTTTGTTTTTAAATGGCAAAGCTTGGGAGATAGGATTTCCTAACTACCCCAGGCATAACCTCTTGTTTTCTACAAAACAGAACTCTGGGAACTTTTTCTCCCCAGATGAGATGGTGGACTCTGTTTAAAGATAATATATTTGACTAGCAAGAGATGGCAACTGGGTGGTATGCAATATTTTGCAGTTGATTCATGACAGCCTGTTGTGTTATATCTCACAATGAGATAGCTTTGATAAACGTGCTCATATATTCATCACCATCACCAGATCAGAGCACTGAGGGCATAAAGGTCTCAGTCTCCATTTTAAGCATGAGACATTAGTAAAGCCATGTTTAGAGTACTGCATACAATACTGGCTGGCCAGCTCTCGGAAGGACATTATTAAACCAGAAAGGGCACAACAAATTTAAAAGTATTACCAAGTTATGTATCGTAACTGTGAATTGGAAGGCAGGAAGCTAGAACTTGTTTGTATAAAAGGATAAACGAAAATAATGTTTGCATAATAATAGTATTAATAGAACAATTAGAGATAGAATACTTTTCTAAGCTTATAAGTTTATATAGAAAATTGGCCTGTGAACAGCTGCAGATTACAGACAGTTCTAAAAATTGAAACATGTATCAGTTGACTGATAACAAAGTGTGGAGCTGGATGAACACAGCAGGCCAAGCAGCATCTCAGGAGCACAAAAGCTGACGTTTCGGGCCTAGACCCTTCATCAGAGAATATCAGTTGACTGTTTGATTGAAAACCTTAGGCTTGGTTTTGACGTTTTGGCAACTAGCTTGAATCAGCCAATTAATTTAAACCAAGCACTTAGAAACTGGAAGTTAATTGACTTTAAATATGGTGGTGTTGACAAACAGGGACCAATTCTAGTGGGGACCATTCTAGGAATGGATGGGTCATCAACGGTATAAATAGAAGGGGCATTTGGAAAATTGAGAAAAGTCAACTGCCATCAGAAGGGATGGGAGCAAACCTGCCAGCTGAGGAATAAAATGTGAGGCTGGATGAACACAACAGGCCCAGCAGCATCTCAGGAGCACAAAAGCTGAGGAATAAAATCCTAGCTTGCGCATGAAATTAAAAAGCTCTCTTAAAGAAAAAAACTATAAAAAGATACCATCTAGCTGAGAGTCCTCACAGACAAAATTTGAGAGAAAACATCCCTGACAGTCGGAGCAGCAGACGAATGGCTGGAGAGACAGTGGGCAAGGCAGAGTATTCCAGAAGAGAACTGTTTTCTGTGTACGCTTTGAAAGATTAAGTTTTAAAGCATTGTCTTATTATCACTTAGATTTATATAAGTGGGACCTGTGTTTATTGGAACAGCAGAGCAGTAGAATTTATTTCAGCTTGGGAGCAGTTAGTTGTTAGAGGGGAATTATTTGGTTTGTAAGTAATTCTATTAATTTGTTCACTGTTGGGGTTAAATAAATAAATTGTCACTTTTTACTGATAAAGTGAGTATCAGGAAATCCTTTCATTTAGCTCTTTACAGATTACAAGGGACAAGGCAAGACTCTCTGGGTGTTTCAGCGTTAATTGTTAGAAGGGAACCTCTACTCCTGCATTAAAACAGCTTGGGGCTGGTGTTTTTGTTTAATTATCAGAGGGGTTTGACCTTTAACCTCCCCTTTGTAAGGCAAGGATGTTATCGAAACCGGAACATTTGAGTTTTGAGGAGATATTGGATAGGCTGGGAATTTTTTTATCTGGATTGTAGGAGGCTGCAGGAAAAGGTTTACAAAATCATGATGAACATAAATAAAGTGAATAGACAAGGTCTTTTCCCAGGATAGGGGAGTCCAAAACTAGAGAGTGTAGGTTTAAGGTGAGAAGGGTAAGTTGTAAGAGACCTGAGGGGAAATCATTTCACACAGAGGGAGGGTCGCGTATGTAATGAACTGCCAGAGGAAGGGGTGGAGGCTGGTACAATTACAACACTAAAAAGGCATCTGGATGGGTATGTGGAGAGGAAAGGTTTAGAGTGGTATGGACCAAACATCGGCCGGTGATATTCCTTCAGGTTGGGAAACCTGGTCAGCTTTGACTAGGTAGTCTGAAAGACCTGTTTCTGTGCCATGTGTCTCTATGACTCTAAGCAGGGGGCTTTTGAAGCATGACTCAAGAATACAAATAATAGGAGCAGGAGTAGGCAATTCAGCACCTCAAGTCTGCTCTACGGTTTAATGCCATCGTGGCTGATCACATCTTGACCTCAACTTCATTTTCTTATCTGCTTTCCATAACCATTCAAGTCATTGCTACCTACAACAAACAAACTATTTCCTGCTTAAATTTACTCAATGTTCCAAATCCACCACCCTCAGGGATAGTGAACTTCACAGATTCATGACATTTTGAGAGAATCATTTCTTCTCATCTCTGTTTTAAATCTGTTACCGTTTGTCCTAAAACTGTGACCTCTCATTCTGGATTGCCCAACAAGATGAAAACATCCTGTCAGTGTACACTTTGTCAATTACCTTTAGCATCTTACATATCTTAATTAGATCTTCTCAAACCCTTCTAAACTCTAGTCACATGCTGATTGAAGTCTGCTACTCTTCATCATGGAATGGGTCAGTCTTAGCTGCGGCAGTGAATTACCTATGACTGTAATGTTTGTAAATACCAGGATCTGTAACAAGCATTGAGTTAATCTTTTAGTTCTACATCTGATTTTTATGTTCTATGAGCTAGCATGTGTCTTGCCTCATCAGGAACACCAAATGGCCAAGACAAAAGCTCATATACAGGGACCGATCACTGCCCGTTACTTCCAGCAAAAATAAATTATCATATCTTTGTACTATTCAAGTGTTAGTTACAGTCTTGGCTCATTCAGAATATTGCACAGACATAGGTCAACTGGAAGTTTCCTCCATTTGCATCATTCTTGATCTGCAGATCTCAATGATCTCGTCCACAAAGGTACTGAACAAACTGCGCAGTACAGCACGACATTGAATATGCTTTCATAACTGCATGCTGTGGGAGATGAAATCAAAGCAGTAAATGGTGGTGGTGAGGAGAAGCAGTCCGCAGGTAAGGAAAGCCATGTTCAAATTAATTATACTGAGGAGTTTTTGAAAATGGGGGAAGCCATTTTAATCAGAAGGAGGGAATGCCATCAGAAAGCACAGATAATTCATGCAAAGGTTGATTTTGGTTTGATTTTTATTTTATTATCACTTGTACTCGGTACAAAAGCACAGTAGTACGGTGAAAGATGTAAATGTTGCCAGAAAAGGCACCACATTAGGTATAATTCCCTAGGTACAGAATCTTAAGAACAAGGTGAAAAGAAAGAACAAAGTTAAAAGTTAAGCATTGCGGTAATTATAGCACAGGATAAAACATATAAAATAAGGTTAAAAAGTTACACATCACAGGCCTTTCTATTTTTTAGTAGAAATAAACTAAAAGGGTAGAGGGAAAAGTCAGGTCTGGCACTGATGATTGAGAGTGTTAGTTTGGGGAGGAGTGTTGATATCTGGAACTGGGGAATGAAGGGGTCAGTTGTAGTGGGAGGGAGATGGCAGTTCACACCCCAGGAAATCGGGGGCAGATGGAACATTAGAGTCCGATCTGGTGCAGAAGTGTGGAGGCAGAAGAAAGATGAGGAGAAAGTGTGGGCATCTCCTCAGTAAAAACGTAATTAACTGAATGGCCCCCTTCTGTGCTGAGGCATTCTAGATTACAACTGGATGTAGCGCAAAGAGCAATTATGTAGTCAACTGCAACAAACCTGAAGCTACCCGTTGATGGAGAACCTTATGCAAAACACTGACCCACGGAATCAAAATCTAACTCATTACTCACACCAGCCAGAGTTGTAAATTACAACATTCATAAAGGCCTACAATGATGTTCCGTTTTGTCACGTAGAAAATGGTTTCTGAGCCTGTACAATTTTGCCTGGAGGAAGTGGAGACCACCATCAAATATTGAAGTCACTGGAGTTGGAAGATTCCTTGGAGGAGTCTGGGCAAGTCTTTATAAATGACTCAGTGAGATACAGTTGCATCTTGAAAATGTTGATACCGCGTATATTTAATGAACAAAACATTGGCAATTTGCTTCCTTCCAGTTCTTCACATAAATTTATATTCAGGTGGTTGAGTCAGGTGCAAATATATTCGTGCATTGGCTATTCACTTCCACAACATTTCGAACAGCGTATGAGGGATTGCAGAATTCTCCCTCACATCAATCAAATTTTCACATCCATTACTGTGTGCTTTCAAGCTCTGGAGAATTTAAAAAGCAATGTGAAATATTCCAACACAAACCAGTCTGTTGAAAGAAACAAGATCATAATTAAAGGTGTTTTGTAGAACGTTCTTGGTTTTGTTTTGTCACCTCAATTCATTTACCTTCTTGCACAGTGATTAATTAAATGGACCCTATGAAGATTGATTGTCAACATACATCATGTGTTTTCTTTTTAACTCATTCGCAGGTTCGGCCAGCATTTATTGCCCATCACAGAGATCTACTAAGATTCAATCACATTGCCGTTGGTCTGGAGTCACATATAAGCCAGACCAAGCAAAGTTGGCAGATTTCCCTCCCGAGAGCCTTAACTGGATTTTTCTGACAGTTAACATGTTTCATGGCCATTGTTAAACTCTTAATACCAGATTGTTTTTATTGATTTCAAATTCCACCGTCTGCCGAGGTGGGGTTTGAGCCCAGGTCTACAGAACATTAAAAACAAATACACAAATTCATGCATAATTTGCTCTCAGGATATATTTGATCCTGAAAGGACCGTATTTATTGACCATCTCTAGTTGCACTGAGATAAATACATTTGTTGTTGAACACCACAATAGAGCCACTACCCATGGTGTATATCAATTAATCCCCACCCAGGAGAGACAGTTATAGAGTGATACAATATAAAAACAGACCATTCGGTCCAACCAGTCCATGCAAACCATAATCCCAAACTAAACAAGTCCCACCTGCCTGCACTTGACGCATACGCCTCCAAAAAGTTCTCATTCATGTACTTATCCTGATGCCTTTTAAATGTTGTAATGGTATCCACATCTATCACTTCCTCAGAAGTTCATTCCATACACGAACCACTTTCTGTGTAAAAACAATTGCCCCTTTAAAATCCTTCTTCTCTCGCCTTAAAAATGTACCCTCAGTCTTGAAATCCCCCACCCTACAGAAAGACCTTTGCCATTCATCTTATCTACACCACTCATTATTTTATAATACTTTATATGGTCACCTCTCACCCTCCTATGCTCCAGTGAAAATAGTCCCAGCCTATATAACATCTTATAACTCAGACCATCCATTCCTGGAACATCCTGGTAAATCTTTCTGAACCCTCTCCAGCTTAATAATGTCCTTCCTACAATAGGGAGACCAAAGCTGACACGGTCCTTCACAAGAGGCATCGCTATAGTCTTAACATAACATTCCAACTCCTATATTCAAAGGTCTGGGTTTGCAATATCTTTCTAATCAACCTGTTCAGAGATGTTACTGCACACCACTGGTGGGGCTTGAACCTGGTCCTCCCAATCCAGGGACAGGGACACTACCACTGTGTAACAAGAGGGCCAAAACCCCTTCCCATAAAGGGCTTAGGTGAGGAGTTCCAGCTGGCCAGGTCATTGTCTATTACCAATAAAACTCATATTCATTACAGGGAGGTCAATTAGAGATTCCACATGGGCATTGGATGGGATCTCACAGTTGTTGATAATGTACATGATGGAGCTGCTCTGATATCAACTAGGCAATAGCTTATGGAAACTAAACCAGAGAAAACAACTGGTTTTCTTTAGCTTTTGATATTTTACTGGAGACAGAGACTTACCATCATCCCTTCCAGGGACCGCAGGGGTCACTCTATGGCTCACACCCACAGGCTGTTCAGCTCCTCAGGAACAAATCAGAGTCTTTGTCAAGCTGGTGATCTTTGCATCCACAACAGAACACAATTCCACAAGCCAATCAGCAACCTCTTGCCAGGCAAATCTCATGACATACACATGCGCTCGTTCCATGTTGTCTATTTACACCTGCCCCCATTGTTTGCAAAGCAACCCTGTGAACGTGACTTATAATGAGCTTCAAGAAACTGTTTTTTTTTTAAAAAGTACATCGATTCCTTACAGAGTTTTCTTTATGAGATAGTCCATTTCCCAATTCAGTCTTTAATCAAAAATAAATTAAATTTAAACTAATATTCTTTACAGAACGCCCACAAAGCTTCATATAAAGCAAGGTCCCACAAACTTTAAAACATTAAACCACAAAACAATATCAAATATCATACAATTCATAACAGTGCGCATATACATTCCTTACTTTTCGCTTAACAACATTTGTGTTGTTGTGAAGTTTTCATATTTAGTATTTTTTGAGGATTTGAGATTTCAAGCATGTGAAAATTGAATTTATTTCAAGCTCTGTGAAGATATCAGAGTTATTTCTTTCAAAATAAAAGGGTCAATAAAAAAAGCACTGAAACATTTTCACTTTTTTAACAAAATGCACTTTTGGGAAATAACATGACTTCAGTTAGTTGCATGTGCTCATTTGGGTTAGCTCATTTCCCTCTGGTTTTTGACATTTCAACTCTGGGAAAAAGATTCTGCATCTCATAATTTTATAGACTTCCATCAAGCCTCCACTCACCGTCTGCTGCTCCAGAGAACACAACCAGAGTTTTTCTAGCCTTCTCTTATAGCTTCTACCCTCTAATCCACACAACATCCTAGTAGGCCTCTTCTGCACCTTCTTCAGAGCCTCCAAATCCTTCCTGTAATGTGGCAACCAAAATTGAACTCAATACTCTCAGAGTGGCCCAACCAAAGTCTTATAAAGCTGCGACATGACATCCTGATACTTGTACTCAATTCCTCGACAAATAAAGAAAAGTGTGCCATATGTCTTCTTTACCATTCTATCCACTTGTGTGGCCATTTTCAGGAAGCTGTGGACTTGAACTCCAAGATTCCTCTGTACATCAATGCTGTTCAAGATCTTGCCATTAACTGTATACTTATCCTTAACATTTGATCTCACAAAGTGCAATACCTCACACTTATATGGATTAAACTCCATCTGCCATTTTCTCCACTGATATCTGCAAACGATCTATATCCCACTCTATCCTTTGGCAACCTTCTACATTATCTGCAACAACACAGATTTTTGTATTGTTTACAAACTTACTAACCCACCCACCTACATTTTCATCCAAGGGTCCCTTGGACCACTAGTCACGGACTTCCAGCATTAAAAATGCCCTTCCACCACTACCCTCTGTCTTCTATGGGCAAACCAAATCTAAATCTATGTAGCTAAGTGTGGGTTCTGAAAGGATTAAAAGGAGTAACTAAATTTCCTTCGTATATTGAATATAAATAGCATTGCCAGTTGCTATGGCCTTTTGCAGGATGGATGATTTGTTTTCTCTGAGTGAGTAACAAAAGTTAGGTTATTGGAATTGGTGAGCCAGCTGAAGTGAGAATTAAAAGCAGGAGATAAGAAAGTAGAGAGATTGAGGCAATAGCAGAGAATTTGTAAAGGCAGAGAGATAATGCAATCTGATTGGCGATTTAATTGTAGATTTTTAAAAAATTCATTCACAGGATGAGGACACCACTGCCTAGTCCAGCTTTTATTATCCCTTAAGACTCACCCACATTGTTGTGTGTCTGGAGTCATATGTAGGTCAGACCAGGTAAGGATAGCGGGCTCCTTCGATGTAGAGCACTAATGAACCAGATAGATTTTCCAGATAATGAAGAATGGATTCATGATCATTATTAGACTCTTAATTCAAAATTTTCATTGAATTTGAATTCCACCTTTTGTCTTGGCAGTGTTCAAATCAGGTCCCCAGAACATTACCTGGGTTTCCGGATTAACACTCCAGTGATAATATCATTACCTCCCTAAAGCAGCTTGAATTGGAGAAGGAAAAATAATTGAGAACTGATGACATGTTACAGATAAATTGGAAGAAAAGTGACCATATTTTTTGCTTGCATGTGAAGTATCTAAACAGAATTTATTGTTGAAGATCAAAATTGCAACACACAGCCACATATTTGGTTCACTGAAACTTTCTTCATGTTTTTGGATAATCCAAAAGAAGTGTTCAATATATACTTATAATTTTTTAAAAAATGAAAGAATTGCAGATGGTAGAAATCAGAAAAAAAAGACAAAATTGCTAGAAAAATTCAGCAGGTTAGGCAGCATCTGTAGAAAGAAATCACAGTTAACATTTTGTGTCCAGTGATCTTTCTTCAGACTGATGACAGCGAGGAAAAGTTTTTTATGCAGAAGATGGGATTGGGGTGAGTTCAAGGGGATAGAGTCCAAAGAGAGAACAGAAAGGGTGGCTCAGTGGTTAGCACTGCTACCTCACAGCTTGAGGGACCCAAGTTCAATTCCACCCTTGGGTGACTGTCTGTGTGGAGTTTGTAGAGTTGTCCTGGATGCTCCAGTTTCCTCCCATGCCCAAAGATGTGCAGGTGGAGTGGGGGTGACTGGCCTTGGTATATTGCTCCATTGTGTACAGGAATGTGTGGATTAACCATGAGAAATGCAGGGTTACAAAGATAAGATACAGTAGAGGGAGATGGGTCTGGGCAGGCTGCTCTTCAAGAGGGACTTGACTGGCCAAATGGTCTGCTTCCACACTGTAGGGATTCTATGATTCTAAGAACAGTGGGACTGACAAAGGAATAGATAACTATTGGTTTAGGAAGATGGCAGCTGCTAACAGCAACTATTGGTGGCTGACAAAGGAGCGAAAGCTTGTGATTTCAAATAAACCTGCTGAACTATAACCTGGTGTTATGTGACTTCTGACCGTGTCCATCCCAGTCTATCACTGGTACGTCCACATAATGAGTTGTGAATAATAGCAGATCATGTTATAACAAGGCCTGGTGTATTGGGACTGGGGTAAGTACATGCATGTGAAGGTGCCTCAAGTCTTAAAATTATTGAACTCAATATTAAGCCCAGAAGGCTGCAGAGTTCTCAAGCGCAAGATGACATGCTAATCTTCCAGCTGGTGCTGGGCTATGCTGGAGCAGTGCAGCAAGCTTGAGACAGAATTGTTGACCAGAGAACAAGGTGATGTGTTGAAGTAGCAAGCAACGGGAAGCTCTTTTTTGCAGACAGAATGTAGGTGTTCGGTGAAGGGGTCACCCAGTCAGCGCTTTGTTTCTCCAATGTGAAGGAAACCATACTGTGAGCAATACATTGTGTGTTCAAAATATCTTCCTGATTGGGGCCCAACAAGATGACCCAGGTTTAAGTCAAGTAGCATAACCAGATCAAATTCCCACTGAAGAAAAGTGAGATGACAACAGCTATGACATTAAAAATGGGATTCTGCTGATAAGCTGGAGGTCTCACAGACCTAATAATGAAGAATGGAACAAAAACAAAGTTGCTGGAAAAATTCAGCAGGTCTGGCAGCATCTGTGAAGAAGCGTCTGTTAATGTTTCAGGTCCAGTGACCCTTCCTCAGAACTGATTTGATTTACAGCATCTGCAGTTCTTTCAGGTTTTAATGAAGAGTGGAAAGTGGCTTATCACATAGTGATACAGGCCAAATATCTCAGGAAACATGAAAGATAGCCAATAAAATTCCTATAATAAGAGCTAACAAAGTGTGGAGCTGGATGAACACAGCAGGCCAAGCAGCATCTTAGGAGCACAAAAGCTGACGTTTCAGGCCTAGACCCTTCATCAGAAAATTCCTATGTCAGGATACACAATGATTCAGTAGAATCAAACGCACATAAGTCAACATCTTCTTTTCTTAAAACAAAACTTTGGGAGTTAGAGGTGCAAGTTAGATTGCAAGTTACAGTTTTCCTACAATCTACCCAGCGCCTCTAACTCCCAAACCAATGTTTTAGGGAATCATTTCATTTGGTGTTAGTGAACTGTCCCACATGCTACTATTGGGGATATGGGCAACTAATATCCAAAGGCCTTTCCTTTGAAATAAATTGCTGCTGAAGTAGTGGTAAAAATGTTCAACCACATCTTCACACTCAATACAGATCAGCAATAGCTCCAAATTTATCTCAAAATTTTCATGAACTTACAAGTAATTGGGCAAAACTCAGTGCCCTCAACAGATTAAGTGTAGACACAGCAGACCTTAGAAAGATACTGTCCGAATCTCAAAATAAGGATAAAGGATAAAAGTATGGTGTCAATAATGGGGCTTTGGTCCTGAAATTCTTTTGTTAATGGCCAACAGATACTACCCTTTATCAGTGTTTCTTTCAAATATCAAGGAATGCCATCTGGACTAGATTGCTCTGGCTATTTTGCACTGACTGTTGGAAGTGGTAGCCAGTGTTTCTAACTGCATCGTTTACTTTACTGAAACACAGAACAAGAATAGTACACAACAGGCACAGGCTCTTCGGCCCTCGATGCCTACACTGACACATTTTGTCCTTCCATACTAAAACTGTCTTCACTGACAGGATCCATACCCCTTTACTCTCTACCTATTCAGGTATTTGTCCAACTTCTTCATGAATGCTGCTATTGTGTCTGCATCCACCAACTCCTCTCTTAGCACTTGCCAGACTCTTACCACCATTTGTGTGAAAAAGCTGCCTCACACATCTCTTTTAAACTTCTCCCTCACAACTCAAACCTTTTCCCTCTCATAATTGATCCTTCCACCTTGGGCAAAGGCCTCACACTGTCCACTCTATCCATGCCATTCTCTGTCTTATAAACTTTTACCATGCCGCCCCTCAGTCTTCTGCGTTCCAGTGAAAACGAACCCAGTTTAGCCAACCTTTCTTCATAGTTAAAATTCCCATACCAGGCAACATCCTGGTAAACCTTTTCTGTACCGCCTTCAAATCACTCACACCCTTCTGGTAGTATGGTGACCAGAACTGTACATGATACTCGAAGTGTGGCCTAATTAAAGCTCTACCAAGCTTCAGCATAACTTCTCTATCCTCATACTCAATGTCCCTTCCAATAAAGGCAAGCATGCCAGAAGCCTTTTTACTATCTTATCTACGTGCACTACCATCTTCAGTGAACTGTATATCAATACTCCGAAGGGTTCTGCCATTCAGTGTATAATTTCCACCTGTGTTTGACCTTCCAAGATGCATTGCCTCACAGTTGCCCGGATTAAACTCCATCTGCCATTTTTCTGCCCATGCCTCCAACTGATCTATATCCTGCTGTGTCCTCTGACAATCCTCCTCACTACCCGCAAATCCGCTAATCTTTGTATCATCCACAAGCTTAGTAAGTAGACCAGCCATGATTTCCTCCAAATCATTTGTGTAGATCACAAAAGCAGAGGTCCCAGCACTGACCCCTGTGGAACACCAGTGGTCACAACTCTCCACTCCAAAAAGTGTCCTTCCACCGCTACCCTGAGTCTCCTATGACTAAGCCAGTTCTGCATCTATCTTGCCAGCTCACTCCTGATACCACGTGACTTTACCTTTTGGACATGTCTGCCATGAGGGGCCTTGTCAGATGCCTTACTAAAGTCCATGTGGACAAAAATCAACAACTTTTTTTCTCAATCATCTTCATCACCTTCTCAAAAAACTCAACCAAGTTAGTAAGGCGCGACCTCCACCACACAAAACCATACTGTCTATCGCTAATAAGTTCACTGACTCCTAAATGCGTATAGATCTTGTCTCTGAGAATCCTTTCCAATAATTTCCCTACCACCAACATGAGACACACAGGCCTGTAATTTCCAGGATAATCCCTGATATCCTTCTTAAACAATGTGACAAGATTGGCCACAGGTGATGTCCGAAAGGACTTGGAGAATAGCCAAAGTAGATGCAAAAATGTGCTTAGATATAACGATGCTTGGAAAGACAACTTGGAAGAATTAAAAACCTTCTTTAGAAAATAACAATCAGCTGATTTTGTCATAAATCTGAGTTTATAAAAGCACAGGTAACTTTGGGTATGCAGTAGGACAAGGTTAAATCCTTCCAAGGCCAGCAGAAGTGGAAATTTCATTGGAATGCTGTTACCTCGAAAACTAAATGAGAAATCATGAGGCACTTGCACCAAACACTAACACTTATAACCACTCCACTGACAGAATTATTGCATGAGAGCTCAGCTCATATGGCCAGGCGAGGGTCCAAATACCTTTTCGGAGGCTGAAGCAATTTTAATCAATGACCTTGTGGTGTCTGTCCCTAATTTCACTTCAATGTAGCAATGGTAATTTGGTTGTAGGTACAGTTCTAAAAGGGCTATTGCTACATTGGGACATCAGTGGGATATTTCAGAAATAAAGTTAACTTGCCACTGCAATGGCAGGAAAAGGAACTCGCAGATTGTTATTTGCTCCTAAAACATTTAAAAATATATGTCAACAGATGAGTACAAATGCATGTACTTATCATTACCCCTCAGCAATTAAAAACAAATGTCAGGCTGTTTCAGTGGCATTTACTGTTACAGTCATGTGTCTCAGGCTTTTGAGCAGATTTGTAGCGCAGGTTGTAGATGTTATAGTTGGTTGGCTTGCTGAGCTGGCTTGTTGTTCCTCAGATGATTCATTATCCTGCTGGGTAACATCATCAGTGCAGCCTCCGATGAAGCGCTGTTATGTTTTCCCACCATTATTTAAGCTCTCGTGTCCATTCAGCTGGGTTATCTCACTTCCAGTTTTCCTTCGCAGTGCAGTATACATAGGGTCTAACTCTATGTGTTGGTTGATGGCCTCCTTAGTGGAGAACCAGGCCTCTCGGAATTCCCATGTTTGTCTCTACTTGGTTTGTCCCAGGATCCTGGTGTTGTCCCAATTAAACTGGTGGTTCTCCTTATCCATGTGGATGAAAATGCATGAGTATTCATCATGACTTTTCGTTACTAGTTGATGTTCGAGTACTCATGTGGCTAATTTTCTTACTGTCTGCCCAATGTAATGTTTGTCACAGTGTTTGCAGGGCATCGTGTATATTACATTAGTCCTCTCATAGTGGGTAATGGGTTTTTGGTTCGGGTTAGCAGTTGGCGTCGGGTTGATGTGGGTTCATGTGCCACTCTGATGCCACATGGTCATAGGAGTCTTGTAGTCAGTTCAAATGTGTTCTTGATGTAGGGTAACTTGATGAGTGTGTCATTGCACGTAATACCTTTCAGGTGGTGTTCACGCAATAGAACATAGAACATTACAGCACAGTACAAGCCCTTTGGCGTTCGATGTTGTGCCGACCTGTCATACCGATCTTCTGACCCAATTTTTCGGGTATCCATTGTCTTTTAATACTTGGAGGAATTTTTCTTCTTCTTTTTGGTGTCGTTCTGTGTTGCTGAGTGTGTTGCCTGTTTAAATAGAGTTTTCACACAACTTTGTTTGTGGGTAACAAAGTGTGAAGCTGGATGAACACAACAGGCCAAGCAGCATAATAAAATGTGAGGCTGGATGAACACAGCAGGCCAAGCAGCATCTCAGGAGCCCAAAAGCTGACGTTTCGGGCCTAGACCCTTCATCAGAGAGGGGGATGGGGGGAGGGAACTGGAATAAATAGGGAGAGAGGGGGAGGCGGACCGAAGATGGAGAGTAAAGAAGATAGGTGGAGAAGGTGTGGGTGGGGAGGTAGGGAGGGGATAGGTCAGTCCAGGGAAGACGGACAGGTCAAGGAGGTGGGATGAGGTTAGTAGGTAGCTGGGGGTGCGGCTTGGGGTGGGAGGAAGGGATGGGTGAGAGGAAGAACCGGTTAGGGAGGCAGAGACAGGTTGGACTGGTTTTGGGATGCAGTGGGTGGGGGGGAAGAGCTGGGCTGGTTGTGTAGTGCAGTGGGGGGAGGGGATGAACTGGGCTGGTTTAGGGATGCAGTGGGGGAAGGGGAGATTTTGAAACTGGTGAAGTCCACATTGATACCATATGGCTGCAGGGTTCCCAGGCGGAATATGAGTTGCTGTTCCTGCAACCTTCGGGTGGCATCATTGTGGCAGTGCAGGAGGCCCATGATGGACATGTCATCAAGAGAATGGGAGGGGGAGTGGAAATGGTTTGCGACTGGGAGGTGCAGTTGTATGTTGCGAACTGAGCGGAGGTGTTCTGCAAAGCGGTCCCCAAGCCTCCGCTTGGTTTCCCCAATGTAGAGAAAGCCGCACCGGGTACAGTGGATGCAGTATACCACATTGGCAGATGTGCAGGTGAACCTCTGCTTAATGTGGAATGTCATCTTGGGGCCTGGGATGGGGGTGAGGGAGGAGGTGTAGGGACAAGTGTAGCAAAGCATCTCAGGAGCACAAAAGCTGATATTTCAGGCCTCGACCCTTCATCAGAGAGGGGAATGGGGAGAGGGTTCTGGAATAAATAGGGAGAAGGGGGAGGTGGACCGAAGATGGAGAGAAAAGAAGATAGGTGGAGAGGAGAGTATATGTGGGGAGGTAGGGAGGGGATAGCTCAGTCCAGGGAAGACGGACAGGTCAAGGAGGCGGGATGATGTTAGTAGGTAGGAAATGGAGGTACAGCTTGAGGTGGGAGGAAGGGATAGGTGAGAGGAAGAACAGGTTAGGGACGCGGGGGCAGGCTGGGCTGGTTTTGGGATGCACTGGGGGGAGGGGACGAACTGGGCTGGTTTTGGGATGCAGTGGGGGAAGGGGAGATTTTAAAGCTTGTGAAATCCACATTGATACCATTGGGCTGTAGGGTTCCCAGGCGGAATATGAGTTGCTGTTCCTGCAACCTTCGGGTGGCATCATTGTGGCACTGTAGGAGGCCCATGATGGACATGTCACCTAAAGAATGGGAGGGGGAGTGGAAATGGTTTGCGACTGGGAGGTGCAGTTATTTGTTGCGAACCGAGCGGAGGTGTTCTGCAAAGCGGTCCCCAAGCCTCCGCTTGGTTTCCCCAATGTAGAGGAAGCCACACTGGGGGCAGTGGATACAATATACCACATTGGCAGATGTGCAGGTGAACATCATGGAACTTACAATACTTCAGCTAATTGGGTGGGTTTACTTCCCAAAAATCACCAGCCTGTGTTTCAGAGGAGCAGGAAAGTTGATGTTTCTGAAGAAGGGTCCCAACCCCAAACGTCAGCTTTCCTGCTCCTCTGATGCTGCCCGGCCTGCTATGTACCTGCAGCTTCATACTGTGTTATCTCTGGCTCCAGCATCTGCAGTTCTTATTGTCTCAGCCTGTGTTCCATGGCCATTTGGTTTGAACTGTGCTTTGCTTGAAGAATGTTTGGTTATCAGTTGGAGAAAATAGGCTGTTGATGAAAGGCTGCCCAACTATCTTGCTATGAACCCAGTATTAATTCCTGGTAGTCATCTCCAAGGGCAACTATAAGATGTCTGTAGGACCACAACTTGCCCCCCACAGTGGTCGAAAACGCCCTTGACCGCGTCTCCCGCATTTCCCGCAACACATCCCTCACACCCTGCCCCCGCCACAACCGCCCAAAGAGGATCCCCCTCGTTCTCACACACCACCCCACCAACCTCCGGATACAACGCATCATCCTCCGACACTTCCGCCATCTACAATCCGACCCCACCACCCAAGACATTTTTCCATCCCCACCCCTGTCTGCTTTCCGGAGAGACCGCTCTCTCCGTGATTCCCTTGTTCGCTCCACACTGCCCTCCAGCCCCACTACACCCAGCACCTTCCCCTGCAACCGCAGGAAATGCTACACTTGCCCCCACACCTCGTCCCTCACCCCTATCCCAGGCCCCACGATGACTTTCCACATTAAGCAGAGGTTCACCTGCACATCTGCCAATGTGGTATACTGCATCAACTGTAGCCGGTGTGGCATCCTCTACATTGGGGAAACCAAGCGGAGGCTTGGGGACCGCTTTGCAGAACACCTCTGCTCGGTTCGCAATAAACAACTGCACCTCCCAGTCGCAAACCATTTCCACTCCTCCTCCCATTCTTTAGATGACGTGTCCATCATGGGCCTCCTGCAGTGCCACAATGATGCCACCCGAAGGTTGCAGGAACAGCAACTCATATTCCGCTTGGGAACCCTGCAGCCCAATGGTATCAATGTGGACTTCACCAGCTTCAAAATCTCGCCTTCCCCCACCGCATCCCAAAACCAGCCCAGTTCGTCCCCTCCCCCAACTGCACCACACAACCAGCCCAGCTCTTCCCCTCCACCCACTGCATCCCAAAACCAGTCCAACCTGTCTCTGCCTCCCTGACCTGTTCTTCCTCTCACCCATCCCTTCCTCCCACCCCAAGCCGCACCTCCATCTCCTACTTACTAACCTCAGCCCACCTCCTTGACCTGTCCGTCTTCCCTGGACTGACCTATCCCCTCCCTACCTCCCCACCTATACTCTCCTCTCCACCTATCTTCTTTTCTCTACATCTTCGGTCCGCCTCTCCCTGTCTCCCTATTTATTCCAGAACCCTCACCCCATCCCCCTCTTTGATGAAGGGTCTAGGCCCGAAACATCAGCTTTTGTGCTCCTGAGATGCTGCTGGGCCTGCTGTGTTCATCCAGCCTCACATTTTATTATCTTGGATTCTCCAGCATCTGCAGTTTCCATTATCACCTATAAGATGTCTGTATTGTTTGGCTGAAAGTACTGAACAGGTTCTATCAAGTCTGACCAAAAAAATTGTCAGAAAACAGTTGCCCTTTAAATGTTATAATTGTACCACCCTCCACCACTTCCTCCGAAAGGTCATTCCATAGGCTCATCACCTTGTGCATGAAAAAAATTGCCCCTTCGGCACAAAAACAGAAGTTTCTGGAAAAGCTCAGCAGGTGTGGTAGCATCTGCGAAGAAAAATGTCAGAGTTACCGTTTTGGGTCCAGTGATCTTGCCTCCTTAAATGCCTTTAATATCTTTCCACCTGTGCCCTCTAATTTTGGACTCCTCTACTCTGGTTAAAAGACCTTAGCTATTCACCTTATCCGTGCCCTTGTGATTTTATAAACCTCTGTAAGGTCACACCTAAGCCTTCAAAATCTCCAGAGAAAATAGCCTCAGCCTATTCACCTTCTCCCTTTCACTCAAACCCTCCAATGCCAGTCACATCCCTATAAATCTTTTCTGCACACTTTCAAGTTTAAAAACATCTTTCCTGTAGAATGGCGACCAGAACTGAATGCAGTGTTCCAAAAGTGGCCTCACCAATGTCCTCTACAGCCTTAACATGACATCCTAACTCCTGTGCTCAATACACTGAACAGCAAAGGCAAGTGTGCCAAATACCGTCTTCACCACCCTGCCTACCTTTGACTCTTCTTTCAAGGAACTATGAACCCATACCCCAAAGTCTCTTTGCTCAGTTACACGCTGCAGGAACCTACCACTAAGTGTATATGTCCTATCATGATTTGCATAAACATATCTCCAAGTGAAAATCACTAATTATCTAATTTTACCTGCACTCAATTTCATTGGATAGATTTCATTTAACTACACATAAGTGAGTCATTCGCTTTTCTAGTTGAAGCTGTGTCACTTTTTTCCCTATCACAATTCTTTTGTTCTCCATGTAGCTGCCAATAATTACCGTTATAACTGATTCAGGAACTCTGGGGAAAACCTCACTGTCCGGGGACAAATAAAAGAAGGATATTTTCACAACAGCTTTAAAAGGGACAGACATATGTTATTCACTAGCCACCAGTTCCGTCAATTCCAGCGAGGTGCCACCACTAGAAACATATTCCCCTCCCCTCCCTTGTCAGCCTTCCACAGGGACTGTTCCCTCCGGGACACCCTCGTCCACTCGGCCCTCACTCCCAACACCTCTCCACAGCCCTACAGCACCTTCCCCTGTAACAGGCAAAGGTGCAACACCTGCCCATTTATTTCCTACCTCCCCAGTACCCAAGGGCCAAAACATACCTTCCAGGTGAAGCAACACTTCACCAGCACTTCCCAGATTCTCGTGTACTGCATACACGGCTCACAATGTGGTCTTCTCTACACTGGGGAAACAAAGTGCAAACAGGGTGACCGCTTCGCAGAACGCCTACGTTCTGTCTGTAAAAGAGACTCTGAGACTTCTGTTGCCTGCCGATTTAACACACCATCTTGTGCCCTGGTCAACACCTCCATACCAGGTTAGCTGCGGTGCGCCAGTGAAGGTCAGTGCTAACTGGAAGAACAGCATCTCGTTTTCTGCTCGGGGACCCTGCAGCCCTCTGGTCTCAATGCTGAGTTCAATAACTTTAGGGTTTGAATCCTCCCATCTCCTTACACCAACCCCCACATGCCAGGCTTTGTTATCATATAGTCTGCAACTACATACAACCCATTGTTAGCCGCTAACAGTCTGCATTAACAGCTATTTGTCCTCCTAGCCAGACTGTTATCCACTCTTTTCTTTATCCAACTGTTATTTTCTCTATTTGGGGTCTATCACCTGATGCTCCCTCCCCACCCTCTAGCATCTGAATACAAACCAATATGTTCCTCGCTGTGATCAGAGATAATGGGAACTGCAGATACTGGAGAATCTGAGATAACAAAGTGTGGAGCTGGATGAACACAGCAGGCCAAGCAGCATCTCAGGAGCACAAAAGCTGATGTTTCTAGGTCTAAGCCCGATATGTCAGCTTTTGTGCTCCTAAGATGCTGCTTGGCCTGCTGTGTTCACCTAGCTCCACACTTTGTTATCTCTATGTTCCTAGCTGCTATCAGTTTTGAGGAAAAGTCACTCAGCCCAAAACGGTAACTGTGATTTCTCTCTACAGATGCTGCTTGATCAGCTGGGCTTTTCCAGTAATTTCTGTTTTTGTTTCTGATTTCCATCATCTGCAATTCTTTCGGTTTTTAAACAAACATTATCACTGCGTGGTTTCAAGCATTACCAATTTTGCTTGTTTGGCCTTTCTTACTAAAAAAAGTGCACACAATTTTCTCAAGCGTATCTGAGTAGATTGTAAAAATAAAAACCAAAAGAACTGCAGATGCTAGATTTCAAAAACGAAAACAAAAAAAAATGTTGCAAAAGCTCAGGGGGTGGGCGTAAGGAGTAAACAATAGCTGGAGATAGAGCCCAAAGAGAGCAAAGGACAGCTGGACAGACAGCTTTCCTTCCTTCACAATTATTCCAATTCAAAATTGCCAACAATGGACTCTATTTTGTTTTATGTACAGCCTCAGCAATGTTATTTGGCTGACAGGTCTCATTAGTGACCAATTAGTTTCTTCTCAAGCAATCATTCCATATTTTTTTCACAAATTTAAACCACCTAGACTGATTCCAATGGCTATTATTTTAAGTTGAAATTTTAAACATTTAAATTTATTTGCCCTTTAAAACGCAATTGAAATTCCTATTTTGTGCTTGAACCAGCACCTTGTATCAAGTAATTTTATCATCTCAATTTCAGAAACAATTACAGCCAGGTTTAGCGGTTTGGAGAATCCCGCGATTGCAGTTAGTCAGGATTGTCCTGATTTCAAACATGTCATCTTTTACATTTATCTACAAGACTTCCAGCTCCACTGCTGTGTTATAGTCAAAGAGATATATAGTACGAAAACAGGTGCTTTGGCCCAACTTGCCCACGCTAAGTGCTCTCAAAACCTGTTCAAAAACAGATACCACCCCACCAACTTCTGAATCCAATGCATCGCCCTCCAACATTTCTGCCACCTACAATCAAACCCTACACCAATAAGACAGTTCCCTCCCCCTCCCTGTCTGCTTTCTGCATGGACCATTCATTCTGTGACTCCCCCGTCAGCTCTACACTCCCACTAACTTCTCCATTACACCTGGCACCTTTTCCTGTAACCACAAGACCTGCTCCTACACCTCCACCCTTCTCACCTCTGTCCAATGCCCCAAACAATCCTTCCAGATTTGATAAAGATTCGCCCGCACTTCATCCAACCTGATCTATTGTATCCGTTGCTCCTGATGTGGGCTCCCCAGGAGACCAAACGCAGACTCAGGGGTCAGTTCGTGGAGCATCTGAGCTCTGCATGCATCAACCAACCCGACCTTCCAATTGCCATCCACTTCAATGGCCTCTCCCGCTCCCCCGGTGACATGTCCATCTTTGGCTTCCTCCACTATCAGAATGAGGCGAAGCGTAAACTGGAAGAACAACACCTGATATTTTGCCTTGTGACTTTACAGCTCAGTGACCTGAATATTGACTTCACCAGCTTCAAATCCCTCTGCCGTCTACCTTATCTGATGTCAAGCTCTCTCCCTTCTCATCACCTTCCTGACCTGACCTAACCTGCCTATTCTTCCTACTCACCTATCTGCTCCGCCCTTCCCACAAACCAAGCACAATAACCCCCTACCATCATCCACCATTCACCATCTCTCCTGCCTTTCCCCAACCTGCAAGCTGCTCCCTCTATTTATTTCTGGGCTGCCCCCGACTTCCCCAGTCCTGACGAAGGGTTTAGGACTGAAACATTGGCTTTCCTCCTCCTCTGTTACTGCCTGATCTGCTGTGTCTTTCCAGCCTCACACCTATAGACAAAAACAAAACCCCACTTTGACTCTAGAAGAAACCCAATGGGTTAAGGATACCCAAACAATATATCTCACTCCACAGAAGGTGCATGAAAAGATTTTAAAATTGTCAGCAGGAGAGTTAATTCTGAGCAGAGGCACAGCCCAAGCCATTAGGTGATGTCATGTCATTCATTCACGTATTCAGTTCAAAAACTGTTATAAATTCTTTTGATAATCTCAGACTGACATGTTAAATCTCTATCGTCTTAAAGGTCATTCTTTTAAGACCAACTTTGAAAAGAACAATACACGCTTACGGATAAAACATTTGTCATTCCAAATTTGGAGTTCAAATCGGATGTCTTCCAAGCAGATTCATGTGAGCTTTGAGAACAAGCTAAGCCAATTTTTTTTTGTCATTTGATCGCATCTTTCCTATAACAGCTTAAAAAAAACTTTTCAAACTTTCCAATGAAATAAGTTTCAAAGTTTCAAACATATGATAATGTTTTAGTGATAATGGGAACTGCAGATGCTGGAGAATTCAAGATAATAAAATGTGAGGCTGGATGAACACAGCAGGCCAAGCAGCATCTCTTTTAGTGATAATGGGAACTGCAGATGCTGGAGATTCCAAGATAATAAAATGTGAGGCTGGATGAACACAGCAGGCCAAGCAGCATCTCAGGAGCACAAAAGCTGACGTTTCGGGCCTAGACCCTTCATCAGAGAGGGGGATGGGGGGAGGGAACTGGAATAAATAGGGAGAGAGGGGGAGGCGGACCGAAGATGGAGAGCAAAGAAGATAGGTGGAGAGGGTGTAGGTGGGGAGGTAGGGAGGGGATAGGTCAGTCCAGGGAAGACGGACAGGTCAAGGAGGTGGGATGAGGTTAGTAGGTAGCTGGGGGTGCGGCTGGGGGTGGGAGGAAGGGATGGGTGAGAGGAAGAACCGGTTAGGGAGGCAGAGACAGGTTGGACTGGTTTTGGGATGCAGTGGGTGGGGGGGAAGAGCTGGGCTGGTTGTGTGGTGCAGTGGGGGGAGGGGATGAACTGGGCTGGTTTAGGGATGCAGTGGGGGAAGGGGAGATTTTGAAACTGGTGAAGTCCACATTGATACCATATGGCTGCAGGGTTCCCAGGCGGAATATGAGTTGCTGTTCCTGCAACAAACAACTGCACCTCCCAGTCGCAAACCATTTCCACTCCCCCTCCCATTCTCTTGATGACATGTCCATCATGGGCCTCCTGCACTGCCACAATGATGCCACCCGAAGGTTGCAGGAACAGCAACTCATATTCCGCCTGGGAACCCTGCAGCCATATGGTATCAATGTGGACTTCACCAGTTTCAAAATCTCCCCTTCCCCCACTGCATCCCTAAACCAGCCCAGTTCATCCCCTCCCCCCACTGCACCACACAACCAGCCCAGCTCTTCCCCCCCACCCACTGCATCCCAAAACCAGTCCAACCTGTCTCTGCCTCCCTAACCGGTTCTTCCTCTCACCCATCCCTTCCTCCCACCCCCAGCCGCACCCCCAGCTACCTACTAACCTCATCCCACCTCCTTGACCTGTCCGTCTTCCCTGGACTGACCTATCCCCTCCCTACCTCCCCACCTACACCCTCTCCACCTATCTTCTTTGCTCTCCATCTTCGGTCCGCCTCCCCCTCTCTCCCTATTTATTCCAGTTCCCTCCCCCCATCCCCCTCTCTGATGAAGGGTCTAGGCCCGAAACGTCAGCTTTTGTGCTCCTGAGATGCTGCTTGGCCTGCTGTGTTCATCCAGCCTCACATTTTATTATCTTAGCATCTCTTTTAGTACTGATTTCAGTCGAATGTAATGAAAGCTGACATCATCGTGTGCATCGCAAGTCTCTGTGAATACAAGCCAATTTTCACACAGGGCTTTCTTAACTTCAGTAGGGGAACGGGGATTTGTTGATCGCTTCCTTAACTGTGCCTAAGGGATCTATTCCTTCCCCCATCATTTCCAGGTCCTGGGTGACATTATGTAATGTCTCTGCCTCACTGCTCAGAGATGGAATCCTTAGAGAAGACACCATTAACTTCATTCTCAAGATTACCTGTCTTGTCTTGCAAGATGACAGCCCCTGCTGCTCCCTGTTCGCCGATTTCTGCTGGTGTGTTTTGGTTTTTGCTATATCCAGGGAGAAGTCTGTCTCAACATCATCCCTACAGCAATACCCAGCCCGTATAGCTGCCAGGTTGGATGTCTGCAGACAAATTCAGAAATTCAAAACTATTGGCAGAAAAAAACTTCTGTAGCTGCAGTTATCAGAGAAAACAAAAGTTGTCTATCCACGGCACTTACACCATTTCACACTCTTGATCACCTGCAGAGACCTGTTATTTCGCCAGTCGATACTCCATTCACACTATTTGTATGATCTTTGATCTCTCTGATTGTAAGGCCTGTGCCTGGGGGCTCTCTTCACTTCACCTGATGAAGGGGCAGGGCTTCGAGAGCTTATGGTTTCAATCAACCTGTTGGACTATTACTTGGCGTCGTGTGACTTCCAACCTTGCCCACCCCAGTCCAATACCAGCACCTCCTCATCACCCCACTTCAAGCAGAATGGGCTAACTATTCCAAATATCTCTGTTTGATGTGAAGGGTTGAATACATATATTCTTGGCGACGATGCAGATAGTTTACTGCTGATTCGAAGAGGTGGGGTGAAGACCCTTGAATGTAATTATGTCACCACCCCCCCTCTTCCTTCTGGACGGAGTTAAGGGCCACATGTTACGTTTCCCTTCTGAATAAAGGAAAAGTCTATCTTCTTCGTTGGATTTTACTTTCTTCAAATTGTTTGACATTGGTTTTCTCAGATTTTAGCAACAAACATTGAGGATAAGCAAATCTTGTTATTTAGATTTAAAGTTTCATTCATAAATTACAATAATATTTGGAGGTTCACTTTGACCAGAATATGAAATCTCAAGCACGATAATTCAACCATAAAGGTTTTGAAATTTACCATGTACCCAGGGCTCTTTCCTCTTATTAAATTTAACACACAGCGTACAGCATTGTAAGGGCAGAGGGAATAAGTTGTGTCATTTAACATCAGTTGATCAATTGGACTCAGACAATCGCAACCAATTCAGAGGTAAATCTTCAGAAAACTAATTCTATATAAAATCTCCATAGCAGGATTATTTTTAACATAACCTGTGGTAGTTCCTTAAAAGGGCATCAACTTAAGAACCAATCCAGATTTCAAGCTCTGGGGAAGAAAATACACAGATGACAGCCAACAAGCAAAAATTAACTAAACCACAAAGGGCTAACAGCTATTTCAGAGACTGTGGACACTTGAGGAGCTCATATCTAGATGGTCAACAGAAAAGCTGGTGTCTCTCCCTCCTCTATAAGTTGTGAACATTTCTTTCCTTTACTCATAATGGAGTAATGTCTCAATAGATTCCAGAGCCAGCAGATAAAATACATCCTCACAACATTACTTTGGCCATCTATTGGTCATTTGGTTTCCTATATGATTACCTTTTTTTACAATTATTGGTCCCATTAACCCAGCCTTTTTCAGTCAAGCCTGCCTGTTGGCAGCCAATCTCAGGTGTCCATCTCTCAGAACTTGTAGCTGCTGTGCCTGGCCAACTTAAAACTTTCCAGAAGGTCATGGTTATGACAAATAGCTGCACACAATTGATTTGCTATCTACCACCTTGTGGTTCAGTATGGAGCAGTTAAATGACTTCATCAACTCAATACCGAGAGTCCACGTGCATTATCAAAGGGCTTATTGTAAATTTAATTGCTGAATCTCCATTTTGTAATGACAACTGAGCTTTTCCAACATTCAAAACAGGCCGAGAAACAAATCCAGGTGGTCCCATGTGAAGGCACAACAGACGAATCTCAAGGAAAATTAAATTTTACATGTCACCTTACAGTCAAAACACATTTTACATTGGACCTGTTTTTCATGTCCTTTTCCACTTTAATTCAATTGCTCATTGTCATGTCCAACTAACCCTTAATGACTGATCATTAATGGCCTAGTTTGAAGATATTATCTTAAGCTCAATATTACAACATCTTAAAACAGGATTTCACAGGGAAGCTGTATCTGGTTGGACAACAGAGACAACTGTACATGCCTAATGACCTGTCATAGAACTTAGAACATAGAAACATAGAACAGTACAGCATTGTACAGGCCCTTCAGCCCACAATGTTGTACCGAACTTTTACCCTAATCCTAAGGGCTAGCTAACCTCCACACCTACCTTTTCCTATCATCTATATGCCTATCTAATAGCTGCTTAAATGCCCTTAATGAGGCCGACTCCACTACCCTCTCCGGCAATGCATTCCATGCCCCAACCACTCTCTGAGTAAAGAACCTACCTCTGACGCCTCCCCTATATCTACCTTCACTCAGTTTAAAACTACGCTCCTTGTAATAGCTACCTCCACCCAAGGAAAAAGTCTCTGGCCATCCATCTATCTAAACCTCTGATTATTTTGTACTCCTCTATCAAGTCATGTGTGCCAGGACTCCAGATTAACAGCCATTTGAACATTTTACACATTACCCTTTATTTTTTTCCACCTTCAAAAGCTAACCAGTATAATCCTGCCTGCACCTTAGTTAAATAAATTTTGTTTTATAATATATTAAGAATTTGAAATTTATTGAGGAAACTTGGTGAATGACTATTCTTATTCTAAAAACTGGTGTAAAGAAAACATTTGATCGACTATGTTTGGAATGAACTCAAGCAATTAAATGTGTGTTGCAACCCATAGAATGGTAGTACTAGAGAAAGAGAGAGACAGTACACCCCTTTCATCTCACTTGTAACAGTATATTAGACATAAAGTTATGCAAGTTCTTGGGAATGGTATGATTGAATACAGATAAACTTGCTAAATTTAGTTTAGATAAGAAAGCATTGTTTTGTTTTAGTTCAACTGTTGGACACATTAGTGAAGAATGGCTCTCACCTTTGCTATTTTGGAAATGTGGAACCACAACTGATGTAAATTGCATTGCACAGCTACCTACAATGCAGCACGCCCAAAAGTTCAGTAAGAAATACCTTTGCATTTTTTTTCTTGATTTAGTTCAAGTTTCAGCCAGATAAAACTCTTATTCTTGTAATAAATGCTGTCAGAATTTTATTTTGCAAGCGACTATGTAAAGACTTTTCTCCTTCTTTCTTGATTCGAAACACTGTGGCGAGGGCAATCATAAGCAGAGATAATGGGTCGGTATTTATTGACCTGACATGCATTGGGCGGATGTAGCATTGATAAAATGACAAAAAAAAATGACATGATGCATTAACTCACTGATGTGGCCTTGTCATTTTACCAGCAGCTGGACTGGATATGAAGAGATCGCCTGCTCTGAGTCAGACAGATTTGTGGTAAGTTAAGGAGTAAAAGATTATCTTGGGTTGGTGGGAATGTGAAGTAATTAGAACACCCATGATCTTATGGCGGATCAGGCATGAGAGATCAAATGGCCCACTCATTTTTAAAATTCCTATGTTTCTATATTGCAAGATTAGAATGTGAAAAACAGACAAGAAAATACAAACACCATTGAGATGCTGCAAGTTTCGAAACAAGAATATTAAAAATAAATAACTAATTCTTTCCATCAGGGTAGAAATCTGAATCTTGTCACAAACATTTCTGCAGACCATTTCATCCAGGCAATGCACTGAGTTTGATGGTGACTACTTTGAATTTCTTACAGTCCAAACTCTTGGGATAGTGGAAGTAAAAATGCAAATGGGGGAAGGATAGGGGTGCAGACTGTAACTTTGACTGTGGGATAGATGGGTGACAGTACTCATCGTACATGGCTCTTCATTTCCCCCCAACTATTTCTACCCTGAAACATGTGAGGAAGGAAGTTGATTGAAACATTGGTTTTGATCTTTATGAAGAAGTGTCCCAACACGAAACATCAATTTTCCTGCTCCTCTGATGCTGCCTGGCCTGCTGTGTTCCTCCAGCTCCATGCTGTGTTATCTTCGACTCCAGCATCAGCAGTTCTTACTATCTCTGATTGAAACATTGCCCCCTGTTTTACAAACTGTACAAATAATTAGCATGGTCATCGTCTTAGAAAGTAACAGGTGACTTCACTGAGGCCTTTCTGCTGAGATAGGGGTTTGATATGATCAAACCAAAGTAATCATTCACTCTGGTGGAAAAACACAGAATCAGTGTAATCTTCAAATTCTAGTGAAGCTATTTTGGAGTGATGTCAGGAAGTACATTCTGACACAGAGGATGGTGGTATCTGGAAATCTGGAACTCTCTCCCTCCCAATTTTTTTTTGGTGTCGTCAGTCAGCACTGAGATCAATACCTTTTTGTTTGGTAAGTTATAGAAGGAGAAGATGCCTATTTAGATCACTGAAGATGAGGTACAGATCAGTCATGATCTAATTGGTTGTCAGGGTGGTTTGAGGGGCTGAATGACCACCCAATAAGTTTCTATCGTGTATAGCACATAGTCTTATTCAAGCAGTTCTTGCTGTGTCAACTCATTAAAAAGATTGAGAAATAGGCCAGGGCAAAGGCATGCAAAGTGGGGAATCAATAGGTATTCACTCATTAGAAATTTGACATTAGATGCTCTGTGGTTTGGGGATGACGGGGACATTGGGTGGTTCTAGGCCTAGTGACACTGGGCAGGATAACGGCAACACTGCCAGATATACACGTGACATATCATAGCTGACAAGGTGGCAATTGCAGAAGCAGAAAGCCCAGCTGAAGAAACCAATTAAAATAGACGGAGCGAGAACTGACAGTGAGAATGATACGGAAGACCATCAGAGGGATGGAGACTGACTGCATTCACACATCTACCTTGACAGTTGCTGTGTAGCACTTGCCACTTGTAAATTTAGAGTTGAAACACTGAACTACTCCTGTGCTGAAGTAGGTAACTGAGGCTTCACAAAGCGCAGTCAAATTCCAGTCTCCCCAAGTTCTCCTGAAAAACAGGCTGCCGGATCCTGCAGATGAATCTGAGGATTGCATTTCCCCACTAAGTGCACTGTAAGACAGCAGTGCGAACCATTCAGCCACCATGTCTCCCATCATGCCTGACAGAAACAAAGAGAGTGAGAAAAATAGTACAGGGGGATATTATGCAGAAAATGGCAGGACTCTTAGGAGCATTGTTGTACAGAGAGATCTTGGCTACAAATCTACATCTAGCTGAAAGTACTAACAGAGTTCGATAACATAGAACATTACAGTACAGTACAGGCCCTTCAACCCTCGATGTTGTGCCGACTTGTCATACCGATCACAAGCCCATCTAACCTACACTATTCCATGTACGTCCATACGCTTATCCAATGACGACTTAAATGTACCTAAAGTTGGCGAATCTACTACCATTGCAGGCAAAGCGTTCCATTCCCTTACTACTCTCTGAGTAAAGAAACTACCTCTGACATCTGTCCTATACTTTTCACCCCTCAATTTAAAGCTATGCACCCTCGTGCTCGCCGTCACCATCCTAGGAAAAAGGCTCTCCCTATCCACCCTATCTAACCCTCTGATTATTTTATATGTTTCAATTAAGTCACCCCTCAATCTTCTTCTCTCTAATGAAAACAGCCTCAAGTCCCTCAGCCTTTCCTCGTAAGACCTTCCCTCCATACCAGGCAACATCCTAGTAAATCTCCTCTGCACCCTTTCCAAAGCTTCCACATCCTTCTTATAATTCGGTGACCAGAACTGTACGCAATACTCCAAGTGCGGCCGCACCAGAGTTTTGTACAGCTTCACCATAACCTCTTGGTTCCGGAACTCGACCCCTCTATTAATAAAAGCTAAAACACTGTATGCCTTCTTAACAGACCTGTCAACCTGGGTGGCAACTTTCAAGGATCTGTGTAGATGGACACCGAGATCTCTCTGCTCATCTACACTACTAAGAATCTTACCATTAGCCCTGTACTTTGCCTTCCAGTTACTCCTACCAAAGTGCATCACCTCACAATTGTCTGCATTAAACTCCATTTGCCATCTCTCAGCCCAGCTCTGCAGCTTATCTATGTCTGTCTGCAACCTACAGCATCCTTCGTCACTATCCACAAATCCACCGACCTTAGTGTTGTCTGCAAATTTACTAACACATCCTTCTACGCCCTCATCCAGGTCATTTATAAAAATGACAAACAGCAGTGGACCCAACACCGACCCTTGCGGTACCCCACTAGTAACTGGTCTCCAGGATGAACATTTCCCATCAACTACCATCCTCTGTCTTCTTTCAGCAAGCCAATTTCCGATCCAAACTGCTATATCTCCCACAATTCCATTCCTCCGCATTTTGTACAATAGCCTATTGTGGGGAACCTTATCGAACGCCTTGCTGAAATCCATATACACCACATCAGCTGGTTTACTCTCATCTACCTGTTTGGTCACCTTCTCAAAGAACTCAATAAGGTTTGTGAGGCACGACCTTCCCTTCACAAAACCGTGCTGACTATCCCTAATCAATTTATTCTTTTCTAGATGATTATAAATCCGATCCCTTATAACCTTTTCCAACGCTTCACCTACAACTGAGGTAAGGCTCACTGGTCTATAATTCCCAGGGTGGTCTCTACTCCCCTTCTTGAACAGGGGAACCACATTTGCTATCCTCCAGTCATCTGGCACTATTCCTGTAGACAAAGATGAGTTAAAGATCAATGCCAAAGGCTCGGCAATCTCCTCCCTGGCTTCCCAGAGGATCCTAGGATGAATGCCATCCGGCCCAGGGGACCTATCTGTCTTCACCCTCTGTAGGATGTCAATCTTCACCCTTTGTAGGATAAGGTGGTAAAGAAGGTATATGACATACTCGCCTTCATCGGTTGGGGCGGTAAGTGTTCGCAAGTCATGTTGCAGCTGTGTAAGACTTTAGTTCAGCCACACTTGGAGTATTGTGGGCAGATCCGGCCACCATGGTAGAGGAAGGATGTGGAAGCTGTGGAGAAGCGGCAAAAGAGGTTTACCAGGATATTGCCTGGTTTGGAATGTATTAGCTATAAGAAAAGGTTGGACAAATTGAATTGTTTTTGCCAGAATACGGGAGATGGGATAGGAGACTGTGAGCTGACAGATGTATATAAATTTATGAGATGGATGGATAGGCTGTACTATAGGATTTTTTTCAAGAGTGAAAATGTCAAATACCAAGGGCCATAAGTTTAAGGTTAGAGGGGGAAAGTTTAAAGGACATGTGTAAGGCAAATGTTTTACACAGGGCCTGGTAGGTGCCTGGAGAACACTGGCAGGTGAGGTGACAGAAACAGATACGATAGCAATGTTTAAGAGGCATTTAGACAAAGACATGAACAGGCAGGGAAAAGACGGATTTGGGCCATGTGCAGATACGATTAGTTTAGATTAGCATCATGGTCAACATAGATATGGTGGGCTGAAGAGTATGTTGCTGAGCTGTATTGTTCAATGTCTTCTGTTCTGCAGCAAAGATTAGAAACAGTGAAGAGAGAGAATCAGTTTAATTTCCAGCAAAAGGGAAACATTGGTAGGAGGCCTGTACAGTGAAGAGATAGCGAGAAGAGGGGATAGACAAAGGAAAATTGCAAATTCACATGCATAGAGAGGTCCAAGAGCACACACTCAAATACATAGACATATAGAAAATTGTACAGACTAGGGAAATAGATTCCTATCTGAAGCCAGCATTCCCCAAGAGAAAGCTGACAGAAACTCGAACTATAGATAATAAAATGTGAGGCTGGATGAACACAGCAGGCCAAGCAGCATCTCAGGAGCACACAAGCTGACGTTTCGGGCCTAGACCCTTCATCAGAGAGGGGGATGGGGAGAGGGTTCTGGAATAAATAGGGAGAAAGGGGGAGGCGGACCGAAGATGGAGAGTAAAGAAGATAGGTGGAGAGAGTGTAGGTGGGGAGGTAGGGAGGGGATAGGTCAGTCCAGGGAAGACGGACAGGTCAAGGAGGTGGGATGAGGTTAGTAGGTAGATGGGGGTGCGGCTTGGGGTGGGAGGAAGGGATGGGTGAGAGGAAGAACCGGTTAGGGAGGCAGAGACAGGTTGGGCTGGTTTTGGGATGCAGTGGGTGGGGGGTACGAGCTGGGCTGGTTGTGTGGTGCAGTGGGGGGAGGGGACGAACTGGGCTGGTTTAGGGATGCAGTAGGGGAAGGGGAGATTTTGAAACTGGTGAAGTCCACATTGATACCATATGGCTGCAGGGTTCCCAGGCGGAATATGAGTTGCTGTTCCTGCAACCTTCGGGTGGCATCATTGTGGCAGTGCAGGAGGCCCATGATGGACATGTCATCTAGAGAATGGGAGGGGGAGTGGAAATGGTTCGCGACTGGGAGGTGCAGATGTTTGTTGCAAACTGAGCGGAGGTGTTCTGCAAAGCGGTCCCCAAGACTCCGCTTGGTTTCCCCAATGTAGAGGAAGCCGCACCACCTATCCCAGGCCCCAAGATGACATTCCACATTAAGCAGAGGTTCACCTGCACATCTGCCAATGTGGTATACTGCATCCACTGTACCCGGTGCGGCTTCCTCTACATTGGGGAAACCAAGCGGAGGCTTGGGAACCGCTTTGCAGAACACGTCCGCTCAGTTCGCAACAAACAACCGCACCTCCCAGTCGCAAATCATTTCCACTCCCCCTCCCATTCTCTAGATGGCATGTCCATCATGGGCCTCCTGCACTGCCACAATGATGCCACCCGAAGGTTGCAGGAACAGCAACTCATATTCCGCCTGGGAACCCTGCAGCCATATGGTATCAATGTGGACTTCACCAGTTTCAAAATCTCCCCTTCCCCTACTGCATCCCTCAACCAGCCCAGTTCGTCCCCTCCCGCCACTGCACCACACAACCAGCCCAGCTCTTCCCCCCCACCCACTGCATCCCAAAACCAGTCCAACCTGTCTCTGCCTCCCTACCCGGTTCTTCCTCTCACCCATCCCTTCCTCCCACCCCAAGCCGCACCCCCATCTACCTACTAACCTCATCCCACCTCCTTGACCTGTCCGTCTTCCCTGGACTGACCTATCCCCTCCCTACCTCCCCACCTACACTCTCTCCACCTATCTTCTTTACTCTCCATCTTCGGTCCGCCTCCCCTCTCTCCCTATTTATTCCAGTTCCCTCTCCCCATCCCCCTCTCTGATGAAGGGTCTAGGCCCGAAACGGCAGCTTGTGTGCTCCTGAGATGCTGCTTGGCCTGCTGTGTTCATCCAGCCTCACATTTTATTATCTTGGAATTCTCCAGCATCTGCAGTTCCCATTATCTCAGAAACTCTAACTATAATTGGTAACTCAACTTCATAGCTAACAGTCTGCTCTGGGTGATCGCTGGAAAATCACTTAATTGTATAAGCACTTCACACTCTTCTGTCAAATTCCTGACTGTGTGAGATTAATGATGGCTTTAACTCACTCAAACTAACTGACATACGCCACTGTTGAAATAGCAGGGGGAAGTAATTTGTTGGAAGCACAAGGGTTTAATTTTTTGTTGGAGGCACAATGGGGCACATTTTCATTTCATCTACCCTGCCACATAATAAAATATAAAGTCATAAAAACACAGGCGGAGGTCCTGTCTTACCGACATTTGCTCAATTGAAGTCTGATACTTGTTTCTTGTTTGGGTTTCTTTCTGTGTTGGAGGCTGTCACAGGTAATTGGTGGCAGTTTCCGAATTATATTGTAATGGGGGAAAGAATGCCATTTATAGAACACAACATTTGGAACTTTGTATCCAAAATAGACAAACTGATCATGTCAGTTGTACAAGTTGGTTGTACCAGGTTGCTCGGATGCACCATTCTTGGGAGAAAACAATGTATGGGGACTGCCAATAGCTTACAAATGTAAAGAGGAACTCTCCTTTGGGGAAGTGGTAGAGGGGTTGGCGGAATTTTACATGGCTCTATCAAGTGGGCTTTTGGCAGGGCAGGGTGGGTGGATTGAATGATCTCTCCAGTGAGGAAGAAGCCAACTATGCCAGGCACACCCTGAGAAATGATGTATTGGTACAGGAGGCCATGCAGAAGATGCTCTTGATGTTGATTCCAGAGTTGAGAGGGTTGGCCTATGAGGAGAGATTGAGTAGACTGGAACTATGCTCGTTGGAATTTGGAAAATGACGGGGGGATCTTAGAGAAACATATGAAATTATAAAGGGAATAGATAAGATTGAAGTGGGGAAGTTGTGCCCACTGGCGAACAAAACTAGAACTAAGAGGGATAGGCTCAAAATATGGAGGGAGCAGATTTAGGTTCTGAGGAAGTGTCACTGGATCCGAAATATTAACTTGGATTTTTCTTCCCAGATGCTGCCAGACCTGCTGAGCTTTGACACCAACTTCTGTTTTTGTCTCTGATTGACAGAATTTACAGTTCTTTCAGTTTTTATATGGTTTAAATTTAGGACTGAGTTGAGGAGGAACTTCTTCTCCCAAAGGGTTGTGAATTTGTGGAAGCAGTTGAGGCTAGCTTGTTGGATGTTTTTAAGGCAAAGATAGATAGATTTTTGAACAGTAAAGGAATTAAGGGTTATGATGGGTGGGCAGTTAAGTGGAGCTGAGTTGACGGGAATATCAGTCATGATTTCATTTAATGATGGAACAGCTCGAAGTGTCAGATGGTCTACTCCTGTTCCTATTTCTTACATTTTTTATAAAGCCATAGAGACGTACAGCATGCAAACAGACCCTTTCATTTAACTTGTTCCTGCCGACCAGATATTCTAAATTAATCTCATCCCATTTTTCAGCATTTGGCCCATATCTCTCTAAACCCTTCCCAGCCATATAGCTATCCAGGTGTCTTTTAAATGTGGTAATTGTACACGCTCCCTTTGGCAGCTCATTTCATATATGCACCACACTCATTGTGAAAAAGTCACTCCTTAGATCCCTTTTAAATCTTTCCCCTCTCGCTTTAAATCTTTGCCTTCTGGTTTTGGACTCCCCCACAGTGGAGAAAGGCCTTTGTCTACTTCCCTGATCCATACCCCTCATGATTTTATAAACCTCGATAGAGTCACGAATCAGCCTCTGATGCTCCAGAGAAAATAACCACGGTCTACTCAGCCTCTCCCTACAGCTCAAACACTCCAACCCTGGCAACATCCTGTAAATCTTTTTCTGAATCTTTTCAAATTTCACAACATTCTTCTTATGTCAGGGAGACCGGAACAACATACAGTCTTCCAAAAATAGACTAACCAACGTCCTGTGCAGCCGCGACATGACCTCCCAACTTCTATATGCACTGTAGTGGTCAATAAAGGCAAGCATTCCAAACATCTTCTTCACTATCCTATCTACCTGACACCTCATTTTTAAGGAGCTATGAGCCTGTGCTCCAAGATCTCTTTGTTCAACAACACTCCCTATGATTTACCATTAAGTGTATAAGTCCTGCCCTGATTTGCCTTTCCAAAATGCAGCACCTCACATTTCTCTAAACTCCTTCTGCCACTTCTTAGCCCATTGGCCCATCTGATCAAGACAGCATTGTACTCTGAGGTCACCTTCTTCTCTGTCCACCACACTTCTAATTTAGGTGCCATCTGCACACTTACTAACCATACTTCCTATGGGCTAATTCTCAATGAAGGCAAAAACTTGGTCATTGATATGGGGCTGTGCTCATAAGCTTGAGGATGTGGGCACAATTTACATGCATGGCTGCTGAATAGTGAGGCCTAAGGATATTGTTCATACTTTGTGTTGTTAAAACAGATGGAATTGATAGAGTGCTATTCTGGTAATATAGCCAGCAAAGTTTACTTTGGTGCCAATTCTTTGGTTATTCAATATAACAACTTTTCAGTTCCAGATACTTTTAAAAATTGAGTTCACATTTTATCATATGCCACGGGAAAGCTTGCACACAGGTCTCCAGAACATTAACATGGCCTCTGAATGTGACAGTTCTGGGTCTTTCAGATTTGTGATGTTTCTTTTGCAGAAGAGTGTTGCCATAGTGGTATCAGAATGTCTGTTTCAGAAGCATTAGATAAGCAGCTTTGAGCTCCCTGAGTGTTTTGTTTTTCAAATGAGTCAAAGAAGCATGCGTTTCTGGAGTTAGGCTCACATAGGCCCAGTGTTTTGTTTTGATTTTCATTTGAGGGTTTTGATTTGAAACTGCTAGATGCAGCTCTCACTTAAGTTTTCCATCTTCTCCTGGAATGTTTCTTTCACTGTTCCTTTCTCCTGGTTTGGAAGTGAGAGGGCAAATGAGGGAAATCTGTTTTGCTGAATTTGCCTTTGCCTAGGGTGTGTTTATGGGATTATATATATCAGAACAGGTGATGAGTAGTTGCTAAATAATATATTATTTTATTAAGTACCTCAATAGAACTAAAGTTACAGCAATTCTTCTTTACTTCTGTTTGTATTTTAACTGTGTTGTAAGAATAAAGTATGCTTTGCGTAAAACCTAAAGTGGACCAATTAAATCACATCTAGAACACAGATCCTTAAACTTTCCTTTAAATATGATAAATGTTAGAATCTAGATGATCTCCTTCATATATTTTGAGGGGGCTTGGTCTGGGCCCCAACACCGAATTATAAAACCATTGTCTCCACTAATATAACATTTTATTGTGGTCAGGTGCAAACTTTCGCCTATGTTCTTCTGCTACCAACCCAAACCAGCCAACATAGTAACTATGGATGATAATCAGCACAATGTGACATGCAGAAACTCAAAGCTTCTGCACACCCATCTCATACTACCAGCTGCAAACATTGCTGTTTCACACCCTTGTCAGATTAATCCATTCCATGGAAATCCCAATAAATCTGAGGAGCTGGTGGTGTAGTGCTAATGTCATTGGCTGAATAGTTCCCAGGTTGGGCATAATGTTCTTGGAACCTAAGTTGAAATCCCTCCAAAGCAGCTGTTGCAATTGAAAGCAATATTCAGTAATGGCGCATGAAACGATCAAATATGATTGTAAGAACCCATCTGGCTCATGACCATCATTTCAGGAAGGAAATTTGGTGTGCATGTAACTCTTGACCCATTGACTGTTAACTGTCCTCTAGAATGGCCTGGCATCTCAATCAGTTTGAAGCCAATTATGAATGGGCAATGAATGCTGGCTTGGCCAATGATGCCTTGGAAGATGGAAAAAAATGGTGACAATGTCATTTAAGAATAAGTTTAGTTTGTTTGTAAATGCCCTGTCATATTGAAACATGTCCCAAACGAGCATTTGTTTTGACAAATCTGTTTAAAATAATAAATTGTACCATTTAAAATTACACCAGCAGAGTTTGGTGGGGCCAAATGGCCAGTGTCTGTTGTGCATATCCTCCTTTAATTATTCTGTTCTAAGCTTGCTCTACCGTTTGTTGAGATGTGCACTTTCATTTGTGGAAGGGAGAGTGGCTTTGTTTTAGCTCAAGTGAAAATTTATTGGAGTTATTGCAGTGGCAATTATTGGGTGAGGTTTTGTGAAGGGAAGGTCGTGCCACACAAACCTTATTGAGTTCTTTGAGAAGGAGACCAAACAGGTAGATGAGAGTAAGCCGGTTGATGTGGTGTATATGGATTTCAGCAAGGCATTTGGTAAGGTTCACCACAATAGGCCATTGTACAAAATGCGGAGGAGTGGAATTGTGGGAGATATAGCAGTTTGGATCGGAAATTGGCTTGCTGAAACAGGACAGAGGGTGGTAGTTGATGGGAAATGTTCATCCTGGAGACCAGTTACTAGTGGTGTACCGCAAGGGTCGGTGTTGGGTCCACTGCTGTTTGTCATTTTTATAAATGACCTGGATGAGGGCGTAGAAGGATGGGTTAGTACATTTGCAGACAACACTAAGGTCGGTGGAGTTGTGGATAGTGACAAAGGATACTGTAGGTTGCAGAGAGACATAGATAAGCTGCAGAGCTGGGCTGAGAGATGGTAAATGGAGTTTAATGCAGACAAGTGTGAGATGATGCACTTTGGTAGGAGTAACTGGAAGGCAAAGTACTGGGCTAATGGTAAGATTCTTAGTAGTGTAGATGAGCAGAGAGATCTCGGTGTCCATCTACACAGATCCTTGAAAGTTTCCACCCAGGCTGACAGGGCTGTTCAGAAGGCATACAGTGTTTTAGCTTTTATTAATAGAGGGATCGAGTACCGGAACCAAGAGGTTATGCTGCAGCTGTACAAAACTCTGGTGTGGCCGCACTTGGAGTATTGCATACAGTTCCGGTCACCTCATTATAAGAAAGATGTGGAAGTTTTGGAAAGGGTGCAGAGGAGATTTACTAGGATGTTGCCTGGTATGGAGGGAAGTTCTTACGAGGAAAGGCTGAGGGACTTGAGGCTGTTTTCATTAGAGAGAAGAAGATTGAGGGGTGACTTAATTGAAACATTTAAATAATCAGAGGGTTAGATAGGGTGGATAGGGAGAGCCTTTTTCCTAGGATGGTGACAGCGAGCACGAGGGAGCATAGCTTTAAATTGAGGGGTGAAAGATATAGGACAGATGTCAGAGGTAGTTTCTTTACTCAGAGAGTAGTAAGGGAATGGAACGCTTTGCCTGCAACGGCTGTAGATTCGCCAACTTTAGGTAGATTTAAGTCATCATTGGACAAGCATATGGACGTACATGGAATAGTGTAGGTTAGATGGGCTTGAGATCGGTATGGCAGGTCAGCACAACATCGAGGGCTGAAGGGCCTGTACTGTGCTGTAATGTTCTATGTTCTATGTTCTATTACATAGAGCTCAGTGATAAATAAGGAGTTGTTTTGCTTATGCAGCCTCAGCAATAGCTTACAGGATGATTCTCTGGCATTTCATACTGAAAGTTGTTCACGAGGGAGTTAATCCTTTCACTAACATACATAGTAAATAAAATCCTGCCTGGTATTTCTGTGTGCATCTGCTGGTCTCGTGCCATAACCTTGATAGAAAATTGACAGAGACCCAGCAGGATTGATTTAAACTGCAACCTTTCAATTTCCATTTCAGCTTCGTAGGCTGTCTCTTGTCTGGGTTTAGTACTGTTCTGTTCTTTCTAAAATTATCCCTCCATAAACATTCTGCTAGCCATGTTCCCAGTAGATCAATTGCCTGCTTTATGCCCTGCATGAATTTCCTTCAATAGAAACAGATATAGTGCAAAACTGAAGAAGACTGAGTCCCAGTCCACATGGTCACATTTTGCAATAATGATTGCATTGTTCTGTTGTCACAGTGATTAGTCTCTTTCAACAATCCACAACCAGCCCAGAAATAAGGTGAGGGGAAATCCCCAACGTGGGAAACTATTGTGTTTATTTGTTCAGTATTTGATAATGTAAGCCTGTTGACTCTTGACTGCTTACTGTGTGTGATTAGTTAAGTCATGGTATGATGACTCAGAAAGAAAAGCAAAGCTGTCGGCAAACAGCTCGAAACATAGAGGTGAACATTTTTAATAACTGAATAGAACTTGCTGAAAGAAATTCAGCAGGTCTGGCAGCATGCGTGGAGTGAAAGCAGAGTTAACATTTTAGGTTCAGTGACCCTTCTTCGTAATTGTGTTCACTGGACTCAAAATGTTAGCACTCTCCTTTCTCTCCACAGGTGCTGCAGATCTGCTGAGTTTCTCTAGCAATTTCTGTTTTAGTTCCATATTTCTTCGCTTTTTTAAATTGAATAGAACTCCTGCCTTAAAGCATAACCTAGAATGTATGATTTCTACAAATTTCTGCAAAATGAAATATATTGGAACCATTATTCCTTTGACAAAGGTCCTCCCGACTGCATGCAAGAAAATGAAAATATATAATTACAAACAATAGGAGCAGAGGTAAATAAAAGAAGTCCTCTTGCCTGCTCCTCCATTCGGTAAGATCTTCTACATCAATTCCAATTTCCCACTCTATCCCCAGGTCACTTGATTCTCTTGTTGTCCAAAATCAATTGACTACACTCTTAAATATATTCAACACATGAGTATTGACAGGTCAGGCAGTCGAACTTGGTGCTGGGGATTAGCTTAGTAGAAAATTTGAAGGACCAAAAAATTTCTGGAGACACATGAATTAATTAGCAATAGTATGGAATTGTTGAAGGAATGACATGTTTAGCAAACTAGAACAATGTTTTGAATTGACTGGATGTGTCATAAGGACAATACATTTGTGGTTGATTCTTAAGTGACCTCTGGGCAAAGAGGAATGGGCCATATATGCTGCCTAGCCAGTGATTCTCTCATTCCATGAATAAATAAAGAAAAATGATCTATGTGTATATTAGCAAGTCTTTTAATGAGGCCTTTCATGGCAGGCTGGTTAAGAAAGTAAGAGCTTGTGGGTTCAAAGACAAAATCGAACATTGGATCCAAAATTTATTGACAGGTAGGGAGGCAGAGAATGTTGGTCGTTGAACGTTTCTGTGACTGGAAGTCTTCCCCAAAGTTTCTACAGGACTAGGTGCTGGAGCCCAGGCTGTAGTGCACATGAATGATTTGGGCTTAAGCTTACTTTAAGACTTTCCTTGTTTTTATTTTTGCTCTTAGACTCTTTTTCCTTCACTGTCTTTTCTTATAAGCCTCTGGTGGGAGCAGCTGCGGCAGCAAGGCTAGCATGGAGTTAGACCACAACTCCACTCTCAACCAGGGTCTCCCAGCGACTGGGGCGCAGATCCCAGGCTGGCTTCACCGGCCAAGACTGGCAGCCTGGACAGAGGGTCCAGGCCTGCAGCTCAGCCTGAATGCCTGAAGGAGGAGACAGGCAATCTCAGCCCAGTGTGGTGGTCTTGTCCTGGCGTGGAGGTCTCATTCCCACGTGGAGGTCTTCTTCATCTTCGATGCCCGGATATTCTGGCAGCCTAGCAGACTGTCACATCCAGGAATGGCGGTCTCAGCCTGGCATGGTGGACTTCTTTGGTCTTCCAGGCCAGAATTCCAGTGGCTTGGCATGGCAGTCTCATCCCAGCTGCACCTCCAGGATATTTCATTATTCCTTATTAAGCTTTCCCTGAGCCTTGGAGCCATCAGGCGCACTGGATGAACTTTGTCTGAAGTTTACTTTTGATGTGGGTGTTGTGATGGGATAACTTATGAGAGATTTACTGTATTTCTCATGTAAAAGTACACACGGCAATACATTTCTATTCTGAGTATTAGGAGTAAAATGGAAGACTTCTTACATGACATGAGTGTTAGTCTGGTGGCAAACAGTGAGGAAGATAACTGTAAACTGCAGGACAATATCAACGGGCTGGTCAGGCGGGCAAAGCATTGGAAAATGTAATTCTACTCATAAAAAAGATGAGGTAATTTTCTTGGGGAGTGCTAACAAAGCAAGGGATTACTGTAGGAATGGTAAGACATTTGGAAAGTGACAGGCCTTGGAGTACATATCAAAAGATCGCTAAGGATAACAGGAATGGCAGATAAGATGCTTAAGAAGGCACATGAGATACTTTTCTGAAGAAAGGTCCCAACCCGAAATGTCTACATTCCTGCTCCTCTGATGCTGCCTGGTCTGCTGTGTTCATCCAGCTCTACACTGTGTTATCTCTACATATGAGATACTTGCCTTTCCAAGTAAAGGCTTTGAATACAGGACTATAGAGGTTATTTTGAACTGTATAAAGCATCATCTTGGTCACAACTGGAGAACTGTACAGTTCTGGCCACCACATTATTGGAAGAATCTGCTTGGACTAGAGTAAGAGCAACAGAGATTATTTAAGGGTTCTGAGCTATGAGGAAATATAGGATAGATTGGGGTGTTTTCCTCAGAGCAGAGAATGTTGAGAAGGGACCAGCTAGAGGTGTATATGATTATGAGGAAGACAGACAAAGTGAATTGGAAGGCACTTTGCAATTAGTACAAAAGTCAACAGCCAGGGAGTACAGCTTTGGTGTAGGAGGGGAAACCTAAGAGGAGAATGCAAGAGATTATTTTCATTCAAAGGCTGGTGGGCGTGTGGAGCTCATTGCTGGAAAAGGTAGTTGAGTTAGAAACTCTCATAACAATTAGGCAGTGTTTAGATACTTCCCTGTATGGCTCTTGGTCAAAACATGGAAAAATGGGATTCATGTGAACAAATGTTTGTTGACTGATCATCATCATAGAATCCCCATAGTGTTAGAACAGGCGCTTTGGTCCAACAAGCTCACACTGATCCTCAGAGCATCCCAACCAGACCCATATTCCATCTAATCTACATATTCCTGAACACTACGGGCAATTTAGCATGGACAATCCACCCAGTCTGCATATTGTTGGAGTCTGGGAGAAAACCAGAGCCAACCCACGCAGATACAGGGAGAATGTGCAAACTCCACACAGACTTTGCCCGAGGGTGGAATCGAACCCAGGGCCCTGGGCACTGTGAGGCAGCTGTGGTAATCACTGATCCACCATGCCATCCATATCAAGCCTGTGTTCAGTTCCACCCTCGGGCGACTGTCTGTGTAGAGGTCGTACTTTCTCCCTGTGTCTGTGTGGGTTTGCTCTGATTTTCTCCCACACCCCAAAGGTATGCAGGCTAGGTGGATTGGCTACACTAAATTGCCCATAGTGTTCAGGAATATGTACATTAGATGGAGTATGGGTCTGGTTGGGATGCTCTGAGGGTCAGTGTGGGCTTGTTGGGCCGAAGGGCCTGCTCCTACACTGTAGGGGTTTTATGATCTATGACAGGTATAAACTCAATTGGTCAAACAGCCTTTTTCTGTTTGATATATATTTATGAGTCTTTGAGAGTCTTTGGGCAGATACTTTCCAACAATCCAGTGAATGGAAGAACTAATATGTAGGAAAATTTTAGAGAAATATAAAAATACCAGTGTGCTGATAGAAAGGGATTACAACTTCCTCAATGTTAGCTGGGTAGTCAAGTCAAACAGAATTCTTTCAATGCATGCAGGGAAGCGTTTTTAGCCACTATGTAGAATGTCCTACAATAAAAGAGGGTGGTCCTGTATTTAATTCTACTTAACAAAACTGAGCAGGTGGTTAAAGTATCAATGAGGAGCAGTTTGGGGGCAGCGATCATAATTCCCTTAGATTCAAGTTTGTTTTGGACAGTGACAAAGATGAACTGGAAATCAATGGCCTAAACTGGAAGGAGGCTGATATTAATAAGATCAAGCATGATTTGGCCAGTGTGACTGGGAGCAGATACTTTGAGATAAATCTATACAATAGTGGTAGGACACATCCAAGAAGGAAAAAGGGAGAGTATAGGGCCAATATTTTCCAATAAAGGTTAAGGATGAGGGCAACAAAACCAATGAATACTAGATATTGAGGGACAGAAGGGATTGGGTAAAGAGAAGGCAGGTTTTGGAAGATTCTAAGGGTTGAAATTTGCAGGAGCCCTAGAGAAAGCTTAGAAAGGAAATTAGGAGGGCAAAAGGGGGACATGAAAGAATAATAGCAGGTAAGATAAAGGAACCACAAGTACATTAAGGGTAAAAGTTTGATGGAGAGAAAAGAGCATATTAAAGATGATCATGGTAATTTGTGCAAGGGCCCAAAAGGTATAGGTGGGATTCTAAACAGATACTTTCTGTTGGTGTTTAGACTCTCAAAGACTCACAAGAGTGAGATAATATGGGTATAGAAATCATGGAGAAGGCTGTAATCTCTTCAGATAAACTAGCGTAGACGGAGAGGAAGTTCTGTCCGGTCTGGCAGGCTTAAATGTAGATAAACCTCCAGGCACAGATGAAACGTATCTCAGATCATTGAGTGAGGCAAGGGAGAAATTAACAGGGATGCTTGGTGCAATTTTCAATTTCTCTCTGGCCGCAGGAAATGTGCTAGAGGACTGCAGGACAGCCAGTTTGGTATTTAATTAGATAGGAAACACAAGAGATAAACCAAGAAACAACAGGCCAATTTAATGCTAGATAAGGTTATTGTCATTAAACTGATGAACACACAATAGCCCCTCACTTTTTCTGAATGGTTCGCATGTCCCTTCATCGAGGAACTGCCTCCTCTCTTTCAAACATTCCACTATCAGCAACTCTCTCCTCAAAAAGGACTGACTCATCTTTAACTGGAAACTATTCATTTTCATTTTTCTTTTGCTCTTCAATGCCTCTGAATATGTTTCCAGTCTCTAAACACTAGTTTAGATTTCCCAGAGCTCCATTACATTTGTGAGTGTGTAAAATAGGTGATCAGATAAACAACTCTACACTGACCTGAGCTGTTCCCCGATTACAATGAGTGGCCAATTCAGTGGCTAATCTGTCCAGCCTTGGACCAATTGAAGCATAGAAGATAGGAGTCAGATTATGTCATTTGGTTTTTTGACCTTACTCTATCATTGTTAGAACCCATTTTCTGGGAGGCAGAGGAAGGGTGTGGTTGGTGAAGGGCAGGGTGTTGGGTGATGTGTGATTGATGAGAGCCCCTGTGGCCACTGGGGGGACTCACAGTGAGATTGCACCTTCTTTTTATGGTTTCCAGATCTCAATATCCAACCTTTCACAATGCGTTACTTCCGCTTGGATACATAAACCCTCCTCAAATGAAAATTCCAACTTACCTGAAAGTCCAGTGTCCACAGATTTTCTCAATATAATCCCAGCAGTGGCCATTAATGGGTTCTGGAGCTATTGAGACTATTCAGCTGTCAGCCAACTGGATTAGCTGATGCTTCATAGGACGTCCTGCCAAAGATCCAGGTTCTTCAGTTTCCACAGTTATTATTGATGAATGGCAGCAGTTTTTCTGTTAAAAATGGGTCAGCACAAGACAGCCTTCTCTATGGGGTAAGTGGCCAACATATTCTCACCCACCGAAATTCACTCCAAGCTTTGAAACTCTCCAAACAGGCTTACCCCTCTGTACCAGAAGTTTCTAAAAAAAGCCGCAAAAGGTATTGTACTCAACTGTGTCTCAGGAAAATCATACCCATCTTGTCTTTGGAGGCCAATCTGCAAATTCTGACATTGTTCACCTGACAATTCTACTCAAATGCTTCAATAAAATCACCCAGATGAGTGGAACGGCTCTCTCCTGGTTCTAACCTTATAGAACATAGAACATTACAGCACAGTTCAGGCCCTTCGGCCCTCGATATTGTGCCGACCTGTCATACCGATCTCAAGCCCATCTAGCCTACACTATTCCATGTACATCCATATGCTTCTCCAATGATGACTTAAATGTACCTAAAGTTGGCGAATCTACTACCGTTGCAGGCAAAGCGTTCCATTCCCTTACTACTCTCTGAGTAAAGAAACTACCTCTGACATCTGTCCTATATCTTTCACCCCTCAATTTAAAGCTATGCCCCCTCATGCTCGCCGTCACCATCCTAGGAAAAAGGCTTTCCCTATCCACCCTATCTAACCCTCTGATTATTTTATATGTTTCAATTAAGTCACCCCTCAACCTCCTTCTCTCTCATGAAAACAGCCTCAAGTCCCTCAGCCTTTCCTCGTAAGACCTTCCCTCAATACCAGGCAACATCCTAGTAAGTCTCCTCTGCACCCTTTCCAAAGCTTCCACATCCTTCTTATAATGCGGTGACCAGAACTGTACGCAATACTGCAAGTGCGGCCGCACCAGAGTTTTGTACAGCAGCAGCATAACCTCTTGGTTCCGGAACTCGACCCCCTATTAATAAAAGCTAAAACACTGTATGCCTTCTTAACAGCCCTGTCAACCTCTGTGGCAACTTTCAAGGATCTGTGTAGATGGACACCGAGATCTCTCTGCTCATCTACACTACCAAGAATCTTACCATTAGCCCTGTACTTTGCCTTCTGGTTACTCCTACCAAAGTGCATCACCTCACACTTGTCTGCATTAAAATCCTCTCAGCCCAGCTCTGCAACTTATCTATGCCTCTCTGCAACCTACAGCATCCTTTGTCACTATCCACAACTCCACCGACCTTAGTGTTGTCTGCCAATTTACTAACCCATCCTTCTATGCCCTCATCCAGGTCATTTATAAAAATGACAAACAGCAGTGGACCCAACACCGACCCTTGTGGTACACCACTAGTAACTGGTCTCCAGGATGAACATTTCCCATCAACTGCCACCCTCTGTCTTCTTTCAGCAAGCCAATTTCCGATCCAAACTGCTATATCTCCCACAATTCCATTCCTCTGCATTTTGTACAATAGCCTACTGTGGGGAACATTATCGAACACCTTGCTGAAATCCATATACACCACGTCAACCGGTTTACTCTCAATCTGTGTTTTATCAGAGCTATGGAAATATTTTTAGTGCAGAGTTGCTGTTCTCCTGTGCAGTTGTTGTAGAGTTAGGATCTCCTGAGGATTGATCTATTCACCGCAAATTTTTCTCATTGGCATGTTTCCTCTCAACAATGTCATCATAAAGCACAGCACCAGCTCCCACATGGGCATTGACAATACCTAGTTTGATTTCACAAACACCTCTGTCAATTCTTCTACAGTCTCCAACTCATTATATTGTTTAGTGCACACCCAGTATTAACAGGCATGTTGCAGATTAGAATGACGGCCAGGTGATTCTCATTGTCCATTGTACCCTGAAGGTGGCAATGCAAGTCAGTAGGGTGGTCAAGAAGGCATGCAGCATTGCTTTCATTCATCGGACGGGGTATTGAGTACAAGAGTTGGCATGTCATGTTACAGTTGTATTGGAATTTGGTTCGACTACATATGCATATATCTGGTCGTCACATTACCAAAATGATGTGGATGCTTTAAGGAGGGTGCAGATGAAATTCACCAGGATGTTGCCTGGAATGGAGGGCGCTAGCTATGAAGAGAGGTTGAGTAGATTAGGATTATTTACATTAGAAAGACGAAGGTTAAGGGGGGACCTGATTGAGATCTACAAAATCATGAGCGATGTAGACAGGGTGGATAGCAAGCAGCTTTTTCCTGGAGTTGGGGCCTCAATTACTAGGGGTCACAATTTCAAGGTGAGAGGGAAAATGTTTATGGGAGATATGCATGGAAAGTTCTTTATACAGAGGGTGATGGGTGCCTGGAACACTTTACCAATGGAGGTAGTAGAGGCAGGCACAATAGCATCATTTAAGATGTATCTGGACAGATAAATGAATGGACAGGGAGCAGAGGGATACAGATCCTTGGAAAATAGATGACAGGTTTAGATAGAGGATCTGGATTGGTGCAGGCTTGTAGCGCCGAAGGACCTGTTCCTGTGCTGTAAATTTCTTTGTTCTTTGACTATGAGATCCTTGATTAGGGTTGTTATCCAGGGCCAATCAGGGAGACTTGGCTGACAGATATAAACAGGAGATTCAGAAGGTGTCATCAATCTAGAGACTGGCTCTGAGCTGGGTGGTCAGGGCCCATATATTGTGCACATGTGACAAAAGGGAAACTTGGTGTGAGATTCCTGAGAATGCATTGGACTGTTAGCAATCTCCGTCTTTCACTTGATCACGAGATGAGTTTGATACCGCTTTTAAGCCTGCTTATTCTCACATCCAGCACATTATTGGACACTAATTCAGCCTAAGCTCATCTCCTGCTGAAACCATCATTTGTGTGCTTTTTTAAAAACTTTAAATTTCTTTATGTCAACATAGTCTGGGTTGACCACCCACTTGCTCCCTTTGTAAGCTTGATGCTATTCCAATCTCTGCTGCTCTTGTTTAAGCTCACGCCAATTTCCATTCACCCATCATTCCTGTGCTCCATGATCTCCACTGGTTTCAACAAGGAATTCCTCAATTTTGATGTCCTCATCTTCTTCTAAGTCTCTCCTTCGACTTATTTCTCCCTAATCTGTCACCTCGTCCAATCCCACAATCACCTAAGATATCTGTGATCTTCTGATTTTGGCCTCTTATGTAAAGATAAATTCATCACAGACTAAACAGACCACAGAGTGCTCTGTCTCATGGAGAGCTGGTCATGGTTAAACTGAGGGTCACCACTTCACAGATGAGGGAGAGGTTAAGAAGGAGATTCTGTCATGGTAACTTCAGCTGGTGCAGGAATTGAACTATTCATGTCACTCTGCTATCCACCCAACTGAGACAACCAAATCCCTTCTGAGCCCTTAAATAATCTGCGTTGATTGCTCTCACCTTAGAATCTGTAAATTCAGCTACGAAGATCTAAACTTCGTAATGATCAACCCTAAACTTTATACCTTTATCCATCCAATTTCTGCTTTAACACATTCCTTAAAGTTTACCTTTGTAACTAAACTTTTGGTGATCTCTTCTAATATTTCATTATGTTGTTCAGTGCCAAGTGTTGTTTTATCACACTCCTGTAAAGTGAATTGGAATGTTATTACATGAAAAGCTCTAAGTAACACAGATTCTTGTTGGTTTTGTGTTAATATACTGATACTGACAGATAAAAAGGAATTATGTACAGAAATATTCAATTAAGCAGCTTGCTTTCATTTTAAATTTCTTTCTTAATTTTTTTAAACCATTTTTCCCCTTATTCATTGTCTGTGGGCTTCACTGGTTAGACCCATGTCTAATGCCCAGATAGCATTTAGGATTCATAGAATCCCGACTGTGTGGAAATGGGCCATTCAGCCCATCATGCCCACACTGACCCTCTGAAGGGCATCCCACACAGTCCCACCTCCCTACCCTATCCATGAAACCCTACATTTCCCATGGCCAATCCATCTAGCCTGCACATCCCTGGGAACTATGGGGCAATTTAACACAGCCAATCTACCAATCCTGCACATTCTTGGACTGGGGGAGGAAACCAGAGCACCTGGAGGAAACCTCAACAGACAAGGGGAGAATATGTGAACTCTACACAGACAGTCACCCAAGGGTGAAATCAAACGCAGGTCTCTGGCACTGTGAGGCAGCAGTGCTAACCACTGAGTCACCACGCCACTGGATTCAATCACATTTCACTGGATCTCAGACTATGCAAAGTTGGCAGATTTCCTTACCGAAAGGCCTTCAATCACGATAATCTTTTCATTGAATTCTAATTTCAGCATTTGTCACAGTTCAATGTGAATCAATGGTCCCAGATCATTAATGAATACATTGAATGGTAGAAATCTGAAACAAGCACAGAAAATGCAATGATACCAAATGGGTCTGGCAGCATCTTTGGAGAGAGAAATAGTTAACATTGTGAGTTCGTTGAAACTGTTCTTCAGAACCGAAAGGCGTTAGAAAACGTTATATTGACATTTTTGACAGAGGCAAAGGAGAAGACAGCTGATGGTATACAGGGCCAGTACAAAAGACAAAGGGGCTGTAAATGGAGGTGAAAGAGGAAAAGAGACATAACATAGAACATAGAACATAGAACATTACAGCACACTGCAGGCCCTTCGGCCCTCGATGTTGTGCCGATCTGTCATACTGATCTCAAGCCCATCTAACCTACACTATTCCATGTACGTCCATATGCTTGTCCAATGACAACTTAAATGTACCTAAAGTTGGCAAATCTACGACCATTGCAGGCAAAGCGTTCCATTCCCTTACTACTCTCTGAGTAAAGAAACTACATCTGACATCTGTCCTATATCTTTCACCCCTCAATTTAAAGCTATGCTCCCTCGTGCTCGCCGTCACCATCCTAGGAAAAAGGCTCTCCCTATCCACCCTATCTAACCCTCTGCTTATTTTATATGTTTCAATTAAGTCACCTCCCAACCTTCTTCTCTCTCATGAAAACAACGTCAAGTCCCTCAGCCTTCCCTCGTAAGACCTTCCCTCCATACCAGGCAACATCCTAGTAAATCTCCTCTGCACCCTTTCCAAAGCTTCCACATCCTTCTTATAATGTGGTGACCAGAACTGTACGCAATACTCCAAGTCGGCCGCACCAGAGGTTTGGACAGCTGCAGCATAACCTCTTGGTTCTGGAACTCGATCCCTCTATTAATAAAAGCTAAAACACTGCATGCCTTCTTAACAACCCTCTCAACCTGGATGGCAACTTTCAAGGATCTGTGTACATGGACACCAAGTTCTCTCTGCTCATCTACACTACCAAGAATCTTACCATTAGCCCTGTACTTTGCCTTCTGGTTACTCCTACCAAAGTGCATCACCTCACACTGTCTGCATTAAAATCCTCTCAGCCCAGCTCTGCAACTTATCTATGCCTCTCTGCAACCTACAGCATCCTTTGTCACTATCCACAACTCCACCGACATTAATGCCGTCTGCAAATGTCCTAACCCATCCTTCTACGCCCTCATCCAGGTCATTTATTAAAATGACAAACAGCAGTGGACCCAACACCGACCCTTATGGTACACCACTAGTAACCGGTCTCCAAGATGAACATTTCCCATCAACTACCACCCTCTGTCTTCGTTCAGCAAGCCAATTTCCGATCCAAACTGCTATATCGCCCACAATTCCGTTCCTCCGCATTTTGCACAATAGCCTACTGTGGGGAACCTTATCGAACACCTTGCTGAAATCCATACACACCACATCAACCGGCTTACTCTCATCTACCTGTTTAGTCACCTTCTCAAAGAACTCAATGAGGTTTGTGAGGCACGACCTTCCCTTCACAAAACCATGCTGACTATCCCTAATCAATTTATTCTTTTCTAGATGATTATAAATCCTATAACCTTTTCCAACATTTTACCAACAACTGAGGTAAGGCTCACTGGTCTATAAAACATGGGCGTAAATCAAGGTGTGGGAGGGAGAATGTGTCCTTTGTACTTAGACTAAAGTAAACAAAATGTAAACCAGACGAGATAGTTAGAACTGACGATTCTAGAGTCAGAGGCAACACAGTATGGAGCTGGAGGAACACAGCAGACCAGGCAGCATCAGGGGAGCAGGAAAGTTTCGGGTTGAGATCCTTCTTCAGAAATGTGGGAGGGGAAAAGAGAGCTGGGATGGGATGGTGATGATGATAGGTGAGTGCAGGTTGGGAGTGGGGTGGTTGGTCAGTGAGGTGGGAGGAGTGGTGGTAGCAGGCACCTATCCCTACACCTCCTCCCTCACCTTCATCCAAGGCATCAAACAAACCTTCCACATCAGACAGGTGTTCACCTGCACATCCATCAATGTGGTCATTTTCATCTGCTGCTCCCAGTGTGGCCTCCTCTACATCAGGGAGACTAAGCGGAGGCTCGGAGATCGCTTTGTAGAGAACCTGCACTCTGCTCATAACAAACGACAACACCTCCCAGTCATGAACCACCACAACGTCCCCGCCCACCCCCTGGGTGACATGTCCATCCTGGGCCTCCTCCAGTGTCACAACGACACCACCTGAAAATTGGAGGAGCAGCACGTCATATTCTGCCTTGGGAGCCAACAACCCGATGGTCTCAATTTGGATTTTACCAGTTTCAAAATCTCCCTGCCCCCAGCCTCATCCCATGACCAACCCTCCTCTTATCCTGCCTCCTTGACCTGACACAACTTGTCCATCTTCTCTCCAACCTATCTGCTCTTCCCACCTCACCTACCAATCCTCACCACTCCCTAGCTGCACTCACCTTTAACCATCCCACCTACCTTCCCCAGCCCCACCCCTCCTCTCTGTATTTATTTCTGCTCTCCCTTTCTCTCTCCCTGATTTCTGAAGAAGGGTCCCAAGCCGAAATGTTAACTTTCCTGCTCCTCTGATGCTGTCTGGCCTGCCGTGTTCCTCCAACTCCACACTGTGTTATCCCAAACTAGACAAGGCTGTGCAGAGGAAGGGCAGAAGAGAATTTAAGAAAAAACAGAAAATAAACATGGTTTATATTTTGAAGTTATGGAATTCAATGTTGAGACTGTGAGGATGTAAAGTGCTCAAATAAAAAATGACATTTTGTTCCTCAAACTTGTGAGGAACGTTGTAACAGGAGTAGGCCATTCAGCCCCTCAAGCCTTTTCCACCATTCAATGAGATCATGGCTGGCCTGTGGCATAACTTCATATTCCTGTCTTCGGCCCAAATCCCTCTGCTTAACAAAAATCGTGCTTCATCGTAACATTGCAGCAGGCCCAGGATAGAAAAGTTATCATGAGGGCAAGCTGGTTTATTAAAAATGCAGGAAACTGGGAGGTCATTCCTCTGGACAGAACAGAGGCGTTCGACAAAGGAATCACCCCGTGTATGTTTGGTCTCACCAGTGTAAAGAAGACTGCAATGTAAACAAAAGACAGCAATAAGCTCATGAGGACAACAATAGGCTGTGCAATGTGTCTGCCAGGGAAATCCTGTTTGTGGATTTTGGGAAGGAGCAAGAAGTGAGCTTTGCAGGATTGGCAGACCATGGATGTGGAATCCGTGGAGTGGAGATTTCCAACAGAGGTGAGGTGAGTAACAGACCTGGAAACATCAGCCCGATGTTAAGTGGCCGGGACATAGACCAGGGAGAGAAGGGAAGAAATATCTGAAAGCTGGTCCTCAGCTTGTGCTGTGGAGAGATCAACATACCAGATGACAACAACTACCCCATTAGCAAAGCTATCAATGACAAGATCAAGGTTGGACCTAAGGGAACAGTGTGCAGCAAGCTCAGAAGGGAGACAGGTTTTGAGTAGGTGATGGGAACAGAGAAACCAAGGTTCAGCACTACTCAATGAAGAGATCACATGCAGGCAAAAAGCACAAGGTTAGGGTCTGGGTGGGGTTGGGGGGAGGTATTAGAGACGGGTGAAAGGGTTTTTGGGGGCAGGAAGAAGGTTCATGTCGAAAGAAGTGGGCAAAGTGGCAAAGACAACAGAAAAAGAGCTCAATGTCATGAAATGTATTGAGGTGGGAATGTAATGGGATAGAGCTAAGACCTATATTGAGCACAGTTCACGGTCCTCCTCTGCCTCTGTCAAAAGTACAAAAAAAAATTCCAACACCTTTCAATTATACTGGGCTGGAAACATGAATTCTGTTCCTCTCTTCACAGACACTCCCAGATCTGCTAAGTTTCTCCAGCACATTTTATGTTTGATCATAGTCTAGCCTAGTGACATGAATATTACACAACCACCTCCCTCTTTTAAACAAAAATCCATTAAATAAAGGAATGAGGATTGAATTACAAAATGATATAAAATAAAAGGAACACATCACACCCATCATGCCTGCTCATCAGAAAAAAAATATTCAGTTGTCTGACTCTACCAGCATTGGAGGCTTCTCCACTTCAAGTGTTTATCCAATTCCATTTTGAAAGGTGCTGTTGCGCCTGCTTCGTACCAGCCATTGGAAGCAGATCCTCCACATTTAATCCATCAAAACTCCTCATAACTTTAAACAGCTCTTTCGAATCACCTCCAAACCTTCTCTCCCTCTGTCTCTACCTCTTTCCATCTAACTGAAGCCCCTCACATCCCATTGCTTCTTTGGTTGAGGCTACCAGACAAATTGTCACCAAGTTATTTTTCTTTAAACAAAGCCTATTGATGAACATTCTGCAGCTGAGGCAGATGATGGCCTAGTGGTATTATCACTGGACCGTTAATCCAAAGACGCAGATAATGTTCTGGGGACCCGGCTTTGAATCCCGCCATGGCAGGTGGTAGAATTTGAAATCAATAAATATCTGGAATTAAAAATCTATTGATAATTGTGAGCCCATTGTAGATTGGCAGAAAATCCCTTCTGGTTCATGGAAGGAAACTGCCATCCTTACCTAGCCTGGCCTACATGTGACTCCACACCCACAGCAATGTGATTGACTCTTAACTGTCACCTTGGCAATTAGGGATGCACAATAAATGCTGCCTGGCCAGTGACACACTCATCCTGTGAATGAATAATAAAAAAGAAGCTGAAGCAGCCCCGGCTGTGTCCTGTGCTATCCATCGTGCCCGAACTCCGGAGATATTTCCCACATGCAAGACAACATTTTGTCCCTCTGCCACTTGTTAACTTCTGTTGGGAAGAGCCATGAAACAGTTGGCCTAGAGACCTGCCATCTGCTCTGCGCACCTGCACATCAGACATTGCGTCCTCTGAGACTGATGATAGTGACACACTTACTGATAACTGCAAGGCTGTGCTAGCTTCGCAGCCACTGGAAGAGATGTCCCATCATTATTTGTTGCCAGGCTGATGGAGATTCAATGATGGTCCCCAATCAAATAGAGGTGACTAAAGCAAATCATATTGCATGTAGTCAGGTAGCTCTTTCTCAGTCTGTCTCTGAAAACAGCATGAACAACTTACATTTGTAAGGTACAGTTAATGCTATAAAATGATGCTTCACGGCAGTGTAATTAGATAAAATATAACTAAGAACTTGCAGGATATATCAGGACAGTTGACTGAAAATGTGTTCAAAGAAGTAGGCTTTAAACAGAAAACAAAGAATAAAGGACAGCACAGAACAGCAACAGACCCCCTTCAGCCCACCAAGTCGGCGCTGACACATTATGCCTATCTAAACTAAAAATCTTTTCCCTCTATGCAGAACATGTCCCTCTATTCCCTACCTATTCACGCATCTGTCAAGGTGCCTCTTAAACACTGCTCTTGTATCTGCCTCCACAGCCTCCTCTGGCAGCTCATTCCAGGCGCTTAGTAACCTCAGTACAAAAAAGCACTTGTCTCCCATGTCTCATTTAAGCTTACCCCCTTCTAAGTTAAACTAGTGAAGCTGAGTGATTGACATTTCTACCCTGGGGAGAAAGACTCTGACTATCCCTTCTATCCATGCCTCTCATAATTTTGCAAACTTCTATCACATTAACTCATAGCCTCACACATTTGAGTGAAAATAATCCAAGTTTGTTCAATCTTTCCTCAGACCTAATACCATCCAAACCAGGCAACATTCTGGTCAACTTCTTCCATACCCTCTCCAATGGCTCCACATCCTTTCGGTAGCGTGTCTGTTAAATGAGGGTGGAGGGGCAGAGATGTCTGGTGAAGAAATTCCAAAGGCTTGCGCCCAGGCACTTGAAAGCATGGTCACTGCTGAGTAAAGCATCAATTATATCTTTACTGTAAGTATAGCTGTCGAGCACATGTGAAAGGCAATTTGCCACAGTGACTTCAGATCACATGGGACTGGGGCTTGAGTCAGGAAGCTGTAAGCTCATCCTCTTGAACCATGCCTTCGTTTGAGAAAGTCTGATATTATTCCTGCACTTCAGTGTAGGTCGCACTGTATTATACCTGCCAACAGTGAAATGATTAAAATCAGAGCTGTAAAAGACAGCAGAATTAGAGCAAATCTAAGATCTTACAAGAGTGTCAGAGGCTGAAGGGTGACCTGACAGAAGCATGTAAAATAAAAAGGGGCATGATTAGGGTAGATATTTAGAGTATTTTTCCCAGGGTGGAAATGACAAATACTGGGGGCATACATTTTGAAGTGAGAGGAGAAAATATTTAATTGAGATGTGTGAGGCAAATTTTCTCTGCAGAAGGTGGTAAGTGTGTGGAATGCACTGCCAGGGGAGGTGCTGGAAAGAGAATCACAGCAAGTACATCATCATGAGGTTGACAGAGTATTTGTCCTGAGCAGGAGCCCAGCTTCTCCAACCACTTTTCTTTTCTCTGTTTTTTTTTGTTTCAACTTACCTCTCGTCCTGAGCTTGGACGGCATCCACAGCAGTGAGGGATCTGAGTGTGGACCTCATGGCAGTGGCGAGGAACAGGAGTTTCCATCTGGCCCATTGAACCTGTTCTGCTAATCAATAAGATTGTGACTGATCTTCTCATAGACTCAGCTCCACTTACCTGCCTGCTCACCATAGCCCTTAATTCCTTTACTGTTCAAAAATCTATTTATCTTTTGCCTTAAAAAATTCAACAAGGTAATTTCAACTGCTTCAGTGGACAGGGAATTCTACTGATTCACAACCCTTTCAGTTAAGAAATTCGTCTTCAACTCAGCCCTCAATCTGCTTTCCCTTACTTTGAGGCTATGCCCCCCTAGTTCTAATTTCACCAGCCAGTGGAAACAACCTCCCTGCTTCTATCTTATCTATTCCCTTCATAATTTTATGTTTCTATAAGAAAAGTATGTTTCTATAAGAGCCCCCTTCATTCTTCTAAATTCCAAAGAGCATAGTTCCAGTCAACTCAATCTTTCCTCATAGGCCAACCCTTTCAACTCAGGAATCAACCTAGTGAATCTCTTTTGCACCCACTCCAGTGCCAGTACACCGTTTCTCAAGTAAAGAGAACAAAACCGTACACAGTAATCCAGGTGTGGCCTCACCGGAATCCTATACAGCTGCAGCAGGATGCTGAGAGATCATTTTGCCTCATGCAGAAATCAAGAAAGAGGGCAAGTCAAGAACTCAGGGAGGACTGGGTTTCAAAATGAGCTGTGGCCAAGTGGCCAATGCACTAAGCAATTAGGCCCAAGATAAAAATGACGAAACAGTTTCTGCAAGCAAGGCCTGATGGAATGCAAAGAGGTGAATGTTACCACAGGTCAAAAGCAACAGGGATCAGCCCAGGCCTGTATTGCATATCAAACATAGGTACTTGACCTGAACAACGAGAGCGTCATTATGACTCAAAACTCATTAAGTACTCAGCCAGAACAAAAGGGAGAGGCATGATGTTTGTGAACTCCCCAGTTTCATCTAGAACCATGGCAACATGGAGTTAGCAAATCTTGGAAAGTGGGTGTGTACATGCATGATGACCTGGCCGAACTCCATCAGTGTGCTGTGACCCCAGCCCTGTGTCCTCATTGGCTGATATCAGAGAAGATTCCAGAAGGGCTCAAAAGGGAATACAGAGAAGGAACACCTTGTGGCCTTGTTCCCTTTGTGAGGACTTGCTGGTGAAGACTCTGTGAGAAGCTCATCTTGGTGGCAGGAAGATCCTCAGTGACCAGTTGACAGAGCTCAATGAGTTAAAGCTAGTACCCCAATCAAGTTCACCACAGTAGATAGTATATATTTTTTTTTCTGGCAGTCAGCTTAGTTTCTGGAGAAGTTAGCTCAATTTTTTGTGTAAGGGTAATTTCTTTAATGTATGAAGTTTGAGCTGCAGTCATTGTCTGTTTTATAAAGTAGGAGCCCCTGGGTGAGAGCATTTTGAGTAATATAGTTCAGAGTGCCTGTAGAGGATATTTCACAGGCAATAAAGGGATGATCTGATCAAAATTTCAAGATATTAACAAGAAAAGACAAGGCAGATGAAGACAAATTATTTCTACTCGTTGGGGTTTCCAGAACTAGCGGAAAAATTAGGGTCAAATCATTCAAAAGAGAAGTTAGGAAGAATTTCTGCCCACAAAGCGTGGTGGAGGTTTTGGAACTCTCATTCTCAAATGGCATAGGAAACTAAATCAGTGCTAATTTTAAATGTCGGATAGATATGGTTTTTGTGAAACAAAGGTATTAAGGGATATGGGCTGTCGGCAGGTATATGGCTTGGAGTCCCAGATCAACCAGGATTTCATTGAATGGTGGGGCAGGCTTGAGGGGCTGAAGGGCCAATTCCTGTCACAGTGTTTCTAAACTAAAGCATATTATATTTAAGACAGAGATGAGGAGGCATTTAGTTTCCTGGAGAGGCATAATTCCCTAGAAATGTTTCGCACAGAGAGCAATGGGAGGTTGCATCATTGAATATAGCTAAGGCTGAGTGAAACAGATTTTTGATCTCCAACAAGGATTTGTGGGAGGAAAGTAGACATCAGGCCATGTTTGGATCAGCCATGATTCTACCAACTGCCAGAGCAGGATTCAATGAGCTGAAAGGCATCCTTTTGCTGTGAATAAGATCATATGGCATTTTGCATTCTCCTTGGAATTCCTGGCCAATATTCATTCCTCACTTAGTATTGTTGGAACACATTATTTTATCATTAGCACATTGCCTGTCTCCAGGAACATTATGTAAATGGACTCTGTTTTTCCTACATTACAGCAATGAAGATGCTTCATTAACTGAGCGGCACACTGGGGAGTCTTGATTTGACAAAAGGAGCTCTAAAATACACTCTCAGTTCTTTTTTTTGCTTATTTCTCAAATACCTCTCTTCCTCACAGGGAAAAATAACAAGCGCAGCTGGAGGGAAAAGCCTCTAAAATGACAATCTTTTGCATTCTGGTTATGGCAGCTTAATTTACAGCTTCTAATAAGGCATAAGTAGAACATGCTGAGCTATAGAACAATACAGAGACCAGATCGTCAATCACATCGGTGACAGGTTTGACACCTGAATGCAAACAAAACTACTCATATAAAAAGTCATCAACCTGTGGTATTAACTTTCCTAATTCACCCTCCTGTTGATGCTGTGCCTGACTCGATGAATATTTCTCGCATCTTCTGAGGTTATTTCAGATTTCCAGCACCCACAATGCTTTATTTTTAGTCTAAAAGGGCAAATTGCGAAAAAAAGGCAAACCTAAGCATCTCAAAATGACACTTGCTTTCAAAACAACAATTTCCACAACCCCTCCATGTCCTCTCCCTTCTTTTCATTGTAACATCCACCACAAGACAACCTTTTGAGATATCTGCGCTCTTTCAATTCTGCCCTCCTGCACACCCTCAATCTTAATGTGCAGCCATGTCTTTGGCTACTTGCAGTCCACCTTCTGAAATCTCCCCAACTCTCTCATCCTCCTTATCTCTCTTTCTTCTGATAAGACACTGTCAATTAAGTTCTCTCTCAGTGACAAAGTTTTATGTTACTTGTCCAAACATTTCCAAATATGAAAACAGAAATTGCTGGAAAAACTCATCAAGTCTGTGAAGTGAACATTTCATGTCCAGTGACCCTTCTTAATTTCCCGATATAGTTTTGATTTGTGAATTTGTATCCATTCATGCTCCTGTGAAGTGTCTTGAGATGATTATGTTAAAGTTAAGATATGAAAGTAAGCATATGCAGGGCCCAGATTTAAAATTTGCGGATGTCACTAAATTTGGGAGAATTGTGAACTGTAAGGGTGGCACTGTGGAACTACAAAAAGACAATGATAACCTGATGAATTGGGTAGACAGATGCTGGAGGCTCAATGCAGAGAATTGTGAGGTTATGGAAGGACATTGAAAGAAACAGTAAATATGGGCCGAGTAAAAGTCACAGTAAACGCCAAAAAGGACAGCAGGAACAATGAGATCTGGGTGTATGTGTGCACAAATCAATAAAAATGGAAAGACGAGTGCAGAAAGCAGTTGACGACACATTCCAAGATGGCATCAGTGGAACTCAGCAGAAAAAAATTGGTGTTGGCAGTGGTGGTAGTGATTGGGACCATGATGTTGGCAGCAAGTTGGGTGTGGCAACAGTGGAGGTGATGGCAGGCCTGGTGCTGGATGCATGGAGACAGGGGTTAGCCCCAGGCCCATGGCAAGTCAGAGGAGCCCATGGAATGCTGGCAGAGGCGATAGGAGCAATGATTGTTGCGAGCTATGACAAGAAAGAAATGTGAAGATAAGGTCTTTATTTTCGGTGTTTCAAGATGACAGCAGACAGTGGGATTCTAAACAACACTTCTAACTATTTGTAATACACACTACAGGAAAAGTCTATAATCAAAAAGAAATCTAAGCTATGAGAGTGATCTCAGCTTTACTAATAAGGGCATAGAGTAAAAGTGCAAAGAGGTGATGTGGAACTTGTACAAGACACTTGTTAAACATCAACTGGGGTATTGCGTAGAGTTGTGGAGTGGCACATCATAGGAAGGATGTGAATGCATTGGAGTGTGTGTGAAACAATTTGTCGGAGTGAGGAGCTTCAGTGATTGAAAAGGTTGGGGCTGCTTTCATTGAAGAGGAGGAGGCTTTGTGGAGATCTGATAGAGGTTTTCAAATTCCATGAGCAGGCTGGCAAAAGTAGTCAAGAAGAAGCTGTTGTTACTTGCAAAAGAGAAAAGAACAAGAAGGACATATATTGAAAGTGGTATGCAAAGGAAACAAGGGTGGTGTGAGAGTTTTTATTGTCACACGGTGAATATGGTGGAGGCATGTTTAATTAAGACGCCCAAGAGAAAGTTGGATGATTATTTTCATAGAAGTAGTATACAAGAATATAGGGAAAAAGCAGGAGATTGGCATGAAGTAACAGAACCGATGCAGACACATTGAGCTCAATAGTCATCTTTGCACCATAGTATTTATGTGAATCTGTGAAGTAGCTCTTGCTATTATTCTATTGATTGGATGTGACTTCAACATTGTACTTCCTTTAAAAGAGCAGTTAAGAATTCTGTACATGCTGTGATGATATTATGGCTCTGAGAGGAGTGTTTTATTTTGATTTTTTTTAATGAAGGAAGGTTGAGATAGAGGTCCTGAGCATTCTGTTCTGAGGCCAGTAAATTAAACAGCTTGTATGACCTCAGTTTTTATTTTAAAATTTTGAAAAATAGAAGCAGCCTGAATGGGTGGCATCAAGCTCACACCACAATACCATAATTTTGAGTCTTAACTTTCAACAATTTCTGGGGTCTTAAAGCTGGATGTAGAAGCTTTTATTCTTCACTCTACTATAGCTAAAAGCTGGGGCTCTCTTTCTGCTGTTGGAATTGCACATGAGATGATCTATTTTAGTGAATTTGCCTCTGCCAAGGGTGTGTTTATGGGATGTTACTATATTTGAACAGGTGATGTTTAGCAGCTAAATAATCCATTATTTTGTTAACTTTCCAACAGAATTAAAGCTATTCCATTTTTTCGTTCATTTGTTTGTATTTTAATTGTAGGGTAAAAATAAAGTTTGTTTTCCTTAAAGCATAACGTGCAACCAATCCAATCACCTCTGGAACACATCCCCTTGCACTAGCCTTTAAATAGGATTAAAATGATGGTCTAGGCTGCCTCCTTGGTATATTTGAAGAGGGTCTGGTCTGGTCCATAACAATATCCGAGAAAAACTTTGAAACACTGTTAGATCAATATCTCTGACCAATCTTCCTCCTCACAGCTGCTGTTTGGCACTGCTGTTTGAGACTCTAACTATTAACTCTTCAGGAATGTTGGGGATGTAAGGAGGTAAAAACACACAAAGAGGACAACAAGGGTGAGGGTTAGAACTGAGGCATGTTTACCTCATTGGTTTTAATAGAGTGAGCACAGACAGCCCACCTTATCTGGTCATATGCTGAAAGAACAGAAAGCAGATAACTGAGGTCCTGTAAGCTGGCACGGTTTAAGAGACAGATGTCGATGTCGGCCTATGGTTTTATTTGTCTTCAATGTGACTGATTTTACAATGGAGCAGCTGAAGAAACACTGGTCATGTCCACCACCTGCTCAAGCTGCTAAACAGCCATTTCAGGGTGTGAAACAGCATATTTCAACATAAATCTGCAATGTTCTGAGCAGGTTAACTCAAGGAATGGAACATTGGAGGCTGTGATTGACTTGTTTTGATGATCAGTTTCTGAAGGCTCAATTCCAACTTAAGTAACAAAGAAGCACACTTTAAAATGTTCTCCTCCCCCACACCAACCCTCCATTTCGGCAACATCCTGTCATTTTTTTTCTGAACTGCTTCCAGGTGAATAACATGTTTCTGAAAACAGGGTAACCAGAAGTGCATGCAGTACTCCGAGAGAGGTTTGCCAGTGTCCTGAACAACTTCATCTGTGGGAATGTGTGCTCGCTATTACTTACAGTTACACCTAGTAATAAATAAAAACTCTTGCTTTAATTTAAAACAACCTGTTTACATTGGTTCCTTGTAAAACCTCACTTCATTTTGATCTGGAAATAAACAGGAAAGAATCCTTTTTGATATTAAACTTGTTGTAACCAACTGAGGGGTTGTGTAAATAAGGAATGGGAGCCACTTTATCTCTCCTCACCCTTGGAGCATATCAATTTAGGACATTCTGTGTTGAATTGAAATGACCTGGGAAACAACGTATGGGAGACTTAACAACATTACCAAAAGAATCTGCTCGGAAAGCCTGCCCACTTCACGATAACCTCTAAAAACTGAGAACTTTGATCAAAAATAGAAAGCTGGACATTCGGCTCTTCTGTATGAGTGGAGAGCAACACAAGGAAGAATTAAATCCATTTTGCACCTTTCGCAGCTTGAGGTCCATCTGAATTGCAGCCATTTTTGTACAGTAGGGCTTGCAGGATGCTGATTTGTGTGCAAGAAGATCTCACCACACTCACAGATCAGACAGGCTGGGTTTGTGATGTTGGTTGAGAGGTAAATATTGGTGGCCAAAGAGAGGACCCTTCTCTGTCCATCTTTGAAACAGTGAAATGGGATCCATTATCTCTACAGGTGGATTGGGCCTAGTGGCTCTTTAATATCAGAGTTGAGAGATATCACTTCAAACACGATGGTATGCCTTCAGCACTGCACTGGAGTGGCAGCCTCAGTTTTTTGTGTGAAAATACTAAAATACTAAAGTGAGATTTGAACTCAGAACCAATTCCTTCCAACTAAGTAAAAACCAAAAGAACTGTGAACGTTGTAAATCAGGAACAAAAACAGAAGTTGCTAGAAAACCTCAGCAGCTCTGGCAGCGTCTGTAAAGGAAAAAAACAGAGTGAACGTTTTGGATCTGGTCGCCCTTTCTCAGAACTGGAATCTGAGGAAAGGTCACCAGACCTGAAACATTAACTCTGTTTTATTTTTCTTCACAGACCCTGCCAGACCCACTGAGCTTTTCCAGCAACTTCTGTTTTTGCTCCTTCCAACTAAGACAAGAAAGAATCTGGTCACTGCTGCAAATGGGAAACAAAACCTGAAGTCAATGTAATTTAAAATGAACAAGCCTAAGGTTATTTTCTTCGGACTCAAGCAAACTAGATCAGAACTACTTCTGCAATGTGAAAAATCAGGAACTGTAGACTTTTGTGATGTGATGTACCGGTAGGGTAGTTGAAACTGCTGCCAATCATTGCTCACTATGTGACAAAACGTGCTGTGTACCTCAAACGAGTAGACAGAATACTTTTATAATCCTACAGGCCTGATATAGCTAAGTAACCTCCCCTTGGTTATGGTTATGATATACAGTCTTGCCTTCAAATGAAGTAGAACTGGATTATTGTTTTAAACAATTCTTCTAAGTTTTTTCTTTACTCCTTCAGAGGCTTGGGTGTTATGAGCTTGTATTTGCGGTCCATCCCTCCGGCTCTTGAACTAAATGGGGGTGAGAAACATATTAGCCATGATCAAATGGCGGAGGAGATTCGATAGGCTGAAAGGCCTAATTCTGTTTTATACCTTATGATCTAATGGAATGATTTGCTAAGGCTTTTTCAGAGAACAATTAGCTCCTTTGCTGTGTATCTGGAGATTTCATCCCAAAGGAATGTTTTCTTTTTGTCATTCAGGGAAAATAGCTTTGCCAATGGACCAGCATGTATTACCCGTTTCTTAAAACACTCCTTAAGCATGTTAGTGAGCCAGGTGGGATTGTATGACAGCCAATGATAGCAGTCACCATCACAATTACTGAGATAACTTTACATTCTATATTTGGTTAATTCACTTCAAGCTCCAGCAGATATTGAAGTGGATTTTGAACAGATCTCCCTTGAAGCATTAGATACAGTCTCCAAATTGCTAGCTCAGTGACATTCCCACTATGGCACCCACATGAGAATAAGAACATACGAACTAGGAGCAGGGGTAGGCAATTCAATCTTCTGAGCCTGCGCTGCCATTTGATGCGAACATGGCTGATCTCATCTCAGTCTCAACTCCACTTTCCTGCTTACTTCTCATATCCCTTCAACCCATTGCTAATTAAAAACATGCCTACTCCTCCATAAATTTACTCAATGTCTCAGCCTCCTCCTCACTTGGGGGTAGAAAATTCCACAGATTCGTGACCTTTTGAGAGAAGTAATTCCTCCTCAACTCTGTTTGAAATCTGCTACCCCTTATTTTAGAACTATGACCTCACATTCTAGATTGCCAAACAAAGTGGAAACATCGGCTCTATGCCTATTTTAGTCAATTCCCTTTCACTTTACATATACATCAATTGGATCTCGTCTCTTCTTCTACATTCCAGAGAGAAGATGCCTAATCCATTCAACCTCTTCTCATAAGACAATTGGTTGCAACAGATAGAAGAGCATGAAATGAAGGATCAGTAGTTTTGAAATCCAGGTGCATAAATGATTAAAAGCTAATAGATAGTTCCAAAATATATTCAGAAAGGCAACTAGTATGGTAACCTGTCCCTTCAGGATTGTGGATTACAAATGTTTGAATATAGTTTACTAGGCCACGGAGTTCTGTTTAGACCCCATCTGAAGTCTTGACCTCAGTTTCTGGATAACAGATATCAGGGTCTATACAACGCCTTTGGAGAGGGCACAGTGTAGAGTCAGCAGGTGACACAAGAGCTTGGAGAATTCAACTGTTAAAGGCAGAGTGTATAAAAGTTGCTTGTGTTTGCTTGGGCTTAGGAGAATGAAAGACATTCTGATCACAATGTTGAAAATAGTACAATATTTTATGGTGGATTCATAGGAACACCGCCATCTGCAACCTCTCTTCCAAATCACTCACAATTCTGGCTTGGCAATATCTCGCTGTTGCTTCAGTGTCACTGGGTTAAAATCCTGAAATTGCCTCCCTAACAGCACTGGATCGACCTACAACACATGGACTGAAAAAAGGCAGGTCACCATCTCAAAGACAATTGGGGACAGGTGTGAAATGTTGGCCCAGGTAGTGGGAATCACTAAACAAAACCAAAGATTTCACTGCGCAGGTGGAAGCGAGAAACTGAAAATGCTGGAGAAACTCAGCAGGTCTGGCAGCAACTGAGGAGAGAGAAACAGTTCATGTTTCATGTATGATATGATTCTCCTTCAGTGCTGTCATGATCTAATGTATTTGTAATTGTTCCCCATTGGGTTTCAATAGCGCAAGCATCACATCAGGCTTGACATGTAAACCTTTTCTGATGAAGGGTCTCGGCCCGAAATGTCAGCTTTTGTGCTCTAAGATGCTGCTTGGCCTGCTGTGTTCATCCAGCCCCACAGTTTGTTATCTTGAAGTGTAAACTTTGTTGTTCTCTCTCCACAGATGTTGCCAGACCTTTTGAGGTTTCCCCAGCATTTTGTGTTTGCTTGTGATTTCCAGCATCTGCAGTATTTTGTCTTTATTTAATGAGAAACTATTTCTTCTGACGAGAGAATTAAGAGTGAGGAGAGAAATCTCCAAGTTTACACTTGGCTGTCAAGCAAATTCAGGAAACATTCACTACTCACAGAAATGTTTATTTAAAAAGCTGAAACTACCTTTTCCCAAAGGCTGTGGCTGCGATAGGGTAGAGAGATTTCAAGACTGAAATCGACAACTTTGTGCTCAGCCAAAAGTGTCAGTGGATGTGGAGAAAAGGTGAGTAAATGGAGTTGGAATGCAGAATGCAGTTAACTTGGGGTGCCGTTGTGGCTCAGTTATTAGCACTACAGCCCCTCAGCACCAGGGACTTAGGTTCAATTCCAGCAACAGGCAACTGTCTGTGTGGTACTTGCACATTCTCATCATGCCTGCATGGGCTTCCTCCCACAGTGTAAAGGTGTGTAGGGTAGGAGGATTGGCCATGCTAAATTGTCTGTAGCACTCAGGGACATGTAGAGTAGCTGGGTTATAGGGGGTTGTGTCTGGGCCAGACGCTCTGAGAGCTGGTTTTGTCTTGTTGGGCCAAAGAGCCTGCTTCCACACTGCAGGGATTCTATGAAATGCCAGAGCACCACAAGCATTTTTTGCCCTCATTTTTCTGTGCCATCAGTATTACCCCGAAGCATCAGTGAGATATTGAGGGCTGCGATAACTTAAGCTGTGCTGGGTCAACAGAAAAAAATCTGAAAGTGTCCAATGAATTGATATAACCTCCTATCCTCCTCATCTTCCTAAAGCAGTGTTGTGGAATCCCACTGGGGCGTTATTCCCAGTATATTAGGTCGTGACAGTGTTTAAAAGAGCATAATCATTTTATGATCTTGTTTGTGATTGCTGATAATGCAGACAGAGGCAAAAAAAGCCTCACTTTAATGAACTAACTTCCATCAATAACGAGCCAAACAAGACTCTTGCAGACCATTGCCAGGTACTTTATTTCTCCACGTTACTATCACAGGAAGTATGTAGGCTTAATAATATATCATCTACAAGTAGCTGTCCAGCTGTAACCCTGGCTATAGATGAAATCTTTTTGAAACAGCCTTGACATTTTCTAAAGGTGTGCAGAGCCCTATTATAAACCGCAGCAGGGAAGCGTAATTGACTTTGGTAATAGCTTGTAGACATGGTAACCACTACTTCATGCTCACCAAGAGAAGTAAAGAAAAGTTACATCTGAGTTTAGAGATAATTTTTGGGCAACTGCGAGAAACAAAGAAGATGAAAGGGGCATTCTGTGAGGTGCAAAGCGCAATGATATACACTGAGTTTGAGCTTTACTGCGACTTCTTCGATCAGAAAGCCCCTTTTGTGCGGGACAAGTAAAAAGAGCCTTTAAAGATTTTAGTAGGTGATTTAATTCTCAACAGTGAGGAAAAACGCTGAAAGCAGGGTGAAGCTGAGATTAGGCACTGTGATAAAAAGCTCACCTGGAGTTTGTTGAAATAGGCTGGATTTAAACAGAACAGAGACATTTCTGCAATATTTAATAACATACAGGACTTTTTCAAGCATATAATGCTCCAGGTGAGATGCACACAATTATAGAAACATAGCAAAGAGAAATAGTCCTGGGTGGAATCTTCTTCAAAGTCATGGACTTAAATGGAAACAGACCCTTCAGCACAACCAGTCCACGTCAACCCACATTCCCAAACTAATCGAGACCAAATAAAAACTGAAAGAACTACAGATGCTGCAAATCAGGAACAAAGGCAGAAGTTGCTGGAAAAACTCAGCAGACCTGACAGCATCTGTGAAGAAAAAAAATCAGAGTTAACATGTCGGGTCTAGTGTCTGAGTTCTGAGGAAGGGATATCCCCGCAACTTCATCAACAGGTGCCTACTAAACAGATAACAATGGGATGACACAGTGTACCCTAATACACTGGCCACAAGGCTTCTTCTGAGAGATCAGAATTAGTATTGAGGCATCTGTTAAAAAGTCTGATGGCAGCAAGGAAGAAACCGTTCTTAAATCTGTTTGCACGTGTATTCAAACTTTTGCATCTTCTGCCCAATTGAATTGGGTGGAAGAGAGTATAACCGGGGTGGGAAGGGTCTTCAGTTATGTTGGCTGGTTTCCCAAGGCAGTAAGAAGTGTAGATTGAGGTCAATATTTATACATGTGCATAAGATGACATGAGAAACTTGGAAGAGCCTGAGGGATCTAAACAGGGTACATGTGGAAAGGATGTAACCTCAGGTGGGAGAAACTAGAACAAGGGTTGAAAACATTTAAGGCAGGGATGAGGAGGATATTTTTCTCAGACAAGATTGTGAGATTTTGGAACTTCTTTCCTCAAAAGATAGTGGAGGCAGAATGCTTGAATCTTTCTAAGGCCAAGATGGATTGTTGCTTCATTTTTTAAAAAAGTGTTAAATTGTGAGCAGTCAGGAATGTGGAGTAATCATAGAAATATAAGAATTAGGAACAGGAATAGGCCATTTGGACGATGAAGACTGCTGCATCATTCACTATGGTCATGGATGACCATCCAACTCAGTATTTTGTTCCCAACTTCTTCCCAAACCCTTTGATCACCGCCCCTTCTCATTGAGTACATATAAAACTAAGATGGATAGGTTCTTTATGATCAAGGAGATCAAGGATTATGGGGAGAAAGTGGGAGATGAGGGATTAAAGAACCCAGCCATGACTGAATGGCAGAGCAGACTTGATGGACTGAATGAACTAATTTCTGTTCCTATGTCGTAAGGTCTTATGATATTTTCAGAGCAAAGTCCAGGAGGATTCCTTCCTCCCAGATGACTGTTCAATTTTGTAATGCTTTGCCTCAGAAAGCAGCGGAAGTTTGGACAATGACAATTTGCTTGGTTGGAGTTATTTGGATTCTCGATTGACAAAGGAATAAAAGATCAGTGTGTGTCAATGTAGAATTTGGAACTCAAGCAGATTTTTCGAATGGTGGAGGAGGCTTGAAAGGTTAAAATGGCTGCTTTTGCTCCCATATTGTAAGTTTATCTGAGCTCCATATCTCTATTCCCTTCCCCATTCACTTGCTTTTTAATCAGAGAAACACTTCAGTGTGGAAGTAGACCATTAAGCCCATCAAACCCACATCAAACATCACACACAGACCCAGACCGCTATCCAATCTGTTTAAACCAGCATTTCCACGGCTAATCCACCTACCCTGTGTGCTATTTAACATAGCCAATCCACCGCACTTTCACATCTTTGCACTGGCAGAGGAAACCAGAGCACCGGCAGTAACCCAAGCAGACATGGGAACAATGTGCAAACTCCACACAGTTGCCTGAGAATGGAATTGAACCCAGGTCCCTGGCGCTGTAAGGTAGCAGTACTGATCACTGAGTCACCATGCCTTGTTTTTCAGCATCTGAGCCTGGTCAAGATGAGTAGACATTAACCAGGGCCAGCCATTAAAATGGATTAGACCAATTAAGCACATTGGGAGTCTTCTCCCTCTTGTAATAGAGGAAATTTCAGGAGGCAGGAACAGTGAGGAGATCTAGGTTATAGATGAAGATAGATGATGGGGTAATTGTCTATCGACATTGCCAGTGATCAGTTATCAGTGTTTCTGTGCTGTGCATACAATGCAAAATACTTTGGAAAGGATGTCAAAGATATGCACAAAGGGCTAGGGATTTCATGTGGGCAGGCTAGAAAAGCAGAAGATACTGAAAACACTCAGCAGGTCAGGTAGTTCTTGTGGAGAGATAAGTTAATGCTTCAGGTTGAGACATTGAACATAAAGTAGCATTGTTTTCCTTAGAGCTTTGCGGTGAAATGAAATTTAACAGAGATGTTCAAAATGATAAAAGATTTTGAAACAATATCGAGAGAGATTATTTCCACTGACAGAATGATTGAGAACCAAATGTATAACAATTTATGGTAATTGACAATCAGAACCAGAGGGTAAAAGAAGATGTAAAATGTGTGTTACGCAGATCGAGGAAAGTTCCTTACAAACTTTCTAAAGGCAACTGGGTAAATACCCAATTGCAGGGCTATGTGGGCAATGCACAGGGAATAGGGCTGTTAAGGAAGGCTGACAGGAAAGTGGAATGTGCTCAAAACCAGATCCACCAGGATCTTAGATAACAAAGTGTGAAGCTGGATGAACACAGCAGGCCAAGCAGCATCTCAGGAGCACAAAAGCTGACGTTTTGGGCCTAGACCCTTCATCAGAGGTTTGAGGTAGTTCCAACCATAATTGCCATTACATAGAATCCCTACAGCGTGGAGTTATTGTGTGCACACTGACCATCTGAAGAGCATCCTGCCCAGTCCCCCTCTAGTCTGGCATTTGCCATAGCTAACCCACCCAGCCCTGCACATCTTTGAGTTGTGAGGCAGAGCACATAAAGGAAATCCACACAGACACAAGAAGCATGTCTAAACTCCACACGGACCACCTCCTTAACGTGGAATAAAACCTGGGGCGCTGGCGCTGAGAGGCAGCAGTGCCTACCTGCTGAGCAACCATGCCGTCCTTTTCGATATCCAAGCCTTGGTCAAGATGACTAGATGCTAACCAGGGTTGGCCATTAAAATGGATTAGACTAATTCAGCAGATAATGGGAACTGCAGATGTTGGAGAATCCAAGATGAGAAATGTCGGCTGGATGAACACAACAGGCCCAGCAGCATCCTGGGAGCACAAAAGCCGACGTTTCGGGCTTAAAAAGCTTTTCTGATGAAGGGTCTAGGCCTGAAACGTCAGCTTTTGTGCTCCTTGGATGCTGCTTGGCCTGCTGTGTTCGTCCAGCCCCACACTTTTTTCTGTTAGGCTAATTCAGCACTTTGGAAGTGTTGTCCTACTTGCTCGGTAGGAAATTACAGGAAGAAAGAGAAGTTGCAGGTTATAGATGAAGATAAAGTCAGATGTTAGAGTATTTGTTTGTAGACATTGCCAATGATCAGTTGTCCATGCTTCTGGGCCGTGGTTACAATTCAACTACTTTAGAAAGGATGTCAAATATTGGATATTTTATTTGGCTAGACTGGAAAAGCTAAAGTGAAGCTAAGAAGAAGAAAATACTGAATACACTCAGCAGGACAGGTAGTTCTTGTGGAGAGAGAAGTTAATATTTCAGTTTGAGGCCTTGATCACAAAGTGCCATAGTTTTCCTTAGACATAGGGAAGGCAATAGCTTCGCGAAATTATCAATGAACTGATAATCCATAGGCCGAGGTATCATTCTGAGGAGCAGGTTTGAATCCCACCACTGCAGATAGTGGAATTTGAATTCACATTAGCGATTGAGAACACAGTGGTCCCATTAGGAGTTGCAATATTCGACTCCAGGCCAGTAGAGCATCTGATGTACACACAACATAGAACACAGAACAGTACAGGGCCTTCGGCCCACGATGTTTTGCCGACCTATTATCCTACAAAGATCAATCAACCCTGCATACCATACATTTTATTTTCCTCCATGTGCCTATCCAAGACACTCTGCAAAATTCACCAAGGGTCTGTTAACAACACCTTCCAAACCCATGACCTATACCATTTAGAAGGACAAGGGCTCACTGCATCTGCAATCCCTCATTGCACCAAAATGTAGGGCATTAGCTGGGGCACTGTGGTGAGATGGGAAACTAATCTCCTGGAAATGATCAGACAAAAGTTCCAGAAGTTATTTGTTTGATAGCAGCAGGGTCTGGCAGGCTTTCCTGTTCAGTCCATCGCACAAACCAGCTTTCCATCCATTGACTCCATCTGGACTTCCTGCTGTCTCAGGAAAGCAGCCAACATAATCAAAGATCCCTCGCACCCTGGTTATACTCTTTTCCACCCTCTTCCATTGAACAGAATATATAAAATTTTGAAAACAGATACAAGAACAGTTTCTTCCACACGATTATCAGACTTATGAGCAGATCTCTCATATATTAGAGTTGATCCTTCTCTGCACCTTCCCTGTGGCTGTAACTCTGTATTCTGTTTCTTACACAGATATACCGATGTAAGGTAAGATTTGTCCGGTTAGCAAGCAGTACAATACTTTTCACTGTATCTTGGTACATGTGACAACAATAAATCAAATCAAATCAATTACGGTGTTTGGACATGTGGGGGAGGCACCAATGTTTTGTATCTCCTTCTGCTGTTAGAAGATGTGGAGGTACTCATGTTGTTTTGGGGTGAACAGGTCAAAAATCACCTGACAAAGGGGCAGTATTCATAAAGCTTGTGATTTCAAATTAATCTGTTGGGCTCCAATCTGGTATTGTGAGACTTTTGGTATTGTTAGATGAAAAAGTGAAAGTTTCAAAGTGACATCTCAATGTGACGCTCAATTCTTGTCAACTGGTCGACACTTTGCAACTCCCTCTCAAACAGTGCCTTGGTTGTACCTGAAATACATTTTCTTTTTCCTTTATTCATTTACGGAATGAGGGACATTGCTAGCTGGGCAGCATTTATCGCACATCCCGAATTGCCCAGAGGGCAGTTAAGAGTTGACCACATTGCTGTGGATCTGGAGTCACGTGTAGGCCAGGCAAGGTAAGGATGGCCAGGATGGCAGTTTCCTTCCCTAAAGGACATTGGTGAAGCAGATGGGTTTTTCCTGACAATTGACAATGGATTCACGATCACTGTTAGATTCTTAATTCCAGATAGTTATTGAACTCAAATTCCACCGTCTGCCCTGTTGGGATTTGAAACCTGGTCCACAGAATATTATCTGAGTCTCTGGATTAGCAGTCCAGCAATAATACCACTCAGCCATTGCCTCCCCCTGATGGCTTGTAGTGGTTTAAAAAAGGAGCTTACCTTCTCAAGGGCAATTAGGGATAGACAATAAGTATTGACCAGTGTTTGCACCCCGTGGATAACTGGGAAACAAAACTTCAAATAATTTTACAATAATGAGCAGAAAGTGAGAGAAATTTGGATACGCTCAGTTCTGTGGTGGAGCACTTGGAACCCACGATCGTCTGACTCAGAACTAATTATTCTCCCAATTGAGCCAATGTTGACGCCAGCATTCAGTTTCTGTCTCTCCCGTTGCTCATTATGTTTGTGTTGGTTGCCATTATTCAGCCCACTTCCCAATCCATCCTCCTCCGACATTTATCTTCTTTGCCACTTTCTTGATGTTTAAATGGCACCTCTGTTTGTCTGCAAATATATAAATTTGTTTGAAACGTGGGAACAAGAATTGGGCATTCGGCATATCCTCCTGTTTCTAGCTCCTTCATATATTTATCACATCTCCCTAAATAGATCAACATCTTTCAGATCAACTGTTCCACTTGCTAGTGTGTAGAACCATCTAAGCAGATGGAGCAGAATCTCTATTCGATCAAGTTGAACAATTTAGAAGCCCAGTTAACCTGGTCTAGTTCATATTTTCCAGAAATCAAAACAGAGTAACTTTGCTGGACTATAAATCAAGAGACAGTGTTCAATCATTTATATTACTAGCTAAGCAGGTTAGGTTAAAATCAGACCACTCCTGCTGTGTACACAACATCAATCATTCATCAGTGCAATGTAAACTTTTTGAACTATAATTCGAAAATAAAACATAAATATTAGAATAGCGTGTGTGTGAGATGGTGCCTCATGCAAAGTCCTTACAGTGCAAATATCAGAAGATGATTAATTCCGAAAGGGAAATTGGATCTTTGGAGGTGCAATTTACTTTATGGAGCAGTCTTCTCACATTTTGCAGTTGGAATAAGCCCAGGGTTTTAATCACGCACAAAGTAATAAGAGTTTGCAACTCATTTCCCACCATTTGAGGGGGATAATTCTTAACTTTTGATTGCACTTCAGTTCCAGTTTTTTGAGAGAGGAAGGGAGGGGAGGGAGCAAGTCAAAGATTCTCTTTTTGAGTCTGCTGATGAGAAATGGCCCAGTTTAACATAACCTGAAGCAGTGAGGGTGTTTTGGCTCTTAGCGCCTCTTCCGTCTAAACGTGGTGACTCAAGAGAAAGGGCACATTGCAATGGGAATGTGTTGTCAACATTGATGTCATATTTGCTATTTAATTTGATGATACTTTGTTTGATTTATAATTTTAGAGTTTATTCCTTGTGTTCCTTTCAAAACAAAAAGCAGCTATTTAAAAAAAAAAATCACGGGCATCACGACAAGCTTAGTCACACTGCTGTGGGTCTGGAGTCACATGTAGGCCAGACCAGGTAAGGGTGGTAAATTTTCTTCACTAAAGGACATTGAGAACTAAATAGGTTTTTACAGCAATTATCTCATTAGACTAGCATCATACTATTTTTAATTCCCGGTTTTTATTGAGTTTAAAATTCACTGCCTGATGAGGTGAACATTTGAACACGTGTCCCACACTGAGCTGGAGTTTTAGATTACCAGCCCAGTGACATGGCCATGATGCCACCAACCTATTTTTCTCATCTTGTTTTCTTCAAAGTCGCTGGACAATCTGGTTTTGTCCTCATTATTCAAATCAGAAGTGAGTGCATCAACAACAACTAAGGGAGAGCAGCAAGCTGCAAACAGAGGAGAAGTGTGCAGTGTATGTAAGTGATGGCAGTGAATGAGAGTTAGAATTAGTCTTATTGTCTCATGTACTCACATGAGTACAGTGAAAAATTTACAAGTCATCACTTAAAGCACCATCTTCTGCACAAAGGTGCCCAGGTACAGATTCTTAAGTATAAATTTTGAAGGAAAAAAATTAAGGAAAATAAAATACAAAGACCAGTGTTACTGACGGTGAATAAATTAGAAAAAAATAAAGAAATTTAAAGTTCAGAATAATATTCCCTCTAACCCAGTCTACATTGGCACCTAGCCCCAAGTCCACACTGGACCTTGACCCCAGAACACGCTGGGCTTCATGTTGAGGCTCTCAAGGCCAGAAAACTATTCTGGAATCATCTTGAGGCTAGAAGTTCATGCTGAAGCAATGCTGGGCCAAAAGACAACCATGCCAGGCAGCTTAGAGTCCACCACAACAGGCCAAAAGACCACCGCAGCAGGCAGCCATTGAGAGACCACCACACCAGGCTGCTAAGAGACTGCAACACCAGGTTGCTGAGAGACCACCAGTGAAACCCAGTGCTGAGGCCCACCTTTTGTGTAGACTATTTTGGAGTTCATGATCATCTAATCCTGCACATGGGATCAATCTTTAGACAAGGATGGTTTCAGAGACAAGCCTTTTCTTGGGGTGGGAATTCTGCCAGCACATTCCACAAACAATGGGGGAGCGTATGGGGTGTGAACGGAGGCAGCTGCAGGAGGTTTGTGGAGGGAGACATGCACTTCAGGAAGGCTGTAAAGGGAAATAGTGACTGCAGGAGGGCTATACAGGAACATGGTGAATATAGTAGGCCTGTGGAGGGACACAATGACAGCAGGGGAGCTGTAGAGGGATATGATGACCACAGGAGTGTGGTGGTGGGAAACAGTTACTGCAGAAGGGGTGTGGTGGGAAATGGATGCTGCAGAAGGGTCACCGAGGGAGTAAGATGCTACAGGCAGGTAGTGGTCAGCTATAGGGCTGCAATGGAGCTGCGCATGGTGAAGGAAGTTAGAATGGAAAGAGAGCAGTTTAGACATGTCATCAAAGGAATGGTAAGCGAATTAGCATCCAAGAACACCATAGAATTCCCGGGCATTCAAGCCATTCAGCCCATTGTGTCCACACTGATCCTCTGAAGACCATTCCACCCAAATCCACACCCTCACCTTATCCCCATAATACTACATTTCCCGTGACTAATCTACACATCCCTGGACACCAAGGGTAATTTAGCATGGCCAATCCACCTAACCTGCATAGGAAACCAGAGCATCTATTGTAAACCCACACAGACTGAGTTCAGGACCTACAATAGTTGGAAAACTATTACAGCAAATTGTGTGTTGATAGTTATATGAAATCATGGTTGGATTCTGAGATGCATTAGAAGAAGCAACTACTGCATGGTTAAAATGTCCCAGTTTCATTTATGTGGTAGAATTTGTACAGAAAGTTATGTAATTTATGCATTAATATCAATTTTGGAATTCAGATTTCAGAGCAGATGCAGTTGGATGTTGGTTATTTCTGCAATGTCACTTTTTTAAAAAAATGGAGTAAGGTCAGAAAGTCCTTCTGGAACAATGACTTAATCAAGTGTTTGTCAGAGAGTAGGTCACTGCAAATCCCTTTAATGGCAAGAGAAAGTTGGTTATATGGTTAGCTTTGTGAGAAGTAGAGTACATGTCTAAGGCTTTGTTTTCAATCCAGATGAGCAAGGTCTTTTAATTCATTTCAGTTCAGAAGACACCAGAATTGAGTGCAGAAGTAAATTTAGTTTCTTGCCTAAAATGCTTCTATCAGCAAGAATCATAACAAAATTCATTAACTGTGACCTTATTAATGTGTCAAAATTATGGTTAGGGTAATGGATTTTTGCATGTGGAGATGTGAGTCCATTATTCAAGAAAATATTTCGGTTGCTAACTCATGCCTGTTGTCTGGTACCAATTTTAAAGAGTAATGTGATATCTATGAAATGAATGCTTTCCTTGTGCATTGTGGTTTTACGTTTAATGAAGAGTTTATTACTGAAAATTTTGATAAGTTGCTCTAAAATTTGGTTCTGTGTGAGTTCAAATGCCTTATATGACGACTCAAATACAGGAGGAGTTTTTATTATGTGATGACTTTACTTTCTTAAGTTTGTGAGAATTGAAAACAGCCCTTAAAAATTAAATAAAAAGGAGCTCTCTAGGAAATCTCTAACATTCTCAAAACATATTTTAGCCCCGATGTGAGACGATAAAACTTCTAAGCGTTAACCAGTGAGATGGTATCTTGTATGTTTCAAACATGAATTACAGTATAATTCAATATCAGCAGCAGTTTTGAGGAAAAGAAGTTTAGATTTTCATTGCCTTTTGTGTGAATAATTCTCCTGATACTGATGCTGAATGGTCAAACTTGCAGGTTACATCATCCCTCTAAATCAGTTTTGTTCAATTATCTCAAAAAAGCTTTATGGATGTTGCCTGACCTGCTGTGATCTCCAGTATGTTTTATTTTTGTTTTCAGTACAGATTCCAACATCTGCAGTAATTTGCTCCTTCAGTGAAATTGTTCCGTAATCATGTAGACGCAAGGGAACACAAGCTCAGTCCATGCAACTTGCCTCCTTAAATGAACTCTTTTCATGCCATTATACAGTCTCTATCTGCAATATACCCAAGGTTGGTGTATTTTCTCTGATGTGCAGTGTAAAGCTTCAATTGAACCGGCAGTTTTTCCACATTCCATTAGCTCTTGATTCCAATATCATTTCCTTGAAATCAGAAAAACAATTCTTGGAAAATGCAGTATTGTGTACAGTAAAATATTTGCTAAATCCTGGTGCTAACCTCAAATTGTCTGTCCTACCGTGTACAACTGTATGATCTTCAGTCCAAAACACACCTTCTGTGGCACACAATCAGGTTGAATCACATCCAGTGCATTCAAGTAATTGTCAAGTAAAGAAGGAGCGTATTGTAGTTATGGGCTAATACAGCATGGAAATAGATCCTTTGGTCCAACCCTCCCATGCAAGGCAGAATTAATCAAGTCCCACTTGTCAGCATTTGGCCCATATCTCTCCAAACCCTTCCTATCAATATACCCATTCAGATGCCTTCTCAATGTTGTAATTTTACCAGCCTCCACCACCTTCTCAGACAGCTCATTCCATGCGCACACCACCTTTTGCGTGATAAGGTTGCCTGTGGTCCATTTTAAAACTTTCCCCTCTCAAAGTAAACCTATGTCCTCCAGTTTTGGACTCGCCTATTCTGGGGAAAAGACCCTGACTCTTCAACGTATCCAAAGCTGTTAAGATTTTATGAACTTCCATAAGGTCACCCCTCAACTTTTGACGCTCCAGGGAAAGTATCCCCAGCCTATCAGCATCTCCCTATAGCTGAAACCCTCCAATCCCGGCCTCATTCCTGTAAACTATTTCTGAACCCTTTCAAGTTTAACAAATCTTTCCAATAGCACAGAGACCAGAATTAGATGCATTATTCCAAAACTGGCCTAACCAATGTCTTATACAGCCACAACGTGAACTCTCAACTCCGATACTGAATGCACTGAACAAGAAAGGTGAGCTGAGTAGGCTGGATGGCGGGTTTGCAATGCAGAGTGGAACCTACAGCATTGGTCATGCCTTGGACCCACTGGAGCTGCCATGAAGTTTCTTTCTTCGCAACATCCACCCTTGCCAGAGGTATGGTGATACCCAGGTTAACCCACCCACCAGTCACCTCGCTGATTTGACAGTCATCCCCTGGGACTATGGCAACCTTACTTGATTAAAAAAAGTCTGCATTCATTCATCAATATGAACAGTTGCCTTAAAGAAAGCAATAGCAATTTGTTCAGAATTTCTGTTTTCTATTCTAACAGATCTATGAGTTTTCACAGTAATATCCTAAGACAGATTATTTTGTGTGTGATGAAGAACTGAGTGTTGATTAAATAAGATTTTACAAAAGTGGTCAGAACAGGATGAAAGCAAAGCCTTACATGTGAGTGGTGTCAGGCATATTTTAGCAGGCATGAACCTGAAAGATCCCAAGGGTCCGCATGAGCAGAATTGACTGGAGAGGGAACCTGTGCACCCCAAAGAATGGGCCAGCCTGAGAGCGGGCAAGAGAGTATAAACAGATTCCTGTAGGAAGGATAAGAAAAAAACCTAGGATGGAAGATCTTTCTTTATTTTGCAAGTGTTAAGTGCAAATAATATATGCTTACTTGGTAATGAGGATGTAAATATTGATGGTTTTCTGTGTGTACCAGACAACAGAGCTAACTGTAGCCTGTCAAAGGATCAGACAGCATCCTCTTTAGCCAGCCTGATAGACTCTCTCTCTGAGATTGTTTGAATCTTTTTGTGTCACAGATTGGTTTGAATTAGATTTATTGCCACATATATTATATGAATACAGTGAAAAATTTGTACATTGCCACTTACAGTCCTGTCTTTTGCGCAAAGGTACTTAGCTGCAGCTTCTTTAGTTACAAGATTTTAGAAAATAGAGAATAAAATACCCAGCCTTGCAGAAATAAGGGTCCAGAACAATGGTCTTCCAACCCATACGATGCTGGCACCTAGCCTCCAGTCCGACCTGACACCAGACTGTACCGGCCTTCACCATGAGGATCACAAGAGCTGAGAGGATACTACGCCAGGAAGCCCCCTTGGGAGGCTGCTTCACCAGGCAGGGGCTCTGTGATTAATCACAGCAGAGCTGAGGTGGGCTCCCTTTCAGCTTGCAACTACACAGAATGTTTGCAACCTAATACCTAGCACTCTGTTCTGGAACAATGAAAGATTCAGAGCCTACCCATTGTTATTAAGAGATTGCTGTCATTCTATCCAAAAAAAAGTCTCACACTGCCCCTAGCAAAATGGTCTAAGCCTTCTTTTACTTTCTAACAAACAATCCTCCCAAGCTTACCTTCAGGCAGATTCAGAGCAATTCACATAACTCCTCTCCCTTACCTTGAATACAAAGATACACTCAAACTATCATAAGTTTTCAAATCTCACAATTATAACACCAGGCCATTAAATTATTGATAAGAGGAACGAAGCATTTCAAACCTTCTTTAATCTAGTCCAAATAAAACTGACATGTGGACAAAAGAAATCATGGAAAGAACAACTGATTATAACCACTTAAAGGAGGTCAACCAAACAAAACCCACAAAATGCACTTCAATTGTCCTGTTAAGCTAACATGCTTATTGTTCTGGGCTCAAAGCCAAACATATATAATCAGAAAGTATGAAGGGCCATTAGGTAGGCTGGGGCATGATTTGGCATTGGTTGAGCCTGAGATGCGATAGATAGTAAATTAATATTTCACATCAGTATTTACCGTGGAGCAAGAAATGGAGGCTAGAGAACTTAGAGAAATAAGTATTGATATTTTGAAAACAGTTCATATTACAGATGAAGATGTTCTGGAGGCCTTAGAAAACATAAAGGTGGATATAGATCTGGGGCCTCATCTAGCTTATCCCAGGACATTGTGGAAGGTTAGGGAGGAAATTACAGGGCACCTTGCAGAAAACATTGTGCCATCTAAAATCACAAGTGAGGTGCTGGAAAGTGGCTAATGTGTGCCTTTCGTCAAGAAGGGATGTAAGGAGAAGCTTGGGAAGTATAGACAATCAACTATAGAATCCCTACTGCATGGAAACAGGCCCTTCAGCCCAACAAGTCCATACCAACAGTCAGAGAATCCCACCCAGACCATCGCCCTATAATCCAACTAACCTACAAATCGCTGATCATTATGGCCATTTTAGCATAGCCAATCCACCAAACCTGCTCATCTTTGGCCTGTGGGAGGAACCCCACACAGACACAGGGAGAATATGCAAGCTCCACACAGACAGTCGCACGAGGGTGGAATCGAAACTGGGTGCCTGGCATTGTGAGGAAGCAGTGCTAACCACCATCAGTCTGTGAATCTGACTTGGATGCTGGGTAAGGTGTTGGAAGTGAATCTTAACTATTGGATTTATATGCACTTGAAGAGGCAAGGACTGATTGAGGATAGTCAGTATGGCATTGCGCGTGGTAAAATCGTGTCTCACAAACATGGCTGGCTATTTTGAGGAAGTAACCAGGAAGATTGATGAAGACTGAATAGTAGACCTTATTTACGTGGGTTTCAGTAAAGCTTTTGACAAGATTCTGCATAATAGACTAATTAGTAAAGTTAGATCATGTGGGATTCAGGGTGACCTTGCCAATTTAATATCAAAATTGGCTTAATGGCAGGAGACTGAGTATGGTGAAGCACAGTTGCTTTCTGGCCTAGTAGCCTGTTACCAATGGTGTTCCACAGAAATTGGTGCTGGGTCCACTTTTGTTTGTCACTTGTGTAAATGATTTAGGTGAGAATATAGGAGGCATGATTAATAATTTTGCAGATGACACCAAAATTGGACATGTAGTGGACAGTGAAGGAGGTTATCAAAGATTACAAAGAGATCTTGAAAAATTAGATCAATGGGTTGAGGAGTCACAGATGGAGTTTAATTTGGATGAAGGCAAGGTATTGAAATTGGGTGAAACAAACTAGGGAAGGACTTTTGCAACTAAAAGTAGGGTGTTTGGCAGTGTTGTAGAGCAGGCAGACCTAGAGATTCTGTTTCATAATTCTTTGAAGTTTGCATCACATATATACAGGATGGGAAAGAAGGCTTATAGCATGCTTGCCTTCATTGCTCAGATCTCTGAGTGTTAGAGTTGGAACATCATGTTGAGGTTGTACAGGTTGTACATGATGTATAATTTGGTGTACTGTGTCCAGTTCTGTTAGCCCTATTAACTGGAGGATATTATTAGCTAGAGAGCGCTCTGGAAAGATCGACCAGGATGTTGCTGGAATTGTAAGGTTTGAGTTATAAGGAGAGGCTTGAGAGACGGGGACTTTTTTCAACAGGAATGTAGGAAATTGAGGAGTGACCTTACAGAGGTTTATAAGATCATGAGTAGTATAGATAAGGTGAATGGCAGGTGTCTTTTCCCTAGGGTGGGGGATTTCAAGACTAGGAGCCATATTTTCTAAGGTGATGAGATGTTACCTTTTTTATAAAGAGAGTTGTTCATGTGTGGAATGAACTTCCTGTGGAAGTGGTGTATGGGGGTACAGTTACAATGTTTACAAGACATTTAGATAAGTACTTGAATAAGAAATGTTTGGAAGGATATAGGCTAAGTGCAGGCAAACGGGGTTAGTTGAGTTGTGATTATAATCAGAATGGACTGTTTGGACAGAAGGGTCTATTCTCTTGCTGTATGACTATCTAGAACATTGAGTTCACTAAAATGCCATGATCCTTTTTTATAATTTTACAGTTAGCTCTTTCAATAACATTCATGAAGATAGAATATTTTCCCAGAACATTCCTATTTCTAATATAAATGTAGGTGCCCATGGGCATGAGTTGGCACTGAGGCTATGGGGGTGGATGTGCAGAGGTCATGAGTTGGCACTGATTGGGAATTGGGCAGTCATGAGGACATGAAATGTGCAAGGTGGCAGGAGTTAGTTTTTTTGATCTCACAAGTTCCTCTGTCCATGTCAAGGTACGCAACTCATCTAAAGGGCTCTGAACCATGAGTCATAGAAAAACCGGCCATCCTCATGAAAATTTTTAATGACTCTGAACTGCAAATCCCTGCTGTTATGGAGCAGAGAAAATCCCTGCAAAATATTCAGAAGATAGTCTTTATCCTATTTCATTTTTCTTCTGTTAAATGTAGGGTGCTGTGTTCCAGATGCACTTTGATTGGTCAAGTTTCTAGTTTTAACGCTAAATATACTTTATTCATTTGTAATAGTTAAAATACAACAAAAGAAGGAGGAATTGGAATAACTTAACTTTGTTGGAAGACATAACAGAATAATAGATTTAGTAACTATTACTAATTAACTGTTCCGATACAATAACATCCCATTAATGCACTCTTGGAAAAGACAAATTCAGAAAACAGATGATCTCACATGCAACTCCTGTAGCAGGTGGAGGACACTCAGTTTTTGGCTGTAACTGAGAGTGGGAAGAAAAAAAGTTTCTGCTTCTTCAAGACCCCAACAGCAACAGCTGAAAACTAAACTAAAGTTCCTGGTTCTGGTGGGAGTTTGACCCCACCCATAAAAGCTGCTTCCATCATCCCAACATTTTTTTATATAAAAAAGACCTTACAAACTGTCTAGTAGTTCTGTAGACTGGTCTGTATCTCTGCCTTAAAACCTCTCTCTGAGAAAAACCGGAACAAAACACATTTCTTGAGCACACAGCATTGTCACACTGTCAAAATATGCTTCTAAATCTACCTCTAGTTACACAATGCATCAGTTTTGTGTTTAGCAGACTTTTCAGAGATATGCTGATGATATTACCTCTGTCTCAAAACATGTGTCTTGACAGTATTAAAAAAAATTATCAGGTTCCAGCTTACTGGGGTCCACCTGAAGCATGACACACTGATGGAAACATGCAGAGATAATGGGAACTGCAGATGCTGGAGATTCCAAGATAATAAAATGTGAGGCTGGATGAACACAGCAGGCCAAGCAGCATCTCAGGAGCACAAAAGCTGACGTTTCGGGCCTAGACCCTTCATCAGAGAGGGGGATGGGGTGAGGGTTCTGGAATAAATAGGGAGAGGGGGAGGCGGACCGAAGATGGAGAGAAAAGAAGACAGGTGGAGAGGAGAGTATAGGTGGGGAGGTAGGGAGGGGATAGGTCAGTCCAGGGAAGACAGACAGGTCAAGGAGGTGGGATGAGGTGTGTAGGTAGGAGATGGAGGTGCGGCTTGGGGTGGGAGGAAGGGATCCTCTGACAGCACCTTCCAAACCCACCACTGCTTCCATCTAGAGGACAGGTGCAGCAGATGCTTGGGAACACAACCCCCTTCAAGTTCTCTTCCAAGCCGCTCACCATTCAGACTTGGAAATATTTTGCAGTCACGTCACTTTCAGTGGGTCAATATCTTGGAATTCCACCCACCCATGGCATTCTACATGAAATAAACAACAGTGATTCAAGAAGGCAACTCACCACCACCTTCTCAAAGGGCTGCTAGGTTCAGGAAATAATTACTGGTCTATCCAATGACATCACATCCCATGAGTGAATGAAAATAAAGTTTAAGACCTCAGTGCTCCCCCTGAGAGCTGACAGCACGTGCTCCAGTAGAATCAATAGAGCAGCAAACTCTCATCCCCTACGCTGCTGGGTTACAGAGATAAAATATCTACTTCAGACACTCTAGGTGAGGTTCTCCCTGGGTCCTGCAGTAGTGGAATAGTGATATGATTGCTACATTATTAATCTAGTAGACCCCAAGAGGGGCCTTGGGTTCAAATCCTACCATGGCATGTGATAGAATAAGTCTGATGATGGTCATGAAACCATTGCCAATTGTTGTAAAACCCAAATGCCCTTTGGGGAAGGAGATTTGCAATACTTACCTGGTCTGACCTACATGTGACTCCAGACCCACAGAGGTGTGATTGATACTTAACTGCGCTCTAGGCAATAAATGTTAGACTAGCCAGTGAACGTACTTGCTCCCTTCCCATTCTTCTAAAAATACTCTTCAAAAAGTACTTTATACTTTTATGACTCTTTGGAACATCCTGATGTTCTGAATAATTAAAAAGGAGCTTAAGAATTAGGAGCAGAAGTAGGCAATTTGGCCCTTCGAGCCCATTCTGCCATTTAACACACCCATGGTTGGTCTTTCCTGCCTGCTCCCCATAGCCCTTTATCCCACTTTTCATCAGAACCATATCTACTTCTATTTTGAGTCTGTTGATTGATTCTGCCTCCAGTGCATTCTGGGGCAGTGAGTTTCACAGATTCACAACACTCTGAGAGAGGCTGGCATGCCGGTATGGTGGCACAGTGGTCAGAACTGCTGTCTTACAGCACCAGGGACCCAGGTTCAATCACACCCTCGGGCACCTGTCTGTGTGGTGTTTGCACATTCTCCCTGCATCTGAGTGAGCTCCTGCCAGTTGCTAGATAATAAAATGTGAGGCTGGATGAACAAAGCAGGCCAAGCAGCATCTCAGGAGCACAAAAGCTGACGTTTAGGCCCGAAACGTCAACTTTTGTGCTCCTGAGATGCTGCTGGGCCTGCTGTGCTCATCCAGCCTCACATTTTATGTTCTTGGGATTCTCCAGCATCTGCAGTTCCCAATATCCCTGATACTATTCTCCTGCCACTTGCTGTTGTTTCCTCCCATCTTCCAAAGGTGTGCAGGTTATGTGGGTTGGGCATGCGAAATTGCCCATATTGTTCAGCGATGTGTAGATTAGGTGCAGGAAACATGGAAAAGTTTGGGTTACAGGGAAAGGGTGGTGGGATGGTCTTCAGAGGGTCAGTGTGTACCCGTTGGTCCAAATGGCCTGTTTCCACACTTTATGTATTCTGTGGACGTAGTTTCTCCTCATCTCAGTTTTGTACCTACCTCCTCTCACTCTATATCAATGCCGTCTTCTTTGAGGCTGTCTCACAAGGGAGAACAGCTGTTCAACGTCCAACTTAGCAATTCCCCTTAGCAGTTTATGTACTTCAGTTGGAACCCCCCAGTGATGCCATATGGATGGCTTTCTTCTTGATATGGCACACATGTAGATCCATGTTGTAACTTCCCTATTGCAGTCAAGTTACAGAAGGGAGATTCCATGGTTTCAGAAGCAATTTGACAGCACAGATGGAAAACTGGGAAGTGAGTCGAAAGCCGTCATCTGCATATTTTAACATTGGTGCTCACATGAAAATAGCAAACCACTGTCTAAAAATGTGTTTATCCAAATGTATCTCATTATTGATCTAAATATGCCTCATTTCATCAAAATAATTAATCAAGAAACGCATGCACTTTCATGAACAAAACAATGACTTATTTGTTCCGAGGAAGGATCACTAGTCCCAAAACTCTGGTTTCCTTTCACAGATGCTGCCAGACCTGCTGAGATTTACCAGCAATTTCTGTTCTTCTTTTGGTTTTGACTTGCTTGTCCGGATCCTTTTCAACCTCTGTATATATCAAAGCACACAGATTGCTCACGGACGAAAGAATTTAATCTAGGTGATGGGGCCTCATCTGCAAGTTTGTGTCAAGGCCATGTGTCACCTCATTTAGGAAAGGTTCATTGTATCAGGCCCATTTAAGTGACCTTCATGTGTTCTTGACTGAAGGACCAGGAAGTGGAAATCCCACGTCTTCACAGCAACCCGAGGCTGGAACTGTCCATGGCATGGACTTTAATTGAGAACAATTCTGACTGGTTGCACTCATGGCCCAGTGTCAGTGGGGCCACAGGTGAAAGGAGGACAGGGATCAGTGCTGGCTGAGGTGAAGGTGGTGCAGGTTGATGGGGGAGGTGGACAGATAAAAGGTTTGGACTCAGGTGGAGGCTGGCCGCTAATATCTGCAGGACACATTCTAACAGGGTTTTGCACTTCCAACTCACTGCAGACAGTTTTGCTGACTTCCACTTGAAGTCTAGGGCAGCACAAAGAAGTTTAGTTAAAGACCTCAACTGAGAGCAGTGAAGGAAGGCAGCCCACGAATCTTCCCACCTCAGGTATAAATAAAGCACAGGCAGAAAGATGGTTGTGTTCCCATGTGTCACTCATATGAATGCCTTGGTGTCACAATACCTGGCCTCAGGACAGATTAGGAAGTTGTATCCATAAAGTTTAAAATGTCTAGGTCCTTTTCTAGTATCCATGCATGTTGTTGTTGGCTGATCATCCTTATATCCACAGATTGAGTTCATTCACCATTGTCTACTCCTGTTAGATCAATGGCTCTCACGTCATGATTGCATTGGTGCTCTTTCAAAGCAGTCAAAATGTCAAATGGCATTCACAGTAAAATTCTGAACCCTGTCAGAAATCCTCTGCTGAAATGCTGCCTCACTTGTCAGTACTCAGCGCATGCATCTTGGATTAAAAACCTCTGCATTGGCAAGTTGAAGCGGGGTTATTTCAAAGTTTGGCAATAGGCTGGTGAGTTGGCGTCAAAACTTTACTGAGAACCTTTGGATCTGAGCAGCCTTTTGGCTTCGCATTTTCACTGCTATCACACTGTTAATATACTCTGTGAAGTGCTGTCACTTTCTTGGTTAATCTCATGCTTTTCAGCTTCTCTAACTTGTCTCTAAGGCTGGGCTTGAGGGCAGTTGGAATTCTCTGCAGAGAATGCTGAGTTGGCTTTACACTTTCATCTATGTCAGAATCGGCATGTAGACAGAAAGCCTGTGGAAGCACCTTTGTAATTCATCAAGATATATTCAGCAATCACAGACCTGATGCACTGCAGTGCCAAGCCCTTGAGAGGAGGCTTCCCATTGGTTTAGCCATGACAAGGGAAATTCATTTAGTATTCCCTGTCTGGGATGGCAGATATTTATTTTTCTTGTGTCAATCTGTCAGTTCAGTTTATTCATTGAAAGTGAGCACTGTTTCATCACAAATCAGGGCAGAACTTATGCACTTATTGGTAAGGTCCTGGGGAGTGCTGCTGAACAAAGAGGCCTTGTCTGCAGGTTCACAGTTCCATAAAAGTGGGATCAGAGGTAGACAGGGTAGTGAAGGAGCTGTTTGGTACACTTACATCTCTTGCATTCCCCCATAAAAATTCCCTCATCTGCATCTTTCAAATTTCCATTGCAAAAATGCTCTCAGTTGCACCTCTTTTATTTCCCGCACAAAAATGCCCTCAAACTCCCTTCTCCCAACAAAAATAAAGACAGAATCCCTATTGTCCTCACGTATCACCCCAGCAGCATCCACATCCAACATATCATTCATCACCACTTCTGTCACCTACAATCAACCCCACAACCAAAGCAATATTTCCCTCCCCTCCGCTGTCTGCCTTTCATAGGGACTGCTTAATCCCTGACTCCCTCAGCAACTCCAACCTCACCACTAGACCCACCACCCCCGGCACCTTCCCCTGCAACCACAGGAAGTGCTACACCTGCCCCGACACCTCCTCCTTCACCTCCATCCAAGGCACAAAACAAACCTTCCACGTCAGACAGCGGTTCACCTGCACAACTGTCAATGTGGCCTATTGCATCTGCTGCACCCGATATAGTCTCCTTTTCATTGGTGAAACCAAGTGTAGACTCAGAGAATATTCCTTATAGAATCTGTGGTCTGTACGTGACAAATGATAACAACTTCCAATCACCAAATATTTAAGCTCCCCCTCCCACTGCCTGGATGACATGTCCATCCTGGGCCTCCTCCAGTGTCGTAACGACACCTCCTGCAAACTGAAGGAGCAAAACCTCATATTCTGCCTTGGGAGCCAACAGTCCGGTGGCCTAAACATGGAATTCACCAGTTTTTAAATCTCCCCACCCCCGGCCTCATCCCATATCCAACCTTCCCTCCTAACCCCGCCACTTTGACCTGACGCAGCCTGTCCAACTTTTCTCCCAGCTATCCGCTCCTCCCACCTCACTGACTGATCCCCACCACTTCCTACCTCCAGTCACCGATCGCCATCCCACCAACCATCCCCAGCCCCACCCCTCCTCTCTCTATTTATTTCCCAGCTCCCTTCACCCTCCCCATTTCTGAAGAAGGATCCTGACACATAATGTCAACCTTCCTGATCCTCTGATGCTGCTTGGCTCCAGGCAGCTCTGCCTTCACACTGTGATGTGATTGGTAAACTTGCCCTTATTAGTCAGTACATTGAGTATAGGAGTTGGGAGGTTATGTTGTGGCTATACAGGACATTGGTGAGGCCATTTTTGGAATTCTGCATTCAATTCCGGTCACCCTGCAATAAAACGGACATTTCTGAACCCTTTAAAAGTTTCACAAAGATTTAGAAGGATGTTGCCAGGATTGGAGGGTTTAAGCTGTAAGGAGAGGGTGAATAGGCTGGAGCATTGGAGGCTGAGGGGTGACCTGGTGGAGGTTTATAAAATCATAAGGAGCATGAATAAGGTGACTAGTCAAGGTCTTTTTGCCAGGGTAGGGGGGGTCCAAAACTGGAGAGCATAGATTTAAGGTGAAAGGGGCAAGATTTGAAAGGGACCAAGAGGCAATTTTTTCACACAGGAGTTGATGCGTATATGGAATGAGTTGTCAGAGGAGGTGGAAGGGGCTGGTACAGTTATGAGATTTAAAAGGTGTCTGGATGGATACATGAACAGGTAGGGTTTTGAGGGATATGGGCCAAATGCTGGAAAATTGGACTAGATTTATTTAGGATATCTGGTTGGCATGTTGGACCGATTGATCTATTTCAATGTTGTACAACTCAATGACTCAGAGCCTAAATTAATGTTTGATGGCTTCATTTTCAGGCCACCTTCAGTACAACTTCACATCAGCCTGTAAAATTAAGGATTCACACGGTATTCACTTTTGCATTAACTTGTTGCTTTCCTCTGGTCATCATTTTATCCATAATAAACTATTCTCAATCTTGAGTCTTGGCCTTACAGTTTTGTTACATTATAGGGTGATTTTTCAGAATCATAATTTAACGCCTCCAGGAAACATCTTTTCCAACTCCCAGCAGACATGTTCCCACGTCCAATTGCTTGTGGCTAAGTTGATCCAAACCTAACTGGAGTCATGTACACCATTCTCGGAAAGAATTCAGGAGCAGCCAGAGATTCTGTGGATGATTTCTCTGGACCATGGTCCCAGATCTTTTGCTTAACATTAGGGCTTCTTTCCCAGCATTGTATCTTCCACATATCTCACCATCTATCCCAAATCATGCCTCTCTAACGATCCCAGATGGTTCTCTATAAGTTCCATGCTAATCCAAAGTCTTAGACGAACATAACCCTGATCAGTGTGAGGTGAAGCACTTTGAAGAAGTGACAAGGTGAGGGTATATTTAATGAACGGCAGGACATGAGGAAGCTGGGAGGAACAGAGGGATCATGGAGCACTTGCCCACACATACCTGAAGGCAGCAGATTAGGGTTCTAAGGTGGTTAAGAAGGCTTATAGAACACTGGCCTTTATCAGCCAAGACATAGATTATAAGAGCAGATAGTTCATGTTGGAGCCATACAAATCTTTCGTCAGACCACAACTGGGCTGGTGTTTGCAGTTCTGGTCACTGAGCTATAAGAAGAATGTGATTTCACTGAGGAGGTGCAAAGAGAATTCACCCGAGATACTGCTTGAGATATAACCACAGGGAGACGATGGACAAGCTCAGATTGTTTTCTTTAGCTTAGAGAAGATTGACAACTGACCCGGCTGAAGTCTATGAGATTATGAGGTGTTTGGACAGGGTGAATAGAAAGCAATGCCCCCCACACTCCGCACCCCCCCCCCCCACCCCCGGTAAACAGTCAATAACAAGGGTTATAATTTTTAAAGTGAAAGGTAAGAGGTTTAGAGAATTTTTGAGGTATCATTCCTTCATCCAGAGGGTGATGGGAGCCCAGAATACACTGCCTGCGAGGATCGTTGAGGCAACATCTTTAAGACGTACGTGGATGAGCAATTGAAGTGTCCCAATATTCAATGCTATTGGAAGTGGGATTAATGTAGATTTAGAGCAGTTTTATTATGGTGCAGACTCAATGGGCCAAAGAACCACTTCTTGTAATGTGGTATTATAGAATCCTTACAGAGTGGAAGCAGACCACTCACTCCATCAAGTCCACAATGATCCTCCAAAGAACATCCCACCCAGAATAGCTGCCGGGAAGGTGAGTCACTGATTTAAAAGCTTGCCTCGCAAATAGGCGGAGCGTACGCTGAGCAGGAGCGGACACGGGACTGCTGAGTAAGTGAGGTAATATATTTGTGTGGTTGCGTTACCCGAAACACGACTCGGATAGTGTCTCCCACCCATCCTCCTCCTCTAACCAAAAAAAAAGGTTCTGTGCGCCTGATTGGTAAGATAACTAGTTTATTTTTTATTCTTTATTTTTCAACAGTCTCTTTGGGAATTTAGATAATGGGAACGGAGGTCAGGGCTGTTGAATGCTCCTCCTGCAGAATGTGGGAGGTAAGGGTCACCACTAGTGTCCCTGCTGACTACATCTGCGGGAAGTGCACCCAACTCCAGCTCCTGGAAAACTGCGTTAGGGAACTGGAGCTGGAGCTGGATGAACTTCGGATCATTCGGGGGGCAGAGGGGGTTATTGAGAGGAGTTACAGGGAGGTAGTCACTCCTCAAGTACAAGAAAAAGGCAGATGGGTTATGGTCAGGGGACGGAAAGGGAACCGGCAGGCAGTGCAGGGATCCCCTGTGGCCATTCCCCTCAACAATAAGTATACCGTTTTGGATACTGTTGGGGGGGACGACTTACCGGGGAAAGCAGTGGGACACAGGTCTCTGGCACAAAGCCTGACCCTGCTGCTCAGAAGGGAAGGGGGAAGAGGAGCAGAGCAGTAGTCATTGGGGACTCCAAAGTTAGGGGGACAGATCGGAGGTTCTGTGAGGACGAGAGAGACTCACGGTTGGTGTGTTGCCTCCCAGGTGCCAAGTTGTGTGATGTCTCTGATCGTGTTTTTGGGATCCTTAAGGGGGAGGTGGAGCAGCCCCAAGTCATGGTCCACATAGGCACCAACGACATAGGTAGGAGGAGAGATGGGGATTTAAGGCAGAAGTTCACGGAGCTAGGATAGAAGCTCAGAGCTCGAACGAACAGAAAAGTTGTCTCTGGTTTGTTGCCTATGCCATGTGCTAGTGAGGCGAGGAATAGGGAGAGAGAGGAGTTGAACACCTGTCTACCGGGATGGTGCAGGAAGGAGGGTTTTGGATTCTTGGATAATTGGGGCTCCTTCTGGGGTAGGTGGGACCTCTACAGGCAGGATGGTCTTCACCTGAACCAGAGGGGTACTGATATCCTGGGGGGGATATTCACGAAGGCTATTCGGGTGGGTTTATACTAATTCAGCAGGGGGATGGGAACCAAAATTGTAGTTCGAGTACAGAAAAGGTTGAGAGAAGGGACGTCCGAAATAAAGTTTCAGGGATGCAAGATGGCACCAGCAAGCAAGAAGTTGGTTTGAAGTGTGTCTACTTCAACGCCAGGAGCGTCCGGAATAAGGTGGGTGAACTAGCAGCATGGGTTAGTACCTAGGACTTCGATGTTGTGGCCATTTCAGAGACATGGATAGAGCAGGGACAGGAATGGTTGTTGCAGGTTCCGGGATTTAGATGTTTCAGTAAGAACAGAGAAGATGGTAAAAGTGGGGGAGGTGTGGCATTGTTGGTCAAGGACAGTATTACATTTGCAGAAAGGGTGTTTGGGGACTCGTCAACTGAAGTAGTATGGGTTGAGGTGAGAAACAGGAAAGGAGAGGTCACCCTGTTGGGAGTTTTCTATAGGCCTCCGAATAGTCCCAGATATGTAGAGGAAAGGATAGCAAAGATGATTCTCGATAAGAGTGAGAGAGTCAGGGTAGTTGTCATGGGGGACTTCAACTTTCAAAATATTGACTGGGAACACTGTAGTTAGAGTACAATAGATGCATCAGTTTTTGTCCAGTGTGTGCAGGAGGGCTTCCTGACACAGTATGTAGATAGGCCTACAAGGGGCGAAGCCACATTAAATTTGGCACTGGGTAATGAGCCTGACCAGGTGTTAGTTTTGGAAGTAGGTGAGCACTTTGGTAATAGCGATCACAATTCTGTTATATTTACTATTGTGATGGAAAGGGATAGGTGTATACCACTGGGCAAGAGTTATAGCTGGGGTAAAGGCAATTACGATGAGATTAGGCAAGAATTAGAAAGCATAGGATGGGGAAGGAAACTGCAGGGGATGGGGACATTAGAAATGTGGAGCTTATTCAAGGAAAAGCTCCTGTGTGTCCTAGATAAGTACGTACCTGTCAGGCAGAGAGGAAGCTGTAGAGCGCGGGAGCCATGGTTTACGAAGGAAGTGGAATCTCTGGTCAAGTGGAAGAAGCAGGCTTATGTTAGGATGGGATGTGAAGGCTCAGTTAAGGCGCTTGAGGGTTACAAGGTAGCCAGGAAAGGCCTAAAGAGAGAGCTCAGAAGAGAAAGGAGGAGACATGAGAAATTGTTGGAGGATAGGATCAGGGTAAATCCTAAGGTTTTCCATAGGTATTTAAGGAATAAAAGAATGAAGAGAGTAAGATTAGGGCCAATCAAGGATTGTATTCGGAAGTTGTGTGTGGAGTCAGAGGAGATAGGGGAAGCACTAAACGAATGTTTTTCGACAGTATTCCCTCCAGAAAACGGCAATGTTGTCAAGGAGAATACTGAGATACAGGCTAGTAGACTAGGTGGGATTGAAGTTCACAAGGAAGAGGTATGAGAAATCCTCCAGAGGGTGAAGATAGATAAGTTCCCTGGGCCGGATGGGATTTATCCTAGGATCCTCTGGGAAGCCAGGGAGGAGATTGCCGACCCTTTGGCATTGATCTTTAACTCGTCATTGTCCACAGGAATAGTGACAGAAGACGGGAGGATAGCAAATGTGGTTCCCCTGTTCAAGAAGGGGAGTAGAGACAACCCTAGTAATTATAGATCAGTGAGCCTTACCTCAGTTGTTGGTAAAGTGTTGGAAAAGGTTATAAGGGATAGGATTTATAATCATCTAGAAAAGAATAATTTGATTGGGGATAGTCAGCACGGTTTTGTGAAGGGAAGGTCGTGCCTCACAAACCTTTATTGAGTTCTTTGAGAAGGTGACCAAACAGGTAGATGAGTGTAAACCTGTTGATGTGGAGTATCTGGATTTCAGCAAGGCATTCGATAAGGTTCCCCACAGTAGGCTATTGTACAAAATGCGGAGGAATGGAATTGTGGGAGATATAGCAGTTTGGATCGGAAATTGGCTTGTTGAAAGAAGACAGAGGGTGGTAGTTGATGGGAAATGTTCATCCTGGAGACCAGTTACTAGTGGTGTACCACAAGGGTCAGTGTTGGGTCCACTGCTGTTTGTCATTTTTATAAATGACCTGGATGAGGGCATAGAAGGATGGGTTAGTAAATTTGCAGACAACACTCAGGTCGGTGGAGTTGTGGATAGTGACGAAGGATGTTGTAGGTTACAGAGAGACATAGATAAGCTGCAGAGCTGGGCTGAGAGGTGGCAAATGGAGTTTAATGCGGACAAGTGTGAGGTGATGCACTTTGGTAGGAGTAACCTGAATGCAGAGTACTGGGCTAATGGTAAGATTCTCGGTAGTGTAGATGAGCAGAAAGATCTCGGTGTCCATGTACACAGATCCTTGAAAGTTGCCATCCAGGTTGAGAGGGTTGTTAAGAAGGCATGCAGTGTTTTAGCTTTTATTAATAGAGGGATCGAGTTCCAGAACCAAGAGGTTATGCTGCAGCTATCCAAACCTCTGGTGCGGCCGACTTGGAGTATTATGTACAGTTCTGGTCACCGCATTATAAGAAGGACGTGGAAGCTTTGGAAAGGGTGCAGTGGAGATGTACTAGGATGTTGCCTGGTATGGAGGGAAGGTCTTAGGAGGAAAGGCTGAGGGACTTGAGGCTGTTTTCATTAGAGAGAAGAAGGTTGAGAGGTGACTTAATTGAGACATATAAGATAACCAAAGGGTCAGATAGGTTGGATAGAGAGACCCTTTTTCCTAGGATGGTGACGGCGAGCACGAGGGTGCATAGCTTAAAATTGAGGGGTGAAAGATATAGGATAGATGTCAGAGGTAGTTCCTTTACTCAGAGAGTAGTAAGGGAATGGAACGCTTTGCCTGCAACGGTAGTAGATTCGCCAACTTTAGGTACATTTAAGTCGTCATTGGATAAGCATATGGATGTACATGGAATAGTGTAGGTTAGATGGGCTTTAGATTGGGATGACAGGTCGGCAAATCATGGAGGGCCAAAGGGCCTGTACTGTGCTGTAATGTTCTATGTTCTATGTTCCAGAACTTCCCTAACCCTATAACCCTATATTTCCCATGGCTAACCAATCTAGCCTGCACACTATGGGCAATTTAGGACTGCCAATCCACCGAACCTGCACATTTTTGGACTGTGGGAGGAAACTGGAGCATCACTGGAAACCCACTCAGACATGGGGAGAATGTGGAAGCTCCACACAGTCACTCAAGTGTGGAACTGAACCAGGGTCCCTGGTGCTGAGAGACAGCCATGCTTACCACCGATCCACCATGATTCTAGGAAGAAAATATTTATTTGAAAGCCAGGCCCCAGACGTCAATTTAATACCCATAAAGAGAGATTTTTAATTCTACAAGATATTGGATTTAGAGTCTCAAAGGAATATATGTCCCAGAACCGGAATGTGCTGGAATTTTCAACATCAATCATAAAGTCTTTTCAGAAGGTCTCAGAGTAGATAGAGGGAAACCAGCAGATGTGCTATATTTGGACATCTAGAAGGTGTATGACAAGGTTAAGTATAAGTTAAGTGCTCACAGTGTTGGAGGTAGTATTTCTCAACAATTAGCTGACAGGTAGGAGCAAGAAGCAGGGATTGGGGCTTGTTTTAAGGGTGGTAACTTGTCACCAGTGGGATTCCATTGGGATCAATGTTAGGAGCCCAAACTATTCACAATATTTAATAATGAGTTGGACAAAGGAAGTGAATGTATTGTCGCAAAATTCACAGATGACACAAAGAAAAGTGAGAAGGCAGGTTTTGAGAAGTTGCTCATTTTGGAAGGGAGAACAAAAGAACAAATTATGATTTAAATAGGGAAAAAACTGCACAAAGCTACAACACAAAGTGAATTGGGAGTGTGTGTGCATGAAACGCAGAAAGCTAACTCATAGGTGAAGCAGATATTCAGGAAAGCTAAAGGAATGTTTTCCTTGTTTCAATGGGGTTGGACTATAAGATTAAGGAAGTCTTATTGCAACTATATGAGGTGCTGGTGAGACGATAGCTGTGAATGTTGTGAGCAGTTTGGGCACTCTTATCTAAGAAATGGCATTATTTCATTGGATGCAGCTCAGAGAAGGTTCACTGGGATGGTCTTTGGTATGGAAGGATTGTCTTTTGTACGTGTACTGAACAGGTCAGACTCTACTCACTGGAGTTTAGAAGAAAGAGAGGTGATTTCATTGAAACAAAGAGGACTCTTAAACAGTTTGAAAGAGCCAAAGCTGAGGTGATATTTTCCCGAAACGTCAGCTTTTGTGCTCCTGAGATGCTGCTTGGCCTGCTGTGTTCATCCAGCTCCACACTTTGTTATCCATGATATTTTCCCTCATGTGGGAGTCTAGGACCAGAGGGTATAGCCTCAGAGCAAAGGGGCATCAATTTAGAACTGAGATATGGAGGAATATCTTCTTTCAGAGTGTTGTGTGTCTTTGTAACTCCTTTCATCAGACAGTTGTGATGTAAAGGTCTTGCATATATTTAAGGCTGAGATAGACTCTTGATCAGTCTGAGAATTAAGGGTTAGAGAGAAAATGCAGGAAAGTGGCTGTGAGTCATGTCAATTCAGCCATGATCGTATTGAATAGCAGAGTAGGTGAGAAGGGCTTAATGGCCCACTCCTGACCCTATTTCTTATTTATTTTGAGCTTTTTTTCACTCTTTCATAGGATGGGGTGCCATGACCGTATCAGTATTTGTTGCCTGTCCCTAATTGCCCTTGAGGCGGATGTTTCTATATGCAATTCCAGAGGGCAATAAAGAGCCAACCATATTACTCTGAGTCTAGAGTCATGTGGAGGCCAGACCAGGTAAGGATGATGGATTTCCTTCCCTAAAGGACAATTATTGGCAACAGTTGTCATTTTTTCACCATTCCTGAGATCAAGTTGCAGTTTTTTCATCATTATTAATCATAGGATGGGCCAACGCTGGCAAGGCAGTTCTTCAGCTATAAAGCACTTTAGGATGTCTGATGGGCACAAAAGGTGCTGGTAATAGAAACATAGAAATTAAAAAAATGGAAGTTGGCCATTGGCCTTCAAGCCGACTCCAGCTTTCAGTATGATCGTAGCTGATCCTCCAACTCAGTAACCTGTTCCCAATTTATCCCATGATCTTTGATTTCGCCACCACACCCCGTACCCCCCGCTCACCCTAAGAACTATATCTGTCTCCTTCTTGAAATATTTAATGTTTTGGCCTCAACCACTTCCTGTGGCAGAGAATTCCACAGGCTCATCATTCTCTGGGTGAAGGAATTTCTCCTGCAGCTACTTTCTGTTGAGTAGGTTTCCATTGCTTTTCTTTTGTCTCTCGTCCTTTGTGTAACAATTTTGAGGTTCCTACATCCAGAGTGCTATTGAATGAAAACTGTTGCATTTGATTTTTGTTTTACATTTTAATTCAATTTGTTGATTTTCACATGCAAAAAGCTGAAAATGTTTGTTAAAGAAAAACTGAGGATTTTTGTTCAAAGCACATTTTCACTTAAGAGCAGTGGAAACAGAATGATCAAGAGCTAATGGTCTGGATACCCAATTTGTAATGTACCCAGTTAGTTGCTTATCATTTTCCTGGGGCTATTTGGAATCGCTGCACATCTGGCACAGTGACCTAAGGTTTCAATCTTTCCTGTATACTGGGGAAAGCCTCAATCTGGAGATTTCAGTTCCAAACCAACATTAGTTGCTTCCTTTTTCAAGCTGGCCTCTCATTAAATTGGAGACAAAGCAACTCTATCTGGAACTTATAAATTCTTCAAATATTTTGATGTGTTTTGAAAGTGCAATGAAAGAAAGAAATTTGACGCACAAAAATAGGTCTCAGTGAATGAAGATTAAATTCAATACTGAAATTAGATTCAAAAACAAATGAGCCTTACTCTTGAATCATATTTATATTGATGTCGTTTCTGATTCTGTGATGCTGCAGTTTGTTGCCTACACACACACGCACACACACGCACGCACACACACACACACACACGCACGCACACGCACACACACACACACACACACACACACACACAGACACACACACACACACACATTTGTTTTTGAAGAAGGCCAGTGGGGATATTTGTCAGATGAAATTAGAAGACAAATAGGATCATTTGTCACCCCCATTCCAGGCCCTAAGAAGACCTTCCACATCATGCAGATGTTCACCTGCACATCTGTTAATGTGATATACGATATTCACTGTTCCCGTTGTGGCCTCCTCTACATCGGGTAAACCAAGCCACAGGGAGCCCTCACTGGACGTTGCCAATGCAGATGCTGCCAGGTATTGTGCCAAGCCAAACTCAACTGTGCCACACCCCAGTCCTCACCTGTGCAGCCACTGCTGATGCCATCACTCTGGTCCCAAATGCTGTTGTGTGGCCACCTCCACGAATCTGGGATGGACACAGACTTTGCTGGAAACCCAAACTGGCCTCTGACACCGCCATGAGTCTGCTTTGCTGGCACCACTTGCCGCCGATATCATTGGCACTACCAAGCTCTTCGCCAAGAAATAAATAAAAAACCGTGAGAAAAAAAATGAGAAAAGAAAGAAGGAAAGAAAAAAAAACGCGAACAGAGCCTCAGACTCAGAGGCTCGACTCTACCGCCATATTATTGGAAATAAGTCGAGAGTAATTATGTTCAAACTGTCGAATGCAGTGTTCCAGGCAGTGCTAGATTATTGCCACCTCATTACAGTACACTGTCTGATGTGCTGAAGGAAGAGGTAGAAAGGAGGTTTGCCAGGACATTGCCATGAATGAAACATTATTGATATGAAGGGAGGTTGAATTTTGAATGAATCCCAAACCAAATGGTGAAACCCTTCCATCCTGGGTGTTTTTTAATAGAAGGTAGCATTACATACCTTCTCCCTGCTGAATGGGTTATGAAAGAGTTGGAGAGTGTGTAGGAGGTCTAGAGTGTATCACTTGGGAGGGTACTTCAAATGGGAAACCTCACAACCATTAAAATATGCTTGGATGTGCATTTGAAATGCCGTAATATTCAAGGCTATACACTTAGAGTAGAAAAGTGGGGCTCGTGTAAGTGTTAGTGTGCTTTTGGTAGCCCAAATTCGATGGGCTGAAGTAGCTCTTTGACAAAGATTCTAAGATCACCCACTGTAATAGTATCAATGATTAGGGAGGCAGGAGATCTGGAATATATGAGAAGAAAGGCAAAGGTATTAGCACAATGTGGATGTAATTTATATACTTGCAACAAACCATTTTCTGTTAACATTCATACGACTCTGTTGTTTCCACCAGCTGAACTCTAAGAGTGGATAGCCTCCAACACAACCAACTAACAGTCAGTACCCCAGAAAATTTCCTTTGAGAACTGACTGAACAGATAAACTTATTAACTAATTGACAACTTTTCAAAGAGGAGCTGTGACAAAAATAAAGGAAACCTTGAAGTCAAGCGATAACGAAGTGTGGAGCTGGATGAACACAGCAGACCAAGCAGCAAGAAGGTTTTGAGGGGGAGGATTCACTGTGGCCCCTGCAGTGGCCGCTGTTTGTGAAGGTAGGCACTTGTTCCAATGGGCAGGGTGAGCTGCTTCTCCAGGGGCACCCAGCTGTGACACATGAGAGTCAGGTGGTCAGGTCAAATGACCCACCCTCAATGGCCCAATGCCTGGACCTGTGAATGGTCACTTTGGCCAGGCTCAAGACCAAGCTTTCAGGGAAATAAGGTTATCTTTGTGCTCCTTGAGCAAGTGAGAAACAAGTGAACTGCATAACGGTTTGGCAGCCTCTTAAAGGGCCACTGAAGCCGTATACCCTCTCTCTGTGTTGTGTCATTTTTCATTGTTTGACTCCATGAGACCATGAGATTGACATCTGTACTTCCTTTGCATTTTGGGCTGAACCAACACCCTTAAAGGTATGGCTTTTCTGTGGCCAAGTCCCCAACAAATCATTTTATTCTTGTAACCTTTCTAATCATGTCAACTGGAAAGTAGGCCAATTGTATTTGTATCTTCCTTCGGAATACAAAGTGAGGCCTGTCAGGCCCTGGAGCCTGAAATTTACCCAATTTGATCATGGATGGTTTGCATTGCAACTCAACCCGCTCACATTGGCTCCTTTTCTACTCTCTTAAAAAAAATCTATTAACCTCAACTTTAAAATTACAAATTTACTTTCAACTTCAACAGCTGGTGAGTGGGAGTTTGTACCTTTTCACCATATTTCATCTTGAGCAGTTCTTCCTGCAATTATCTCAGATGACATGGTGAGAAATTATGTCTCACTAATATGATTGAGTTATTTGAAGAGTTGGCAAAGAAGGTTGATGTAAGTTGAGTAGTGTTGTATATTTAGATTTCAGCAAGGTACACAAGAGAGTTCCATATGGTAGACTGGTTAGGAAGGTTAGATCACATGGAATCCAGGAAGATCTAGCCAACTGGATACAAAATTAGCTTGAAGGTAGGAATCAGAGAGAGGTGGTAAAGGTGCTTTTCGAACTGGAGACCTGTGGCCAATAGTGTGCCACAAGGATCGGCGCTGGGTCCACTGTTTTTCTTCATTTATGTAAATGATTTGGGACTCAGTGTAAGAGGTATGATTAGTAAGTTTGCAAATGACACCAAACTTGGTGGTGTATTGGACAGTGAAGAAGGTCCCAGACCCAAGAAGACTTTCAACATCAAACAGATGTTCACCTGCACATCTGCTAACGTGGTATACTGTATCTGCTGTTCCTGTTGTGGCCTCCTCTCCATCGGGGAAACCAAGTGGAAGCTTGGGGACCGCTTTGCAGAACACCTACAGTCGGTTTGCACTCAACAACTGCACCTTCCAGTCGCGAACCATTTCAACTCCTCAGACAACATGTCCATCCTGAGCCTCCTGCAGTGCCACAACAATGCTACCTGAAGGTTGCAGGAACAGCACCTCATATTCCACTTGGGAACCCTGCAGCCCAATGGTATCAATGTGGACTTTGCAAGCTTCAAAATCTCCCCTCCCCCTACCGCATCACAAAACCAGCCCAGCTCGTCCCTGCCTCCCTAACCTGTATTTCCTCCCACCTATCCCATCCTCCCACCTCAAGCCCCACCCCCATCTCCTACCTACTAACCTCATCCTGCCCCCTTGACCTGCCTGTCCTCTCAGGACTGACCTATCTCCTCCCTAACTCCCCATCTACACTCACCTTTACTGGCTTCATCCCTGCCTCTTTGGCCTGTCTGTCTCCTCTCCACCTATCTTCTCCTCTATCCACCTTCCATCTGCCTCCCCTTCTCTCCCTATTTACTTCAGAATCCTCTTCCCCTCCCCCATTTCTGAAGAAGGGTCTCGGCCCAAAACGTCAGCATCCCTGCTCCTCTAATGCTGCTTGGCCTGTTGTGTTCATCCAGCTCTACACCTTGTTGTCTCTAGTGAAGAAGGTTACCTCAGAGTACAACAGAGCCTTGATAAGATGGGCTAATGGGCCGAAGATTGGCTGATAGAATTTAATTTATATAAATGCGAGGTATTACATTTTGGTAAGGCCAACCAGGGCAAGAATTATACAGTTAATAGTAGAGCCCCGGAGAATGTTGCCAAACAAAGAGAACTTGGAGTGCAGGTTCATACTTCCTTGAAAGTGGAGTCACAGGTAGACAGGGCAGTAAAGAAGACATTTGGTATACTTGCTTCATTGGTCAGTGCATCGAGTTGGAGTTGGGAGGGATCGTGTCCTGTACAAGCCATTGGTGAGGCCACTTTTAGAACATTATATTCCGTTCTGGTCTCCCTGCTTTAGGGAACGTGTTATGAAACTTGAAAGTGTTCAGAAAAGATTTACAAGGATGTTGCCAGCATTGAAGGGTTTAGGTTATTGGGAGAGGCTGAATAAGTTGGGGATACTTTCCCTAGAATGTTGCAGGCTGAGAGGTGATTGTGTACAAATTTACACAATCCTGAGGGGCATGGATAGGGTGAATAGCCAAGGTCTTTTAGCCTGGATAGGGGAGTCCAAAACTACAGGGCATACGTTTAAAGTGATAGAGGAAAGATTTAAAACAGACCAGAGGGGCAAGATTTTTATGCAGAGGGTGGTGTGTGTTTGGAATTATCTGCCAGAGTGAATAATGGAAGCTGGCACAATTACAGCATTTAAAGGGCATCTAGATGGATATATGAATAGGAAGTGTTTAGCGGGATATGGGCCAAGACCTTGCAAATGGGACTAGGTTAATTTAGGATATCTGGTTGTCATGGAAGATTTGGACCGAAGTGTCTGTTCCCATGCCATAGATCTCCATGCCTCCATGAGTCAATGGCATTGCTGTGAATATAAGAATATGCCACTTTCTCTCTTTACCTCCCTTATCAGGTCCTTAATTTTAGTATCTGTTATTGTTCTAGGCTTGAAAAATAGATATAAAACCAGTCTATGCAACCTTGTCCTGAGAATCTCACCAATTTAGCCTTGACATGCAGTTGCCTTTCCCATGCCAACATGTTATTTTTGCTTCATTGAACATATGATAAATTCCTGATAGCACAGGGTCAGACTCTTGCAACTCCAAACATTGAACACAATATCTTGCCACAGTTTAAAGGGAGGCAGCAATATTTTACAGTAAAACAGCGATTCTGTGAAGCAAGCATATCGTAACTTATTTAATTAGAGCTGCACAAACACAGAAGAATTAAGTTTCCTGAAACAGAAATGGTGTTTACAGTTTGAAGAACAAGAAGCTGTGACTTGCAGCAAAACTGAGACATCAATCTACCAAGGAGGTGAAGACCTGGACAGCAAATTGACAAAGTTGTCGACCTGAAGCAACAGGCTGAGGACAAAAACCCAGGAGCAACTTCTCCTTCCTGCAGGTAGCAACGATGCATTGAAAAGTGGATATAATTTGGTTTGTTCGATCCAGAGACACATCAATCCCTCTTCTTGCTACTGCATCAATCTAGTGATGGGTGAAAAGGCACACTGGATATTGCTTCAACTCACCAGCAACAAAGGTTCTTAAGTGATCAATTGATGGCCATTTAAGGTATCAACCCTGATTAATTGCCTTCCTGGCAGGTTTAACAAAGGGAACTGAGTTCCCAATGTTTCGCTTTCCCGATGATCATAGAGTCCCCACAATATGGACAAAGGTGATTCGTCCCATTAAGTCCATGCTGACCCTTCAAAGGCCTTAGGTACAAGAGATTCAGACATACAGGGATGGTACTATCAAAGTTGACTGTACATACAGTATTGCCTGTTGTTTATTAATGGGGGCATGTAGTGAAGGGCTAGGGGGTAATGCTGATCTTGTATCAAACACTTGTTAGACTTCAGGTGGACAATATATTGAACAGCAACTGTTCTAGGAATCAGAAACTTCTGTGATGAGGATGGATTGAAGAAGCCAGGGCTGTCCTTGGAGACAAGAAGGCTGAGAGGAGATGTGCTCAAGGTTTTGAGAAATATGACTGGGCTGGATTGGGTAGATAGGGCGAACCTGTTCCCACTTGAAAAAGAAAGAAGAATGAGACAGCTCATGTTTGAAGTGATATGCAAAGAAGTAAGGTTGAAGTGAGGAAATAAACTTTCACTCAGGGGTGATTGGAGTTTGGGACGGACTGCCTGGAAAAGTAGTAGAAAACCAGAGGAAATAGGTTTAAGGTAGGAGGGAAAAGATATAAAATGAAACTAAGGGGTAACTTTTTCACACAGAGGGTGCTGCATAAATGGAATGAGCTGCCAAAGGAAGTAGTGCAGGCTGGTACAATTACAACATTTAAAAGGCATCTGGGTGGGAACATGAATGGGAACGATTTAAAATGATATGGGCCAAAAGCTGGCACATGGGATTAGTTTAATTTAGGATTTCTGGGCAACATGGATGTGTTGGACCGAAGGGTCTACTTCCATGCTGTACAGCTCTATGACTGTATGACTCTAATTGGATTGCTACATGTTTGGAGACACATTCAGAAAAGATTAACCTTCATCAATTCGCAAGATTCATGTTTATTACAATTGCAACAGTTTCTTGCTCACCATGACTAAGCACAGTTTTCTGCCAACTGAATTTAAACTCAAGTCACTGCTTCGGCGGGAGTTGTAACTGTGTTATTCCCCCTCAAGTCGTTTGTTTGGGGTTTGGATTTCTAGGCCAGTGACAATGTCACTACACCACAGTCTCACCCAAGCAGTAAACCATTGTCACTGGGTTGAAGAAAATTAACCTTGGCCCTTCTGAAAATCCAAGCAGTGCAAGGCATTAATCTGTATGTCACCCAGTAAGATTCAAATGCAACTTTTGGCTTGAACAAAGCACAAAATCTCTACACTGTGTAACAAAAGTATTGGTTCCAAAACTCTGGTGTGTAATGATTTTGCATGATTGCAAGTTATTCCTCCCAGTGTTCATGCAAGATGCTGAGAACAGAAATTTATGAAGTTCTGTAATTTCATTTCATGCAAAAAAGCAAGTTTTTGAAATTAATCGCAAAATATTCAAATAGTCACATCTAGTCTCAAAAATCAATCTGTGTCAAACTCAGCAGACTGGGCAAGTTAAACCAACTCACACAAAAAAAAGTAATTACTGGAGAGACTCAACAAGTCTGCTAGCACCTGTGGACAGAAGAAGGAAGTTAATGTTTCAAATGGATGATAATGAAATAGGGTAGGTTAGATGGGCTTCAGGTTGGTTTCACAGGTCAGCGCAACATCGAGGGCCAAAGAGCCTGTACTGCTCTGTAATGTTCTATGCTCTATGAATCCTTTGGACTTTATCAGAACTGACTGTCCATGAGTCACTGGATTGAAACATTAGCTCTGTTTTCTCTTCACAGCTGCTGCCAGACTTGCTGAGTTTCTCCAATATTTTCGGTTTTATTTCAGATTTCTAGTGTCTGCTGTTATTAAATTAAAATAGCTCACAGTGAGTTAGTGCAATCTTGAATTTACTACTTAAATGGATGGAAACGGAGATGTGCCACAACTTCCAAGTGGAAATTGGACAAATGCTTGAAGATGGCAAGGTTTCAAAATGCCTACAGTAAAAGCGTAGAATTAAATGAATAGGATGAATAGTCACAGTCTTTATCCCAGGGTGGAAAAGTCAAATATTATGGAGCAAAGGGTTAAAATGAGATGGGAAAATTTAAAGGAGATATGTAACTCAAGTTTTTTTTTAAGAGGTTGCCTGGTATATGTTGACAGGGATATAAACTCTCTGTGCGATAACTTTAGCCAGAAGGGTTTAGTTTAGCATGG